>NW_022984960.1:10240-170201 GCF_010015565.1 Dissoconium aciculare CBS 342.82 | reverse complement strand
TAGCACCGACATCACCACCACCCTCACCACCGACATCGCCACCACCGCCGCCACCACCATCACACGACCTTTTCCCACACAATGCACGCCCTCGCGACGAGTTACCAGCCCGTCGCCGGCGACGAGGACGACCACACCGACCTCAATGGCGGACCTCGCGCCGCCCCCTCGCGCAACATCTTCGCCAAATACCTCCCCGACTCCTTCCAGCTCGACGGCGAGAAGCATTGGTGGCGCACCTTCACCGAGATGGTCTTCGGCTGGCCCATGCCGCCCCACGACCCTGCGCGGGAGACGGCGTGGTTGGACGGCCTGCGCGGCATGGCCGCCTTCCTGGTCATGTCCTACCATTTCAACCTCAACTGGTTCTTCCCGGCCCTCGTCGAAGAGCCCTGGGGCGCCAACATGGCCGACCACGGCTGGGACCTCTGGCGGATGCCCTTCCTGCGTCTCTGGATGTGCTCGGGGCACACCCAGGTCAGCATCTTCTTCGTGCTGTCCGGCTTCGTGCTGTCCTGGTCCCCGTTGAACTCGATCCGCAATAAGAATTACGATAAGTTATACAAGGGCCTGGGGTCGTCGGCCTTCCGGCGTTGGATCCGTCTCTACCTGCCCACGGTGCCCATCGCCTTCTGGGAGTGCCTGGAGCTGTACTTCGGATACCGGGAGATCGGCAGCAAGCAGCGCGAGTCCAACTTCTTCCTGCAGCTGTGGGACTTCATCAAATCGTGCGAGCAGTACGCCAACCCGCTCGACTTCAACCGGAACCAATGGTCCTCGCTGCACCCGTACGACTGGACCATGTGGACCATCCCGTACGAGTTCGCCGGCTCGCTCCTGGTCTTCTTCATCCTGCTCGCCGTGGGCCGCATCCACAACTACGGCCGCCGCACCATCGCCATCAGCATCATCGTCGCCTACTGCGCCGCGCGCGCCGAGTGGAGCTTCTGGCTGTTCAGCAACGGGATCCTCATCGCGGACTACGTGCGCGAGCACGGCGGCTTCCACAAGCTCTCCGAGAAGCAGACCACCACCTCCCTCATCGGCTGGTCGACCTTACTCGTCGTCGCGCTCTGGATCGGCGGCGTCCCCGCGCCCTTCACCTCGCTCTACACCCGCCCGGGCTACGACTGGCTCGACAGCATCACGCCCAAGAACTGGATGGAGGTCGAGGGCGGCGGCCGGCTGTGGTGGAACATCGCCGGCATCCTCATCATCTTCAGCTGCTGCCACCTGTCCGGGGTGCGGCGGGTGTTTGAGCACGGCGCGGTGCGCTACCTCGGCCGTATCAGCTACATGATGTACCTGACCCACCGCATCGTGCTGGAGCCCGCGCTGCGGCCGTTCCGCGACTGGGTGATCCCGCTCTTCGGCCGCGACGGCTACATCGACCTGCCGGGCGACAACGGCTCGCCCTACCACTGGCTGGTGACCGTCGCGCTGTACCTCACGCTGTGGGCCGTGATCGGCCCGACGGCCATCCTGACCGCGCACTGGTGCGAGCGCCTGTTCGACGCCCCCAGCGTGAAGTTCGCCAAGTGGGTCGACGACCGCTTCATGACCGGCCTGACCAAGCGCGACGACTCCCAGGCCGCCCGCGACGCCCCCGGCCTGCCCACCCACCACGACGACGTCCGACGCCGGGACGCCGGCGCCCCCGCCCCTGCCCCCTACCGCGACGAAGACCCGCGGGCTCACGCGGACGGAGGCCCCGTGGAGGAGGAGCACAAGGAGCACGTCGAGCTGGCGGACCTGACGCCGCGCGCGGAGGACGAGGCGCCGGCGCCGCAGCAGCAGCAGCAAGAGCGGTCGCTGGTATGACAAGGAGGATTCCTCGGGGTCGGGGGATCGTTTCACGTTTTTTTTTCCACGTTGGGCGCGAGGGGGGAAAAGGGGGTGGGATGTATAACACTCTTTCTTTCTCTTTTGGGGATGAGGGTCGCGGTTCGGACGTGTGTGTAGGAAAAACAGATATCTAGCGGGCAGAGATGATATGATACCGCCTCTTCTTCTTCTTTTTTGATTTTTTCTTTCACTTTGGACCCCCCCCACTCCTGTTTCTGCTTCTCCTGTCTTCTAGACAAGTCTTTCTACATGACGATCTTTGGATATGGATCCTATCGAGGGTTATGATCCCCTCTCTTTTGGATGTCTCCTTCGCTTTTCCCCTTGAACTCGTCTCGGGCAGGGAATGACCCTGTCGTCGGTCTTTTGTTTTTGCCAAGTTCGGTCGGTGTGCGGCGACCACCTTCGGCTCCAGACCCATCGGGTGGAAAAAAGGAAGGAGCCACAAGGCCTTCGTGATCTGGGGGCCTCTGCCTGAAATATGTTTCCACTGCTCTCGTCGAAAAGAAAACCGCGATCTCAGGGAAAAAGGAGTCAAGGGCCCGGGAGCTAAGAGAGAAAGAAAAGACAGGCCGGGAGAGTCCCCGATTCCATCACCCATGAAGCGTCATTCTAGCATTCCCTCTCCACTCCCCTCTCTCTCTCTCTCTCCATCACACACACACGCACCCTTCAAATCGCATCCTTCACCGCCTCAAGGACCCCCCTCGTCTTCCGATCCCTCCCCCGGACATCCACCGGCCCAAACGTCCCATCCACGGCCTCACAGACCCCGCTCTGCCACGGTCCGCCAACGTGGACGCCCAACCTCGCATAGTCCCCTTCGCTCTCCCTCCAACACTCGCCCACCGTGGCCCCGATCTTCTCCATGAACCCCGCGAACCCGGCCTCCCCACCACCCGCCTTGTAGCTCTCGAACGGGCCGGCGACGGCCCACCGCGGGCCCATCGAGCCCGTCACGACCGCGTCCAGGTCCCGCGGCGACACCACCCCGGCGGCCACCAGGCTGCACGCCTCGCGCAGCAGCGCGAACGCGAGCCGGTTCGCCACGAACCCCACGCACTCCTTCTCCAGGACGACCGGGGTCCGGCCGCGCGCGCGCCAGAACCGCACGGTCCGCTCGACCACATCGCGCGCCGTCGCCGGCCCCGGCACGATCTCCAGCAGCGGCATGAGGTGCGGCGGGTTGTAGGGGTGCACGACCAGCAGCCGCGCGGGCTCGCGCATCGCCCGGCTCTGCGCGCTGGCCGGGATCCCCGACGTGCTGGACCAGAGCAGCGCGGCGGCGGGCGCGTGCTGCTCCACCTGCGGCCACAGCGCCGTCTTGAACGCCGCGCTCTCGGGGCCTTGCTCCTGCACGATCGTCGCGCCTTCCACCGCGGATCGGAGCGTGGCGTGGAAGGCGAGGCGGGAGAGCAGCGCGGATCTCGCCTCCTGCTCCCGATCCTTCTTCTTCTCGGGGTCGTCGTCGTCGTCGTCGTTGTCGTTGGATCCTTCGCTGTCGGGGAGGTAATCCGGGAGGCTCGCGCGCACGTACGATTCGAGATCCGGCCGCGTGTCGTAGATGGAGACCTCGCAGGTGGGATCGGTGGTCAGATGGAGGGCGACGAAGGAGAGGCCGATGGTGCCGGCGCCGATGATGGCGATTTTGTGCGGGGTCGTCATGGCTGGTTTTTATGTTCTTCTTGTTGGTGGGATTATGTGTTCATCGCCGTCTTGTCATCCTGGTCGAGGTGAGATGTCGGGTGTGTTCATGATGTGAGGTGGGGGTTGAGCTTCGGGATTTGCACGTACTAGGACGACAGGGGTGGTGTTGCGAGCCTATGAAACCATCATTTTCACAAAGGATTATTTTCTGACTCTAGAATAGCTAGGTTTATGCGCGAATAAATCTCGGAAAGTGATCGAGCACAGAGAGCCGTGCACAGTCTGATGTGGTCTGCCTGCAAATGTGAGAGAGTTTCTGGCAGGGAATTGTGATGTGCATTCGACTCAAGGCCACCACCATCCTGACGATAGACAAGCGCGAAGCGCACCTGTGGTGCTCTCAGGGGATCAATAGTACCCCAATGCGTATTGCGACGCGCCCTCGCCTGTGAAGGCTGACACGGCAAACTGTGGACTGCGACGCATGCGACTTGAGCTGGTATGGCTGGAAGTAAAGATCCAGCTGAGGTGGTCCTGAATTCCTCCTCCTCAAAAAGTGGTCATTGCTGCTCGCTTCATTGTTGCATTGGGATCAATTTGTCGGAGACCAGGAAAGGCGCGCCGGTTTTTGACTTGATCTCATCGACGGTGACGCCCTCGGCGTGCTCGATCAGGGTGAGACCCGTGACGGGGTCGACGTCGAATACAGCCTGCACATCTACCGTCAGCAAAGAGGGCTGGCCCACGACAAACAAGGCTTGAAACTTACCAATTCGGTGATGATGAGCGACACGCAGTTCTTGCCGGCTGTGGGAGATATTCGTTAGCATGCTTTTCCCATGTGATTTTGATTTTGGGATGCAACCTACTCAGCGGGAACTCGCATTGACGCAAGATCTTGGGGTTTCCCTTCTTGTCCGTGTGCTCCATGACCACGACGACCTTGGTCTGTTGAGGGTTGGAGACGAGATCCATGGCACCTCCCATGCCCTTGACCTTGCCTGATGGAAAAACAGCGTCAGTAATCCTCCACGGAGAGTATGCTGGGGATAAATCACTAACCGGGAAGCATGAAGTTGGCTAGATCGCCGCTGGCGCTGACTTGCATAGCGCCGAGCATGGTAAGGTCGATTCTGCCTGATCGGATCATAGCGAATGATTCGTCAGAGCCGAAGACGGCTGCACCCGGGAGAAGAGTCACGGTCTCTTTGCCGGCGTTGATGAGATCGGCGTCCTCCTCGCCTATGAATTTAGAGGAATGGTTAGCGTCGACAGTTCTATATTGCGGTCAATGTGGAACACCCACCTTTCTGCGGATACGGTCCAAGTCCGAGGA
Organism: Dissoconium aciculare CBS 342.82; assembly: GCF_010015565.1. Lineage (NCBI taxonomy): Eukaryota > Fungi > Ascomycota > Dothideomycetes > Mycosphaerellales > Dissoconiaceae > Dissoconium > Dissoconium aciculare. Next base: position 165,373 of record NW_022984960.1, on the reverse strand, counting down.
TACCGTTCTCACTCTGCAATTGCACCTCGACCGAAGGATCAACGAACGAGGTCGCCATCATGGGCATGCCGATACCCAAGTTGGCATACATTCCTAGGGAGAAAGTCAATTAAGAGCCATTGCGGAACACAATTCCCGGCGAAGCTCACCATTCTTAAACTCCTTAGCTGCTCTCCGAACGATACGCTCACGCTTGTTGGCGACCTCTCCGGATCCCAACGCGGCCGCTTTCAACTCCTCAGGGCTCTTCGCGTTGACGACCTTCTCAATGAGCTTCTTCTCAGTCGCCTGGATGACCTTGGTGACGTAGATGCCGGGGACGTGGACAGAGGCAGGGTCGATCTCGCCCGGCTCGACAATGTGCTCCGCCTCGACGATGGTCTCGCGAGCAGCTCGGGCCATGGCACCGTTGAAGTTGTTCGCGGTGTGACGGAACATGACGTTGCCCAATCGGTCCGCCTTCCATGCCTTGACGAACGCGTAGTCGCCCTTGATTGCTTCTTCCATGACATAGGGTCTGCCATCGAATAGCGACACGTTTTTAGGAGGAGTGTACTTGACTGCCTTTCCTTCTGGGCTGAGCTTGGAGGCGAGTTCACCGGTCTGGACAACAGTGCCGTATGCAGCAGGAGTGAAAAAGGCAGGGATACCAGCACCGCCTGCTCTGCATCGCTCCGCAAGTGTGCCTTGTGGTGAGAGCTCGAGTTCGATTTCGCCGCTGTGTGTCATGGTCAATGATTATCCGCGTGCGATCCGAGTTTTCTGCTCTTACTTCAGGTACATCGATTCGAAGACCTTGTTCTCGCCGACTGATTGTGATCTGATCAGCTCCTGTCTCACCACGATAACAGTCCCGGGGGTTGTATACCATAACTTGCGATCATCTTCTTGACCTGCTTGGATGCCAGCAGCTTTCCGAGACCTGCTCCCACAATGCCGGCATTGTTCGAGACCGCCGTCAATCCCTTGACATGTGGCATCTTCTCCACCTGGTTGATCAAGGTGTCGGGCACACCGGACAATCCAAAGCCACCGCATAGCAATGTAGAGTCACCCTTCATGTCTTTCAAAGCCTCCGCCGCCGAAGGAACCACTTTGTTGATCAGACATCTTCGGCCGGAGGAGGAGAATGTGCGGACCGAGATGAGAGTCTGGATAGAGGCGGTTTCATGTCAATCGGGCTGATCCCACGATCGCAGTGTGGAATGAGTTGCGCGCATACCTTGGGCGAAGATCGGCTCGCAGTCCGTAGGCACAGAGAGATTGAAGAGACCATTGCTGCCGACTTTGCGTATGTCTGTAGTATTGAATATGCCAACGTCAAACAAAACGAATGTGAAGCGATCAGAGCATCCGCGCATGTATTTCAGAGGATCGACTCCGCGGTCTGTTCCTCAAAGCCGTTGATAATTCGTTCCATGCGCTTCGGCATTGCTTAGACCCCTTCAAAAATCAGACCATGAAGTGACCGCCGGCCGTTCCAATCGCGCGCAATGGGGACTAGCGAGCGCGAACACGATCATTGGGCTCCTGAGCAATTGACGAGTCGCTGATCCTGCACAGTGTCCGCAAATTGATGATCGCCCTTTGAGGAACGACTGATTAATGTTCTGCTAATTTCTATCCCGCCTCACCCTCCAGAGTTGTGTTCCTTCACCCAAACGATCAACCATACTGAGGAAGCTCTCAGGTCTCGGAAGTCCGATGAATTTAATTTTAAAGTTCAGGGCTGCAGAATCTCCGACGGTCGGGAAGCTCCCGGCCTTTCAGGTACCAAAGCTTTTGGTCAGTTCGTCGATCAGGCCTTATCATTCAGCGGGCCACGCTCTACACACCGAAAAGGGCCAGAATTTATGCATGAACACCGACCATATTTGCCCTTTTCCTTCCGGCCCGATGTGCGGGCATCCAATTAACAAATATTCCCTGGGTCGAAGCGCGTCGCGTGCTAGAACAACATGATGACTGCAATCGAGGTCAATGTCTTATTACTTATGCAAACGCCAAGGAGGTATTGGCTCGACCGTCTGATAACCATGTTGCTGGACGAGAAGTTCGGAACCATGTCCATCCATCAACTACGACCCTTGAAACTCGTACAGTAAATCATGCCCCCCCCCATCACAAGACTCGCATCACGTACTCCGTCGGACCAGCACGACCTCATAAAGATCTCGACAAAAGCGAAGAGAATCGCTGCTGCTCATAAACACTGAATATGCGTTTCTTATGAATCTTTAAATTAGACAGTACCTTTCATGCTGTCTCCGGGTATCCGCAAAAACACCTTGAACGCCTTGCTTTTCGTCGTAAACATTGCCTTGTCGCCACCCTCGGCTCTACGCGAAATGGATTCCCTCCTGGTTGAACGCATACAACAGCTTCAAGAAATCGCCTTCGTCGCATAATCTGGCACGCTTCTCCGCCAGTTCCGTGTCGACCTCCAGCACCTTCTTGACTTTGGCTCGGACCAGTTCTGCGACCTTGCCCTTCCTCTTTCGGTTCGGGTTGTCCTGCATTTTCTTTGCCTGCCTATCCGCCTCTTCCTTGAAGAATTCCGGGACGTCCTCGTCATCGTCCACCTCCATGACGCCGGCCAGGTCTTCATCCTCATCCTGATCTTCTCCGCCTTCGACCTCCATGGCGTCGCCGCCCTCACTCGGGCCGTCATCTAAGGGAATGTTGTTTTGCGCGCAGAACGTCCGGTAATTTGATTCCAGCATGGACATGACGCTCACCGTGCCGATGAATGCACTTCGTAGGACTCGGTTCTTGCGGACGAAGCAGACCCGCAGCAAGCCGTCCCATTCGTCATAGCTGATCTGCGGTTTGGGGTTCTTGGGGGATATCCTGACGACGTTGCTTTCGACCTGCGGTGGAGGATTGAAGTTGTTCTTGCCCACCTTCATCACGTGGTCCACTTTCGCCCACATCTGCGCATTCACCGATAGTCGACTGTAGAGCTTGTCTCCCGGTTTGGCGAACAGGCGCATCGCGAATTCTCGTTGAAACATCAGCACGCACGTGCGAGGAGCGGGCATGGTCGCCAGCAGCTTGAACGTCAAAGGCGAGGAAATCTGGTATGGCGTGTTCGAGATGCAAATGTCAAAGTACGGCAATTCGGGCAGTTTGATCACGTCTCCCAAGATCAACTCCAGACGCTTCGCCGCAGGCGTGCCTTGGAATCGCTTCGTGAGTTCAGCAGCCATACGCGGATCCTGCTCGACAGCAATGACTCGTTTGGCCTTCTCCAAGATCCTCACAGTCAAATTGCCGGTACCAGGGCCGACCTCCAAGACTATGTCCGACTGCTTCACGTCTGCTTTGTCCACAATCGCCTGGGCCACACCAGGGTTTTTGAGAATATGTTGACCAATGTCTGTATTCATCTTGAAGATGTTGTTGGCGGCGCTCGCTGCTTTGCTCTTGCGCGCCGAAGCGCCTGCGTAAGGATCGGACTTTGCGACCCCATAGTTGCCTTTGCGTGGTGTTTTCGGCATTGTATCGAATGTGCGTTGTATACTGCAGGTGTTCAAGGCATTTCAAAAAAATTGATAACGGGTCGTAATCGATAACCAGGGCTTTGGATCTGGGAAATTTTGCACGGGCTGCTTACGTAAAGAGGGTCCATACGATTTCCCGAGCTGTCCAGCACCCTATGAAACCCCAAACTAGCCAATTCTTCCGTAGTTGATTGTGCCGAAAATGGCTTGTTTGGGGTTCCTCCAGGTCCCCAGGTAATTTTGATTCTGGGGAATTTGAAGCCGAGGGTGCGCATGACGTCGCGCGTGTGAATGCAGACGCGCATCCGCGTCCCACGCTCCGAGTACATCGGAGCTGCTCATAAAGTATGGGCAAAAAGTCATTTGTCAAACCAGACCTCCCATGATCTGAACGATCTTGAATCGACAGTCATTGTGATTGAAATACCTGCAATCTGTGGAAAGCGTATCGACACCGCTGCACATTTTCAAGACAAGAGACAAGACTCCCGCCCCGGAAGCAATCGAACCGGTCAAAATGCCAAAGCCATCAGCTTCACGCAAGCGAGCTGCTGAAGAAGACTACGACTCCGACGATGGATTCGTCGAGAAGGAGAATGGCAAAGCTCCCAAAGCGAAGAAGACCAAGAGCTCAAGTAATGGTGATAGTGCTGGCGCACTCGTTGATGACGATGGCAATGAGTACTGGGAGGTGCGTAATCAGTAGCCAATTGGCCTTGCGGCCTTCATCGCGCTCGGAAAGAAATCTAATGCGTTGGAAACCAATGTCTAATATGGAGAAACGATCGATGTACTGATCTGATTCGCTCTGGTAGATTTCAGCCAAACGCCGTGTACAAGTGTCACAGTTTGGCAAAGGCACATTCGTCAATATCCGCGAGTTCTATGAGGCGAACGGTAAAACACTACCCGGAAAGAAGGTACATGGACCCTTTTTGACGGAGATTCTGATGTCATCATCATGGACGTGATATGACATGCTATGCTGCATCAAGCTGACCAGACCTGCAGGGCATCGCACTGCCCATCGAGCAATTCAACGCTCTAGTAGAACTGTTGCCTGAAATTGAGAAAGCATTGAAACCCAAGGCCGGAGATCTGCCCATCTCTCGACCACGTTATGATGAGGAGGGCCCCAAATCGGCGGCTGCCAGCAATGAGCAGAAGGAAAGCAAGGAGCCCGTCGCATCCGACGAAGACGAGACAGTCGGTGACGATAAAAAAGGAAAGCACAACGACAGACCGCAGAAGCGTCAGAAGCAAAAGGCGAACCACGAAGCGACCAGTAGTGAGGATGAGGGCTGAAGCGAGGTCAACGACGGAATTTGCGGTAGAGACTAATCAGTCTGATTTCGAGGAGAAGCTTAAAAAACACAAACTTGAACGAAAGGAGAACAGTCGAATTGTTCAGCATCATCAGAGAAGGGAGCTCCACGTCCCTTCCTGTCACGAAGATTTTGGCAGGGAATGATAGCACAGCCGCTTCGTGAGTCCTTGTGTGGGATTTGTCTCCCGTCCAACTCGCAGGTTAGATACGATTGCGAAGGTGGCGCAATTGTACCAACATAAGCTACGAGATGGCAAATGCTCTCAGGGGAGCTCGCGCCTATTCGTTTCGTGTTGACGATTGTGCGTGTCCGACAACAAAGATGTGCCTGACTGAAATATCCACATACTGAGGACGAAGGACATGCAAAAGGGCACATTTACATATGGATGCAGCGTTCGGCATCGGCTATGCGCTCGCCGCCGTGCAAATGGCTGAGCAGAAACGGGCCATGGCAATACGGTACAACGAGTGTCACCCAGGCAACCAAGAGTCAAACAATGAATATAGATACTGTTCCAACACTCTTCGTGATAATCATTATGTACAAAACACACTTCACACTAGAACAACCCATATGGGTTCTTCTCACCCTTCCATATCGACATCTTCCTCTTCATCATCGTCATCATCCTCACTGGTATCCTCATCCACAACCTCCGCTGGATTGCTTACACTTCCCATCACAGCTTCATTGACCAATCCCTCCATCATGGCAATATCGTCACCCTCCTCATCGTCAGGCGCGATGTCATGCTTCAAGGGAAGGAAGACATCAAAGCCGCCAGTACCCATCGTCCCCAGCCTTCCCGCCACGATCCTCGCGCTAGGACCCGTCAGATGATCGACGTCCGCCTCCTGCACCGCATCCTTGAGGAAACCCAACGTGGTCTCGAAGCTCATCTTCATGAACGGGCTGGGATTGCCACGGTAACCCATACGGTTGAACGGGGCGTATTCACCGCCGCGCGTCATGTAGTCCGCGATGAGCGTGAGGTGGCGGGGGTCGACGGAGATGGCGTGGCTGCCGAAGACGGACTGCAATTCGCGGACGATGGTGTTGCGCGCGGCCTCGATGCCGTAGTATTTGAGCATGTCGGCGACGGAGTTGGTTGTGATGCGGTTGGGGTGTACGACGTGCTGGTAGTCCCAGATGGCGGGGAGATTGACGCCGTTGGCGAGCAGGATGATGGAGTTGTCTTCCGAGCCCTCGCTGGCTTCGACGTCGAGGATGCAGAGGGAGATGCCGGGGACGCTTTGGACGAGGGCGTTGCGGAGCGCGGTCTCGACGAGGTTGAGCATGAGGATTTTGGCCGTCGTGCTGTCGTATTCCATGGCAAAGTTACAGTGAGCGCCGTTCTTGTCATCGAAGGAGAATTTCACGACGTCGTTGGTTGTCTTGCCGCCCTTGATGCGCACCTCACGGTCTTTAGCTACCGATGCGGCGGCTTTGAAATTCTCTTTGGGTGACGGAGTGGATGATGGACTGCCTCCATATGTCTCATCTTCTTCAGAGTCGGACTCGAGTGTGCTGTCTGCGTCTTGGGTTTGTTTCGCGATACGCGTTTCTTCTTCATCTTCGTATGCCTCGTAACCTGATTGTTGTTTGTTGCTCCTGGATTTGTCCCGGGTTGCATCATCGTCGCCCTCGTCGTCAGAATCATCTTCGCCTCCCTCGGCCACACCTCCAGGCCGGGTGGTCTCTTGCTCGATGGTCCCAGCGCTGACGCCGACTTCGGGCTGTGCGTCAGAACTTGATGTACCGGACTTCAACGACTTGGCATCGCCTCGCTTCTTCAACTCTTTGCGAGTGAGGGCCTGTAGCCAAGGCAAAAGACGATGTTCGATCGTCGCAACAACGTCTGAAATCTCGATTGCGTATTCCTTGAGGTACTCTTTGGCCGGGAAGAAGTCAAGTGAGATGTCGTAGCGCTTCGCCTCTGCGTATGAGATGCCTCTTCCTGTCGACTCTGTCACAGTGACCTTGTCTGTTAGATCTGCCAGACTGAGCTTGCTGATGCCCTTGGCAAATTTTCTCCCATCATCCTGAGTCAGACCCTCATTCAAGATCAAAGTCATTGTTGGGGTGGCGATATTTGTCGCAGCTGTCATGACGATTTCTCGAAGACGTGGGATACCAAGGGTGACGTTCTTCGCGGCGTGTCCTGCCAAATGGAAAGTGTTGAGGGTCATTTGTGTACTGGGCTCTCCAACAGATTGGCCGGCCACGACACCGACAGCATCACCAGCTTCGGCCACAGATTTAAGGTAGCGCATTTCCAGAATGGAATTGAAATTCTTCTTCGACAACACGCCCTTGCCGGTTTTCTTGTCCTTGATCAGGCCATCGACGTTCGAATCAACGTATGCCTTGCCCTTCGTGTAGATCTTTTCGCTCATACTGCCTGCGTACTTGCTTGGTGGATAGAGTGAGAGTGCTGGTTCGCTCGCGCCAAGGTCACCAGTCTTTCGGTACCTCTTCTCCGCGGCTTTGTTATGTTCCTTGGCCTCTTCGCTGATCAGTTGACCGATATCACTCTTGAGGCCGAATGAGTGGAATAATGACACATAGTTCTCCGCGACAAACTTGAAATCGGAGAGATACCTGGCCTTGCCGACATCCAACCCGTCTTCGCCATACAGGAACTGCACCATGCTTCCATCGGTTGTATCACGGACAGAGGAGTCATGCTCGACTTTCAGGCCTTCCATGCCTTTAATCAAGCACCGCTGGAGATATCCAGATCGAGATGTCTTCACAGCAGTGTCGATGAGACCTTCTCGACCAGCCATGGCATGGAAAAAGTACTCCTGCGGGCGGATACCCGTTAAGAAGCGATCCACAATGTAGCCGCCTGCTCGCACGCTGGTCTCGAATGGCTTGAAGCAGGGAAGCGTCTTGCCACTGACCATGACTGGTACTCTTCGTCCTTCCAAGGTTTGTTGGCCGAGATTGCAGGAGATGAGATTGACGTTGACCTTGGATCCCTTGGCACCAGAATTGGTCATTGTCTGCATCTGGTTTCTGGGAAAGGGTTTGTATAGAGCAGTAGGCATGCAACTGCCTGAAACTTCCGAGCTGATCTTACCCACAGCACCACTGGTCAATTGATCAAGGACCTGCTGTTTGCTATCATCACGCAGCACATCTTCGAGACGACGGCGGAGCTCCCGGTCCTCAGTTGTGGTTACACCTTCTTCGAGACCCACATATTTTGCGGCAACGTCAAGTCCAGTGGTAGCGGCCGGTGCAAGCGCCTTCTGTCGAGCCTCCTCGCCCTGTTTGGTGAACACGAGGTCTTCAACACCACAGGAGAAAGCACGCATGTGAAGCAGTTTGGTCAAAAGTCGACCCAGAACACTGAGAAGTTTTCCGGCGATGGTGTGCCCATAAGTTTGATATACGCAGTCGACTAAGCCGCCAGGCGTAGGTCCAATCTGCTTTTTGTCGAGGATGCCTGAAAGGAGCTCGCCATCTTTGAAGATCACGATGCCCTCTTCAGATCCAGATTTGCCCCACAATTTTGCATCAGTGGTAGTCTTTCCGGTCATCGTAAGACCCTCAGCGCCACGAGGCGTCAGATTTTTCAAGATCGTACTGAAGACTTGTTTTCCCGTCCATAAAGCCTTGGGTTTCATGACAGCTGGTGGAAGGGTTTCTACCCTGCCGGAAGCACAATGCCCATGCTCAGGTCGAAGTGCTGAGTAGAGCAAATTCATGTATTCGCCGCGATCAAAGAACATATCCCGATTACTCAACCACACCGAGATCGAAATATGATCTTGAATCAAACCTCGCAAAGGATTACCCGCAGTCGCAGAAAGGTATTGATGATCTGTGTCGGCGATAGAGAGCGCCTCGGCTCGCGCAAGCTCATTTTGGGGGAAATGCATGTTCATCTCATCGCCGTCGAAATCTGCGTTATACGTGTTGCAGTTGGCATAGTGCATACGCAATGTCTTCTCCCCAGGCAGGACGCGCGCACGATGACACATCATTGACGGCTTGTGTAGTGTTGGCTGTCTGTTCATAATCACGATATCACCATTGTTCAGATGGCGGAGAACTTTCTTCGGCCTTGTTCCTCTTGTATTACCAGTCGCAGCAGGTGATAGAAGCTGATTCGCTAGGGCGATTCGCTCATCGGCACTTTTGCGTTCCAAATTGACGACGGCCCCGTTCTCGTCCTCGATCGCGACAGCACCAGGCCAGACGAAAGCTCCATTCCGGACAGCTTCTTGCAGCTCGTCGATGTTCCATTGCGTGACGGGTTCGGGATACGTCAGCTTGATGGCAAACACGGGCGGTACGCCAATTTCGTTTGTTTCGATGTTCGGATCTGGCGAGATGACAGTGCGCGCAGCGAAGTTGACACGCTTGCCCATCATGTACTTTCGGAACATGCCTTCTTTCTTTTCTAGCTTCTGCTTGACTCCATCAGGAATCCTTGCTGCTGCTCGACCTCCTACGGGCGCAAGGCCTTTGTCGACAATCCCATTGACACCTTCTTGCAGGGCAAGCCAAGTGGTTTCCAGATCGGCGTATGTCCGTGCTCGGAGACGATACTCTGATGGCTTCTCCAGACCACTCAGTTCACGCTGGATTTGAGCGATGGTTTCGCATTGTGTGATGATGGACTTGTACGTCGTGTTCTCCTGGGCCTCAGATATTTCGTTATTGCCCATTCTGGCTTCCGGTCGGAATCGATTCGGTGGCACAAGAACAGCGTGCATAAAGAACATATCCGCAGACACACCGACATCGCCCTTGATCTGGTTCCTTCTGCCAGAGCCATACACAAGGCCCATGATTGCTCGTTCTTTCTCAAACAACAGGGTTAACTGTGCGAGCACTCTCGAAGGGTTCAGATATTCTTCCTGTGCAGTAGCAACTGTTTTTGCACGCTTGCTCGAAGATTCTTGGGCTTCACCTACTAGGGTCCCGCCAGCGATTTCCGGCTCCTCCTCGGAGCTCTCCTCCATATCAACGTCCTCATCTGAGGACCTGTCCAGGTCCGCGACAGCTTCGTCGACATCCCGCTTCCTCTTCTTACCTTCTTCAAGACGACGCTGTCTTCTCAGCTGGATTATGGGATCTATAGCCTTGACACCTGCCTGGACCACTGCCAGATGTTCCTTCTCGGTTAACGCCTTCTTGAAAATCTTGACACAGCGATCCTTGCGGTAGCTGTGGTTGATGCCTGAACAATTTCCACACTTCTTGCCTTTGTTGATTGATGTCATGAAATCTTTAATGATGTGTCGCCGAGCGTTGACTACTGCCTCAGTTTGTGTATCAGCCGGTTGGCCACTTTCCCGAGCGCGAATCAACGCTGCTTCCACAAATCGTTCATATTTCAATGTAGTCTGCTTCACGTCTGCATCGTCCTCAGAATCATCGTCAACTTCGATGCCATTGGCGTCCCCATCTTCTTTATTGCGATATTTCAAATCCTCCAGGTCATGCAGCTCTTTCAACAAGCCTGCCTCAGCGAGCTTCAACCTCGCAATGAACAGGCTGACTTCGCCTCGCTTCATCTTTAGTCTCGAACAGTAAACGCAAGATGCGCGTAATAGTCGAAGGACCTGATCCATGAAGGTTGGGTGGTAACAAGGGACTGGCAGCTCGATGTGACCGGGATGACCCGGACATTGCGGAGTTTTCAAACCACATGTAGCACATGCATTGTCTGCGAACTGCCCCAGCTCAGCGCTGTAGAGTCCGCCGGGTACCGGATTCAAAAGTGTGTCGAAGGTAGTGCTGCTGGTGATGCGCTTGGCTGAGAGAGCACGAATATCAGCGGTCGACAGGTAGCCAAAGCTGACGCCGCTGATCTGCGACGCCACAGGCGCCGATGTATTCATGGTGACTGTCGAGTTCCAGTCCGTGGGAAGGCGATTTACTCAAAAGATCAGTTTGTTGTAGCGAAAGTCATTGGGCGTTTTGCGCCCTGGTGTGAACGAACGAGTGCGAGACCTTGGGATATGTACGAAAAATCGTGGAGCGTTCAAGCCTCAACGTGTATGAAGCTGATTTGACACGGCTTTGACATCGACAATTGTATGCCGTCGGTCGGGGTTGATGTCAATCGTATAAATCCAAAAAATTTAGAATGCGCCGACGACTATCAGATATTCTTTCTTAAAGCCGCAGCATATTTTTTGATATCTTCGCTAGCGCCGGCAAGCTGCCTGGGTGTACCGAGAGCTGTACTTTAGAGCGGACCGTGCCGAACATCGCCGCTGTGACGGCAGCGCGGATGTGTCACAGTCGTCACGCTCCAGCGCTCCCGAGGACGTGATGCGATCGCATTTTTATTGATCTTTCATTGCGTATCACGAACTGACTGATCCGGAATGGTCACCCGACGACGGCCACATCGATAAAATCTCTCAGCCAGGATAACTATCAACTGATGTATACAGTCGGAATGCTGCGCACTCTTCGACTTGGCTGAACATGATCTCGTTTTGATAAGCCGCCCATCACGGAAGAGTTACGGATTATTTTGACTGGACGCGTTGGCTTGTACGAGAGGTGCAGTCTAGCGACCCGCACAGTTGTGGAAGTCGACACATTTGATGCTTTTACGATTACGAGTGTGGCATCATGGCGGACACAATCTCCCACAAGAGACCGGCAGAACGCGAGGATGGAGAGGACAGCGATGCAAAGCGCAGAAAGCAAGAGATGGCCGAAAAACTGGCTAAGATCAAAGCGAAGTTGGCAAGAGGTAATCCTGGCGCAGCTCCGGTCATTGCATCACCAGCGACTACAGCGGCAACTCCATCGAATTCTGGCCCTTCTCAATCTGGCAATGGTACCCTATCAAAGGAGGAGATGGCGAGGAGAATTGCCGAAATCAAGGCGAGAGCGCAAGCCAGAAACGGGGGATCGGTCGCACCTGTTGTTCAACGGCCAGATCCCGATATCAAAGCGCAGATCGCGGAGGCCAGGGCGAAAGCAGCGCTCTTAGCATCACAAAGATCGGCACCACAGCCTGCAGAGTCCTCGAATGGTGTGCAGAACGCTCGGGTTGATCACAAAGCTCCGTTTGAGCCCGGCGCTCGAGACAGCCAAGCAAGTCGTTCTTCCGGCGATTCTAGGGTCAACAAAGGAGGACTCGCGGCAGATTTACATCCTGCTTTGCGAAGCGAGGGCTTTGGAACGAACGAGGATCAAAAACTATCCGAACGAAGCGGAAGAGGTGGTTTGAGCGTCGGCTTACATCCGTCACTGCTGGATAACTCTACTTTACGACCCACTCCAAATCAGCATGGCCACCGGTCTGGGGCGTCACAGAAGAGCAGACCTGTGCCCAAGGTGAAAAGCAATCCTTACATTGCCGACGAAGAAGAGCTGAAAGATGCTCAAACGAAAGGTAGCGAAAGAAAAAGCAAAGCACTCTCTTTCTTCGAACATGGAAAATTCATCGCCCAGGGCAATGCTCAACGAGAAGCTGCGCAGTTAGAGGAAATGAAGCGTAGGATTGCACTTGACGCCAGGAAAACACAAATCGAAGAGGCTTCAGATCGAGCATTCGTAATCTCCCGACCGCCAGCGATCGAGTGGTGGGATGAAGCTGCGTTGCCTGATGGCTGCACAAGCTATGAGGGCGTCGACACAGCTGACGTGGTCAAGAATAGCGAGGTCGATGGGCGCATCACAGACCTTGTGTGCCATCCAGTACTACTGCAGCCACCTCAGGAAAAGTTTTTGCAGCCGGTGAAGCCACTGATGTTGACGCCCAAAGAAATGGCCAAACTTCGGCGGCAGAGGCGTCGAGCCGACATGAAGGAGGAACAAGCCAGAATACGCATGGGCTTGGTGCCGCCACCACCTCCCAAAGTGAAGAAGAGCAATATGATGCGAGTGCTGGGTGAACAAGCTGTCAAAGATCCAACCGCAGTTGAGGCTCGTGTCAATCGCGAGATCGCACAACGTCAAAACGACCATGAGCAGGCCAACGCTGATCGAGCACTCACCAAAGAGCAACGGCTAGAGAAATTAAAAACACAACAGGTCGGAGACGCCGCGAAGGGCCTTAAAATCGCCGTGTTTCGAGTTGACGACCTCAGCTCGGGCAAACACCGATACCAGGTTGATGTTGGAGCCAAAGATAATGCGTTGACCGGTGTGGTGGTCATGAACCCAACAATGTATCTCATCATCGTCGAGGGTGGGGAGCACAGCATGAAAAAGTATCGCAAGCTGCTCAATCGCATCAAGTGGACCGAGAATGAGCCGCCCAAATCGGGATCCAACCCCACAACCTTTACTGGAACACGCGTCGAAGATTCATCACGAGGCAAAGGCAGCAAAGCCGCGGAGTGGTGTAATCCGTATCATGCAGATGGGACTCTGAAGGACCTGAGCTCTAATCGATGCACGCTTGTCTGGGAGGGTGATGAGGCGGAGCTCAAGTACAAGAAGTGGGAGCCACGGACGTGCGAAACTGACGGTGAAGCTAAAGATTTCCTCAAACGATCAGGCATGGAAAATATGTGGACTCTGGCACGAAGCAAGTAGGCGATCATGCAGGTGGCTTGCCCCAGTACGAGCGGCATGCTTCGACCCATTTGTCGACCTAATTTCGCCTGACATGCACGCTATGCATCAGAAGATAGGCGGATTGCCTTCCTGGTTCTAAGCAAGCTCATCACCTTCTGGCGTGCTTCGGAGGTGAGCCAAGACATCAGCTGTTTCGCGCTAATAAATCTTGGAAGTCTTAATAAATGCTTGCGGTTTGGTCCGCGCTAGCCACAGACGCCTATCGATTATTGGCTTCTTTCGCTCTCCGTGCGAGCATCTCGCAATCTTTGAGCTCTCGTCTACATGGCTGAGAACGTGGCGTTATTAGCAGACCACGCAGTGCGCTTTCAGAAATCCTGACAAGCCCACCGATGCTTCTATACGACCTCATGTGCAGTCGGCGACACAGGTGTAGAGGGAACGCGCGTACCGATTGGAAATGGAATGAATAAGTCTCTTGATCTTCTCGGCCTCAAGTATAGTTGAAGACCTTGAAGGATCTTTCGGCCGATCGAACAGTCGCCGAGGAGTGGCGAATGGCTGTATGAAAGACAGCGGTACAATACGATACGCTAATAATGGTACAATATATCGCTTCAGCATACCCTTCGAACAAATACATCACACTAGTCGCGCCATCGTTGCAACTGCGTCTTTCAAAATACCCTCTTGCTCAACCTCAGCTCGCTTACTCGTGTCTACTGTGGCGACGATTAGCATCGTCGAAGATAATCCATGTATGCAACCCATATGTGCGGACTCAAGAGCTGTTCCGTTTTCGTCCGATGCTTCATCATCACGCGGCCTCACATCTCGCTCGCCGAGCGAGCTGCAGTCATATTGTAATATTTTCGTCGAGTCCAGCATTATCACCAAGCTGGATTGGCCGTGGCGCACTCCGACTCATGTTTGACGCACGCCACTTTGCGAAAACCGGAGGTGGAGGACATGCTGCAAAGGTCGGTCCTACACTAATTTGGAGCTCCCAAAAATTCGAACTCTCGTACATGACATCGTCGAAATCCGCATCACGACTTTTCGAAGCGCTAGAAGCTGAAGCTGTGCGCCTCAGAATCTCACCACTGCGGCTTTTACAGACTTTGCGAGTAGCTTCGCCTTTGGCTGTTAGTGTTCAGCTGGACAACCTAGTAACGCTGGTCCAAAGTCCAACGACAAATAGAATGTGTGACGTATCCCGAGTCCCTGTGATCTGGAAAAGGATTTCGCCTTCGCGACTCCGACGAAGCGTTATCACAGCAGTTTTCGGGCAGTTTTGGGACAGTAGAAAATCGACTGCGCTCCTCGAAAAGGAATCTGTTGCGTCCCGTGACTTGGCAACATCTCTCTCTCTCCCCATCTTCTGCGGTGTAGCTGCACACATTTTGGCCACTCGATCAGACCTTGGTGCTCCTTCACTTTAGCGTGCGTCCCGTCACCCTCAGACCCTGCAGGGCGGAGATCGACATGCAAGTGGTTGAGGAATCCGCCACCACAGCACGAGCACGAATCCAGACCACAAAGCTCTCGAGAAGGCCTAAAAGATCGTTGCATATCTAGCTGCATCGACATCGTCCTGTAGGAGCAAGGCATGCAAATTACGCGGACGCCCACCTACCATGTCGAGACGTTGAACGTTCCCCATCTGCGTATGGTATGTGCATGAGGTGTCAAACTCCAGCTTTTTACCCCACACAGCCCAGCCCAGCAGGGTTGGCGGGGTGGTCTGGGGAAAATCCATGGACGGCACTTCCAAGGTTGCCCGGGTGGGAGCGAATTGAACAAAGAAAAAAGCGCAGTGCATACAGACGATTTTCACTGCGAGGACGATCATGTCCTGGACAGTAAGGATCTACCACGGCACAATGATTCCTATTTGATGATGTAGGATTTAGGATGTTTCGTTCCTGTTTCAATTTTGCGTTCCTGCTTGTGGGATCCTACAATGCTTGACCTCCTTTGTCAAACATGCATTGTTCCTGCCGAGGCCAAAGGAATCTTGCATGTGCGACCATCTCTTCCTCAACCAAGATCCGTTCCCATCTTTTCCACAGGTGTCGGACGCCCTCCACGACGGCGATAGTGATGGTGATGGTGGCGCTCGTCCCCGATTTCGCGCGCTCTTACATGACGTATCAAATGGTGTCGATGAAGGTCCGCCTCGCCTCAATCATACTAGAGGTAATACGTCCACGAGTTTCCACCAGACCGACTTATGATCGAGAAGCTAATGCTCCGCGAGACCCACTTGACATGAAGCACAATGAGCTGGCAGAAGACGCCAGTGGATTGGGTTTGTAATGCGGAATGAAGCCGGTTTCGGCCACGAACCTGCCAGAGACTCGAGTGCAATTCGCTTGAAAACTTTAAAAAGCTTGAACGGCGGAAGGCTGATTTGGCACTCAATGGCTTGCCGCATAGCTGATGATCGCTCGCCACTGGCGCACTGATTCACAGCGAACCGCTGAGTGTTGCACTATGGACAGGAGCGGCGTTTCTAGGAGCATACGATCATGACAGCAGATGACACGACAATGCCTCGTAGCGATAACGATTGATGGAAGCGGGGCTCGAGCATGTAGTCGAATCTGTGCATTTGTGGGCAGTGCCTGTCCTGATACCGCTGTAAAATACCCGAGACACCTCCAGACTCATCAAGCTTTTAGTTTTCGACCATTGTGTGATGAAGAGAAAAATGGTTGCAGGCCCACCAATGCGGCCGCCGCTAGACGGACCATGCGCCCGGCGCTCTCTCGCGCACGTTCTCCCTGCATGGGCATGGGCGAATTCGTGAGAACATCGACAGCCCGCCAAATTTCATTGGTGTGGGCGCTGCAGATCCCCAGACTTGCCCCCAGGATCAGCGCCGCCCGCATTGTAGCGCCTGCTCAACTTTAAGTTTATGTCAGACTCGACCACGCTCAGGCTTTGAAGCGCTGACACAGACTATCTGAGTTTATTCTATTATGCTTTTTGGAATGATGACATGGACGTGTCCAAGATGCCCACAACGAACCATTATCAGAACATTTGGGCAGGACAATATCGTCGATCATGAGCAACAACAGCACACCGTCTGAGGTTCATTCAAGAGCTAAGCGAGAAGAGGAAACCCATCGGGGAGCTGCTGTCTCTCAACACGAGCTTTATGCACAGCTCATGGGGAAGCGGACGTCGTCGTCGTCGAATAGTATGCATGATCATCACCGCGTTGTACCTCGAGATACTTGTTGAGTACTTCTGAGCATGTCGGTGCCGGACTACTGCATGTCGGCGTGACAGCTATGTACGAAGTTACAGGACCGACAAGATTTCGCACTAATCAACTCACTACATGCCTCGTCGATGTCGTCTTGAAGCCCAGTGCGGAGTCATTCCAAATGGTATCAGAAACAAGATCAAGATGACGGTCGACGAGTGTTCTGGGAGTGATATAAAGTCACGGAGTCAAGACCTCTCCAACGTTCTCCAGCTCATCAACACAACTCCTTCCTTCGTTCTACACCATCATCCTTCGTTCTTCAGTTTATCTCTCTTGCTCCTCTTCCTGCAGTCAAGATGCGCAGCTCATTGATCCTCGCCCTCGCGGCCTCTGCTTTCGCAAGCCCCATCTCCAACCCCATCGCTCTCCCTCTCCCGGCTCTCCCCGAGTCCGCTGGCAGCCTCCAGGACCTCGCTGTCCCCTTCAAGCGTGAGGCTGGTGTCGAGGCCGCCAAGCCCTCCAAGCACCCTCGTGAGGCATTCGTCGAGGCCTCCAAGCCCACTGCCTCCAAGCACCCTCGCGACGCCGCCGTCGAGGCCGTGAAGCCCTCCAAGCACCCCCGCGAGGCTGCCGTCGAGGCTGCTAAGCCCACCCCGAAGCCCTCCAAGGCTCCTCGCGAGGCCGCTGTCGAGGCTGCTAAGCCTACTGCCTCCAAGCACCCTCGCGACGCCGCCGTCGAGGCCGTGAAGCCCTCCAAGCACCCCCGCGAGGCTGCCGTCGAGGCTGCTAAGCCCACCCCGAAGCCCTCCAAGGCTCCTCGTGAGGCTGCTGTCGAGGCTGCCAAGCCTACTGCCTCCAAGCACCCTCGTGAGGCTGCCGTTGAGGCCACCAAGCCTACCGCATCCAAGGCTCCTCGCGATGCCGCTGTCGCCGCTGCCAAGCCCACCGCTTCCAAGGCCCCTCGCGATGCCGCTGTCCAGGCCGCCAAGCCCACCGCATCCAAGGCTCCCCGTGACGCCGCTGTCGCCGCTGCTAAGCCCACTGCTTCCAAGGCCCCTCGCGACGCTGCTGTCGCCGCTGCTAAGCCCACCGCTTCCAAGGCTCCCCGTGACGCCGCTGTCGAGGCTGCTAAGCCCACTGCCTCCAAGCACCCCCGCGACGCTATGATCGAGGCTACCAAGCCCAAGCCTACCACTCTCTCGAAGGCTCCTCGCGATGCTGCCGTTGAGGCCGCCAAGCCTACTGCTTCCAAGCACCCTCGCGATGCCATGATCGAGGCTGCTAAGCCTACTCCTTCCAAGGCTCCCCGCGACGCTGCTGTCGACGTTGCCAGGCCTCCCCCTTTCAAGGCCGCTGTCGCCGCTGCTAAGCCCACTCCTTCCAAGGCTCCCCGCGACGCCGCTGTCGAGGCTGCTAAGCCCACTCCTTCCAAGCACCCTCGCGATGCTATGATCGAGGCTGCTAAGCCCACTCCCTCCAAGCACCCTCGCGCCGTTGAGGCCACCAAGCCCAAGCCTTCCAAGGCCCCCCGTGCTGTCGAGGCCACCAAGCCCAAGCCTTCCAAGGCTCCTCGCGCTGTTGAGGCTACCAAGCCCAAGCCTTCCGGCCACTAAACGTTCTTTTTTGAACGAGTGTTGCTTACCGTTTCTTAATTGTCTTTACGAATTTTCATGTTTACGAGAAGGATTACATTGTGGCAGGGTTCACAGACATGGCCGGACCGCGCCCTGAAGAAAATTGAGCGTTGATCGAGTCAGCATCAGACGAGAATATGGCGGGGGTGATTTCATGCCTCTTTCTGGCTGGTTCGCAGTCAGGTTGAGTGAGCATTGGCACTGATGTGCCATAATACATAGAGAGAGAAACTATCACTTTTCATCACCGAATGAGTCCATTTCCACATGTAGAATTGAACCCTTGTCATGATATGCGGCATTCACCAAAAAGGACCGATCTGCGCAATGCTCAAGTGCTTATAATCCTGGCCTTGCTGTTTCGCAGATCATGTCTGATCGACAACGTGAAGTCAATTCGGCGCGACGCGGGTGTTGCCGCCAAAGCTTGAGTTTCAGATCCTGGTCGTTTCGTCTGCAGTGAGGATCCACTCAGCAAGCTTATCGTCATTTCCCCACCGTTAGTCCTGGGCAGTCACGGTCACCTCATTGTCTGACGAATGCAATGTAGATCCGGCTGCGATATCAAGGAGACCAGTCGATGTCCTCGCTCGCGCACGTTCGTTCGATGTGTATTATACATCCCGGTGTCATTCATCCTCATATGATGCCATTGGCATTCCCCGGCGGGAACCGATCCTTGCGCGATGCCGACAAGGATTCGAAAATATGCAGAAGGCTGATCACTTCGACTGCCCCTCACAGATGAGTTCGACTGACTCTACAGTCCTACCTCGGATAGTGGATTGATCGAGTTGAAGCTGCCGTCAGTGTCTACCTTGATCGGACCTGCCGATACACTCCCAGTAGGAATTTGCGTTCAGCGAAAGCCCTGGAACGAATGATTAGTAAACTCGCTCTCGGAACAGTGAATGGGGTACGACTCACACAAGCAGAACGAGAAGCCCCGCAAGTGTACCCACTCGAAGGATCTCCCCGAGCAGGCCATATCTGCTCAATGCTCCTTCCGTAGCCCTCACGGCACTCCCCACCACAGCCGTGAATGCGACCGCCAACGCACCTGGCAGAAGATCCGTCACAGCAAACCCCACGCGCTCATTCTTGAAGTATCGTGCTGCAAACTCCAGATTGAAGATAATCCGCAATCCCATATTGACGCAATTCGCAAGCACCAAGCCCTTGGCTCCCATCTGTAAGACCGATAGGAAAACCCATGTGCTCGCGGCGAAGCCGATGGAAAAGGCCGCCATCCAGAGACTTTGCCTGCGTAGTTCGGGTGCAGAAGCTGCGGCGGCGACAAATGCTTCGCTGACACCGTTGATTGCGAGTAACGGTATGCTGTAGCAGTATGTTGCGAGGACTTCGCCTGCACCCGAGTCGGACCAGCGAGATCCGGCGACCAGCCGTAGGAGAAGCGGTGCGGCGGTTGGGCCGATGGCCACAGCGAGGAGAGAGACGATGCAGTAGAAACGTAGTACAGACTGTAGTATTGAAGAGGCTTGTTTGAGCTGTGGCAGGGCAGCATCGTCGTTGGTCTTCTTGTCGTCGGTTTTCTCTTTCTTTGCCTCCTGAGAATTGTGACACAGAGAGGCAAACAGATTACGGGAACTGTCTTCGATGGGTCGGAGAAGCATGCGCGCTATCAGACCACCATAATTGGCAGACAGCGCATACATGCCCTGGTCCTCAAGCGTTGCAAATCTAGCACTCACGAAAGTGTCGCCTTGGGTGAGGAGGTATTTGATGCCTGATTGGACATATAACGACAGGCTGAGATTTACCAATGGCTTGGAGAGCGTAGCGAAGTAATATTCATTGGGAGAGCTATGGACCGATGAGCATGACTTACCGATCGAGGAGGCACGAGATCCTGTACACACCTGGGCTTGATCTGGCGCAGGATCAGGGAGAATTTCTCGAGCTGGGCAACGGCAGATGTTCGCCAAAGATAGACGACCGTCAGCGTCGCACAGTATGCGAACTCTCCAATCGCAAAAGGGAGAACACCAAGCTCAATGCCCTGGTGATGTGCCCAGAAGACCGTCGCGGCTGTCGCGATGGTCTTGAGCACCACCGCCGAGGCCTCCGCCGAAGCGCGAACTTTGTAAAGCATCCTCTGTTGCACGACGACAAACGCAGGTTCAGAGAGGAGCTCGATTATAGCCGCCACCTCGCAGATCCGAATCGCCTGAGAAAAGTATGGGATATTCGGATGGCCAGCATATAAAAACCATTCTCCCAGGCCCAGCGCGAATATCAGCCCACTTCCAATGCCCAGGTAAGACAAATTGATGGCAGACTGGACACCTCCATGACTCTGCCGTTGACAAGCCACACGCAGACTTTCTCGGGCGAAATGATGGGCCGTGATGATGAAGACTTCCAATTGAAGTGCAGCGCCCAATAGTTCGGGCGACAAGAAGCGTAACAGGACCTGATTCAACGCGAACGTGAGCGCTCGGGATCCGATCTGCAACAGGATGAGAAAAGTGGCGCCTTTCGCCGAAGCCGCAACCGCATCGCTTGATTTATCTGCCATTACGAGATGGTCAGATTCCAGTGATAAGAGAGTCTGGAGTCATTGAGAGATAAAAGGCATTGGCTCACGCGCGTGCATTTCAATATTGAAGAATCAGTGCTGTCGCAATAATAATCTCAGGGTCTCGAGTCCGCCTTGGGAACGTCTTGGCATGACGAACTCCATACCCCTCGCCAGCCCTGTTCACAATGCCGAGCAGCACACACCCCACACGTTTGCAGCGTCGCAAAAGAAACGTCGACATCTGCGGAGGAGGCATCAATTGAACGCCAGACTATGAGATTATCCTAGGCAGCGACAATTAGCCCCGGCGGCAGTCCCTCACCATCCTTCATTGCCCACCATGCTCGAATTCCGAACGCCCGGCTTCAATCCGTACAGCGTCAAGTACTCGCCCTTTTTCGACAGCCGGCTCGCCGTCTGCGCCGGCGCCAACTTCGGTCTTGTCGGCAATGGGCGTCTCTACGTTCTCAGCCTGACGCCGCGCGGGATCGTCTGCGAGAAATACTTCGAAACGCAGGACTGCCTGTTCGACCTGGCCTGGTCGGAGCAACATGAGAACCAAGTCTTGACCGCGGGCGGCGATGGCAGCATCAAACTCTTCGACATGGGCGTGGGCGAGTTCCCGGTCGCGAACTGGCAAGAACATGGGCGAGAGGTCTTCTCAGTACACTGGAACCTCCTCGAGAAGAGCACGTTCCTGTCCTCAAGCTGGGACGGCACGATCAAGATTTGGACGCCGGAGCGCAAGGAGAGCATCATGACGCTCCCGGTACACTCCTGCGTCTATTCGGCCCAGTACAGCCCGCACCACCCGCAGATCGTCACGGCCGTCTCACGCGACTCGCACCTCCGCGTGTTCGATTTACGCAGCAAGCCCAGCGCGCAGAACCACCTCACGCTGGCGGTCCCGATTCACGCGCCACCCAAGATGCCGCTCCCGGGGGGCTTCACACCGCGCAGCACGGGGCCCACGGAATGTCTGACGCACGACTGGAACAAGTACCGCGACTCGGTGCTGGCGACGGCAGGCGTCGACGGCGTCATCCGAACATTCGATCTACGTATGCCCTCGGGCCCGATGCAGTTCCTCGCGGGTCACGAATATGCCACCCGCCGCATCAGCTGGAGCCCGCATCTCAGCGACGTCCTCTTGAGCGCCAGCTATGACATGACGTGTCGCGTGTGGACGGACGGGAGCAACGCCACGGCGACCGGAGAGGCGACCGGGATAGGTCGCGAGTTGGGACGTATGGAAAGACATACGGAGTTCGCGATGGGTGTGGATTGGTGTTTGTTCGGGGCGGAGGGATGGTGCACGACGTGTGCGTGGGACGAGCGGGTTTTGGTCTGGGACGTCCGGGAGCACATGCGAGGGTGAAGGTTCCCAACAACATTTCTGCCCGCCGGGTTTGGCGGATGCGGGTTGCAACGCAGCGATGAGGACGGTCCTCGGGCCAGTCCCCGGGCTGCCG
Organism: Dissoconium aciculare CBS 342.82; assembly: GCF_010015565.1. Taxonomy (NCBI): domain Eukaryota; kingdom Fungi; phylum Ascomycota; class Dothideomycetes; order Mycosphaerellales; family Dissoconiaceae; genus Dissoconium; species Dissoconium aciculare. The sequence continues at coordinate 143,163 of NW_022984960.1, read as the reverse complement.
ACAGACCGCGTGCATGCCGAGATACGAACGAAATGAATGATATATCCTCACGAGGAGGCGGAACAATGCATTTTGAGAAAGCGGAAGATATCGACGAATTTCACGATGGAGCGCCACAGACGAACTCACGCCAGAGGAGACAGCACGACTGTTCATCCGCACATACAAGACAGCGATATCTCCCATTTCAAAGAATCCTTTACTTTTTTTCCATTAAAAAAAACATCTGGGGCAGTCGAGGTACGCACGACCTCATCCTCATCTCTCATACATCCGACGAGGGTAAAAAAAGCATGTTCCTATCTCCATCTACCGCTGTTTTTAGAGGGAAAGACATCGATGTGGGAGGGGCGGTGGGGATATAAAGAAAGGAAAATGCGAGAAGGAGAAAAAGCAAGCGCCGTCTATCCATCGTCACACGCGCGAGGAAACCTGGAATCAACCGCAACGGAGCCGGGAACCCAACTACCGGAACGGCAATGAGCTCCCGCCGCGCTGATCCGCGGCCGGCCGCTGCGGCAGCCAGACGTCGACTGAAGGCCGGCGCGCCGCCTCCTGCATGAACGGCAGCCGCGGGAGTTCGGCCGAGGGCTTCTCCTGCGCGGTCTGGTACGAGGCGGCGTGGGAGATGGAGGATTCGCGGACGGCGGCGTTGTTGTTGCTGTTATTTACGCCGTTGCCGCCGCTGGGGCCTGCTGCTGCTGCTGCATCTCGGGTTCCGTTGGGTTCTTGGCTGCCTGTGGAAGAGAGGAAATGGTTAGTTGGGTTGTACGGTAGAAGATGGCGCGCGCAATCGTTGAAGTCATTCTGTTTCTTTTTTTGGCCTGGAGGAGGCGTTGGGGTATGGCACGCTCTTGTTGATGCATCATGTTCATATTTCGACTTTTCGTCGAAAAAGAAGCCAACATTTTGTTCTACTTTGAACTTCTCCCGCGTTTCTTTTTTTTCTTTCTTTTCTTTTTCTTCAAACTCAACTATGCGCCGCGCCACATGCACGGGACTCACCACTTGCCTTTCTTTTCCGGATCATGAGGAACGCTGCGGCGAGCGCCGCCAGGAGCGCCGGAACACCGAGGCCGACACCGACACCGATGAAGCTGCTCGTGTAGTCGATGCCCTTGTAAGGGTCCTTGGCGGTGTCGGCCCCGGCACCAGCTGCGGCGGCGCCACCTGCTGGGTTGGTAACGGCTGCGGTCGCGGCGGACGCACTGGACGACGAGGCTCCGGATGACGAGGCGGAAGATGATGTGCTGGTCACCATGGTGGACGCGCCGGTGGAGGTGGTTGCGGCGCCGGTGCCGGTGCTGGTCGGGGCTGCGGTGGAAGTCTTAATCCCTGTGATCGAGGCCGCAGCCGCGGCAGGCAGGACGAGAATGTCGGAGCTGTCGACGTAGGCACCGCCCTCCTCCTGGGCGTTTCTGAGGCGGAAGAAGAAGGCTTGTCTGTCCAGGCTGGCGGAGGCCAGAGTGCCGGCGGTCCATTTGTAGGAGTTTTCTGAGATCGATGCGTTTACTGTTCCTTGGTCAGCTTCCTGGTCGGATACTATCCCAAACTTCTCGGGTTCATCGCAGTGATTTGGGCGAGCCCCGTCCCAGAGCGGAGAGGAGCCGTTCCAAAGACCCACGAGCGAGGTTTACGTACCAAGCATGGTGTACTGGTAAGCACCGTCGGCTTGTGGTCCCTGCCATAGCTCGATGCTCGTGTAGGCGTACGGAGTAGACCATAGAAGAGGGACGACGTCGCCTCCGCTGAACTTCGCGGCCGAACCAGGAACTGGCAGCATCCAGGATTGAGCGAGTGCGGTCGACGCGAAACCCGTCGCCAGGACGGCGACTTGGAGGAGTGACGACATGGACATGGTGACAGTCGTGAAGGGAATGTGTTGTTAGAGGACGGAGCCGTGGTTATGGGCGCACAGCAACGACAGCGATGTAAATCGTTCGTTCCTGATGGTGGTCTCGTCGAATCGGCGTATACGGGACAAGACGGTGATCACCAACCAGCAATTCGGACAGTCACACACACAACGAGGGCGTGTTTTGGGTTGATTGGGAGGAAGAGAGAAGATCAAGAAACGCGTGTATGGGGGAATGCGCTGCGACGTTAGGCTAGATGAGCTAGATGAAGTGTCTCATTTCCCTCGTTTCTTTTCTCCTTCCACCGTCATCATCGCGGCACCGCGCCAATGCGAGCATCTAACGCTTCTCTCTCGGAAGTCCGAAGACCCATGTCCTGACTAATGACCCGCAGTGCTATGTAGCATGCTGGCATGAGCTTGGAGGTGAAAAGTCTAGGCGTGCGGGCGGACAGGCACGACAGGCGTGTTCGCAGCAGCAGCGCGAATTGCTCTGCTGTGTACCTCGGGATAATCCCCCAGAATGTCGCCAAAGTCAAAACAGCCAAGCCATTCACGAAGGAGCTATTCCGTTTCTTGCTAGGCGTGAACATCAGGCCATGGATGATGGTGGTGATCGTGAGGAGAGAGCATGATCGTTTGTGTTATCTTGTGAAACAACAATGTCGACGTTGACGATGACATCGCCGTCTGATGGATCCATATGGATCATTAATGGATAATAAATAATAATGATAAAACCATCGGCCAGAAACATGTCTCAGTATCCCGATGCATCCTGCGCCAGAAGCATGAGAACTGCCATGAATTCGGGTTGACCAAGCATTGCGAAGAGCGAAGGCAGGCCCACTAACAAAAAGGCCCCCAAAAATCTCCGCAAATGAGCAGGAACGGGGGAGGCCGCCGGTGCCGACGCCGACGCTGATGAGGATGATTATTGCCAACCTTGGAAGGTCAGTTGGACTCTTTCCCAACCATTCATCAGCAATTGTCGTCATCACCAAGCAGCACGCACCTCAGGAATGTCCACAGTGGTGACAGCAAGCAGTGAGCACTATGGTATGTGGTGACAGTCTCACCGCAACGGGAAGAAATGGACGGGACAGTCTTGCCCGAGAGAGAGAGATGATGTCTCTGACGTCTCTCTCCTCCGAGTTTCCCCATATTCAACTCCAGGACAGGACAGCGGAAACGTGGCACAGGCGCGCGATCATGACCGAATCGCATCGACCGCGGTTACATCTCGTTCCGGCTGCGTCCATGAATGCGGAGAAGATCCAACCGACAACTGCATCCAGCTGTCTGCGGTCTGCAGTAGACTTTGCCTGCTTGTACTTGATCGTTCTCGTTTCCATTGGTGTAGTTGTTGGTGTTGGTGTTGATTCTGTACCGCCTATAGGGAGCGTCGTCACACAGTCATGGTTGATGATACCGACTCTCTACCTCAAACTAAACAACGCAAGCATGATTATCCGAGTGTACCAGGTATCCGATGATGGAAATTTCCTAAACCATTGGCAATGTTTCACGTAAAGTCGACGGAGTGCGCCACCACCTTACACGTGCGAGCAGCCTCTCTCTCGTCTCCTCCTCAAATTCGGCACGCGGCTGAAGAAAAAAGCCACATTCGAATCTCGGCAGGAGGTGGCGCCATTGCCGTCGCCGAAAAAGAAAGTTGCAGAGCAACAAGCACGAGAATTCGACGACGCAAAACGGGCTTGCAGCAGTCGAAAGTGCGTTTTTGTTGGTTCACAGGTACTGGAGTACGCACAAGACAAAGTCTGCGCATAAGGTACAGTTTTTAGAAATCGCCGTCCTAGTGATAAGACGAACGCGTTGTCAATGGTACTCCCATGACATATACCCGGTGCTTCTCCAAGGTCCTCGTCTACCTAATCGCAGCGAGTCAGTCCTCGACTGCGACTCGGCAAGCCAAACCTCGTCGCTTGTCGCGCCCAACGACTCCGCTTGCAACGTCGGCCCAGCCATCCGCGGAGACAGCCCCGCATCGAATGGAGAATGGTCCCGCAGCCTGATGAGGAGCTGGGTCCCCACGTACCGAGGAGAGGGATGCTGCCCTGGATCAGATTGTCGAACGTTCATGGACATTGGCTGATCATCGAGTCCCCAGTCATGATTACAACATGACAATGCCGTGCCAGTAGTAACAGCTGAGTACTGCATCCTTATTACAGTACATAGCGGACGTGCCGACGAGGGTGAAGTCCGCCTCAGAACGATTAATAAGCGGAATCATCATTTCGATACTCATCGACCGGACCATCGTGCTCCTTCTGCGCCGCAGGAGTCGCACACAATGCAGGAAGGCATCGTCGCTTAGATTCTCATGCCAATCCTCTTGAGTGAGTAAGGCTCCGTTCATCGGTTGCCGACGCCGATGAATAGCTGAAAGGGCGTCGTCTCAGCGATTGTCCGACGCCTTTCGCGGCAGGGCGCAGAACATCAAATTGACAGGGCAAGCCGCCCTTGAATTGATGCACGACGATCCTTAGATTTGATGCTTTGCGGCCCCTAAAATTGGTGCGATTTGACGTCCGTTTTCTGAAAACGTCCAAATACATGATCTCCTCTATTCGCGTGCTTTCGCCATGTGGGAACAAGGCCTGTGTGAATTGACATGTCGGCTTCGCGCCAAATATCACAGCCTTGTCGTGCTGAAGGTGAAGGGATGTGACGAGTTGAAGGTATGCTTCCTGCACACAGGTCATGATCCACAGATCTACTTCTCAAGAACATACAAGGTTCGCCCCATCCACCATTGCGAGCCCGGTCGCTTTCTTTCAACTCGCGCCTACCGCCCTCGCGCCACTCAAATTGATCACCATCCCCGGTCCCGCTCCGCCGGTCTTTCCACCAAAACCCTTGGATGCCGGGACGTCCTTCTTCCATCCAGGCACGAGCGCGTGCGCGGGCGTCCTGCTCACCGTCCGGTTCACCACGGCCCAGGGACGGGGGAATCCCGCGTCGAGAATGTCCGCGTCTGACGTGGCCTCCTTCGCGCCGAGGATGACGAGGCGTGCGGACGTGTGTGCGATGTAGCCGTGCAGGAGGCCTTGGGCGATGAGCGAGCCAAGTTTGGATTCGATGGCGCGGATGTCGAGGGGTGGGGTCGTGCTGGTCGTCGGAGAAGAGGAGTCGAACTCGACCCCGGTGAAGTCGCGATCGATCGTGTTGGATGATGCGGAGTTTTTGTCGAGGTAGGTGAAGATTTGCACGAGGTCGTGGAGGTCTACTTGCGGGGCTGGCGCGGCCTTTCCGGGTGCCGGTGGACGGAGTGCTGGTCGCGTGCCATTCAAAAGCCAGGTTTTCCGCACGAGCGAGCGCCAGATGAGGACGAGGCAGCGGTTTCGCAGCTGGAGCAGAATGCGGAAATGTAAGAACCATGATGCATGCGGGGACTTGTAATCGAGATGGCGGCGGAAAGCAGGTAGGTCACCACGGCGTATGGCGAGCATGAGAGGCATGAACCGGTCCTGGAGACCATTGGCTTCGGGTCTCTGGAGTAGGGTCATCGAGGGAAAGCGGCCGAGGATGAGATTGCTGCTTATGAGAAAGATAAGTATGAGTCGGCGCTGGCGAACACAGGCATCGGTGGTTGGAGATTCATCGTAGGCTTGTTGTAAAGCTTCGGCTGCGCGATAGAAATGGCTGTTTTGAAACAAGAAGCGGCCAAGATAGTAGAGGTAGGTCACACGTTCGCTTTTGGGATATGCGGATAAGGGCGGCGAGAGACTACCAATGCTCTCAAAGATCTCTTTCGCATTGCGAGTCTTTTGGCTTTGGAACAGAGCTTTGAGACAGATATTGGCAATAGTGTAGATGCCGCGCTTCTTCCCTTGCGGCACACCAGCCTTGTCCAATCCAGACGTCCGGTCGTTCAAGCAGGTGGTGAAAGCGTTTCGGAGCAGATTGACGGCGCGTTCAGGGAGCGACTCACGAGGTCCCTCTGGTTCGGAGCTCGTCGGGCCACCAAGAGTGGCTAGCAACTCGGGATTCTTATCCAAACCGATTGCCAGCCGACAAATGGCTTTAGCACAGGAGATGACCACGGGTAGAATCAAATGACCCAGAGTAGGATGCACCAGAGCCGAATTCGCACGTCTGGAAGGGAGTGCTCGTTAGCGAAACGATCGATCGAAGTCAGGTCAGGAGATACTTCATGCTCCAGATCCATCATTATCTACGAGAAAGAATAAACTTACGCCTGCAGTTCACTCAACAGCTGATACGTCTCCAAATACTTGCTTGGATCACCGTCCACATCTCGCAGGTAGCCAAGGTACTGCGCCAGGAAACGAATAAGTGGCGTCCAACTCGGGCTCCCGTCAACCCCCTCTCGCGCGGCCGACATTGCCGCCGAGCACTTCTGCTCCAAAGCCTCGTCGTTCCCGCCGCGAGGATACGCCCTGCGCAATTCCGAGATCATCGACGCATATTGCCCGCTGAACGGCGGCTCGAGTTGCAGATAGTTGCGGATTTCCTGCGTGTTCTGTGCGAGGATGAAGCCGTTGATGGCGACGAGGAATTGGCCGACGAGGGGCGTGTTGGGGGTGTTCGCCATGGTTGGCGATTATGTGAGGAAGACGAAGTTTCGTGAGAGAGCGATTTCCGGAATGTGACCTTCTCGTGTTAAACTTGTGTTTGATGGCCCGTAGGGGACGCGATCTCGTGAAGTTTTGCGCGCGTGCCGAGCTCGAGCGTGTGTCGGGTTTCAGATCTCTTGTTTCGAATGAGATCTTTCGGCTCTCGACTGATGGCAGTGACGCTTCACGTTTGCATGTTTATAGTGGCGCCAAATGCGGAGCAAATCTTAATCATACCAAGTACGATGGTGCCGGCATCTTGATTCAGTGCGGTAAATGGGCTTTACGCCGTGTATGACGATGTATCAGCTCTCCATCATGAGTGATTGTTGACATTGAAACGAAGAGCTTCATGCGCGCGATGCGCTGGCGTCGGACCCGGCCGCGTCTCCAGCCAGGTACAAGCCCTACAGCTCGTTTCTAATAACACACCTACACTCACGGTTTCATGTTTTCACGCGGATGCAGCGATCGTACAGGTGAGGCACAGTCGGCATGGATTAGAAAATAAAACCGAAGGAAAAAATTGCTTGTTAGGAGAAATCGCGTTCTTTTCGCCGACAAGTTCAAATGAAGAAGGACAGTGAAGTCCAATGTGATATTCTTAGGAGGGAAAAAGGTTGAACAGGGACTGATATCTCATTTGTCTTGACTTGACGTTTCCTACCCGCGACACGGGGAGAGAAATACCAGCCATACACACGACTACCTAAGAGCTTATAGACACGCCCACTGGCGCACGCGCATGCCTAGCCAGAGATGATGAACCTCTCGCTGCGGCCGCCGGTTGCCATCACTGCCAAATGTACACAAGTAAAGCACAACCTTTCCATGATCAATGATCTGGCCATCCTCCACGTCCATTACTTCTGGTTTCAACCTCGTTGTCAATGCCACATTTGGAAAACGGTGCTTGATATCGAGATGGAAGAGAAGTGGTAGCAGGAGAGAGATGAAGACATTGTGATATGTAAGAAAGACACCATTCGCTCCGAGCCCAAGATATAAAGAGAAAAAGAAATACAGAGAAGAAAGGCCACAAACGGGAAGAATGAGAAGGAGGAGGAAGAGGAAGACAAGGTTGTGATCAGAAGGACCGAGGCAGGTATCTTGTTGACCTTGCCTCTGTGCGATGGTCGCCTTGAGCCAAGGCAATATTGTCCCATACCACGCGCGACCAGTCATTCTCAATTTCGTAGATCGGTGAGCAGGTGAGAATGGTGCTCTCCGAGAGGATGTAGATCGACAACAACGATGCCAGAGGACGAAAGTCTATTTCCGCAGGTACACTCGGGTTGTGCTCGGAAATGGCGTCGAATTGTTCTTGTTGTATCAGAGAGAAGAGGTTGTGTACCAATCGACCAGGAGAAGGTTGTGCAAAACACAAGGAACCAGCTAGCCGGTCCGATTGCCTTCTATGTCGTTGTGTAGATTTGTGCGCTCATGTTCAGCCACCCATCCCATAGGGAACAGCTCAACAGGACGCCACATGACGCAAGCAGGGAATGCGAAGTAGCAAAAAGAAGAAAAGCGCATGCGTGAAAGTCATCATCTAGGATTAGGCCGAAATGCTCGCTTTCATGCCCTTGTCCGTGGTGTTGTGAAAATTCGGATATTTGGATTTTTAGACTGTTTTACTTTTTGACTTTGTGGGTCTCTTGCTTCGCCTTACATGGCTTGGCCGGGGACAACCTTGCGCGGCGGTGATGACGGCGGTTGGGAGGCAGCATCACTGCGAGGAGCTTGTTGTTGCTGCTGCTGTTGCTGTTGCGGCGGTCGCTGCTGCTGTTGCGGTCGTTGTGGCTGTTGCTGCTGCTGTTGTTGTTGCGGTGGTCGCTGTTGAGGGTTGCCGCCCTGAGTGGGAGTCAAGGGACGAGGGTACATGGCACCAGCAATGACCGGAGGTTGCTGCATGTTGGCCGGAGGGTTCGAAGGACGACGCGGGCCACCACCGTTCTGCATGCCAGGGCCCATGGGAGGTCGCTGCTGTGGGCGAGGGCCGTTGTGAGGTCCACCCATTTGCTGTTGCGGTGGGGGACCTTGCGGGCGGGGCTTGACGGGGAGCTTCGAGAGGCAGGTTCGGGGGGCAACACCTTGCTGGCTACGGTCCATGCGAATGCAGAGAGCCTGAATAATTACATGTCAGTGAGTGAACTTTGGTTGCTTGTGCTGAGTGACTGTGAATGCAGAACTTACCCATCCATCATCGTACTCGTGAAGCATGCGAACGAGTTGACCAGAGCGGAGTTCGAGTTCGTCTTCCATTGAGGGCTTGAAGTCGAGTTGGACACGGTGGACATTGTTAGGGCCAGGGGCAGGGCCAGGACCAGCCTGAGCAGATCGAGGAGCACCATTAGCAGCCTGAGCGGCAGCGGCGGCGCCAGCGACCACTGGGGCGGCTTTCGCAGCTCCTGACTGAGAGCCGTCAGCGCTGCCGACGGAAGACTTGGGAGAGTGCTTGGTGGATGATGATGCGGCGGCGGAAGCGGCGGCGCCAGCAGACTTCTCCTCGTTCTCATCGAATGGGTTGGCTTGGGGGCTGGGCGAGCGGGATTTGGCAGCGGAAGCGGAGCCGTCATCGAATGGGTTCGCATTGTTCCCGGAGGCCGGTTTGCGTTCCCAGGCGGATCCCTTAGCACCGGAGCCAGCATTGGCGGCAGCACCTACGGCGAGGAAGCTGTCGGTGGTGTTGCGGTGGTTGGCCTCGTTGCCGCCCAAGTTGGGCAGGAACTGAGTGACAGGACGGAGACTCAAGCGAGGAGCGGTGGTCGCAGTGCGGGAGGAGCGAACGCTGGCGGGGGCCTTTTCGCTCTCGACGGAGGTTCGGTTGCGGGTCTCCATGCTCTTCGCCTTGGCATCGACAAAGCTAGTGTGCTTCTCGTCAACGATCTCCTCGTGCCCATTGGGGTTCTTCTTGCGACGCCAGCAGAAGAAAAGCAGGCCACAGACCAGGGCGATGGCGAAAAGGATACCAAACGCCATACCCGCTTTGGCGCCGCCACTCATACCTGCGTCCTGAGCAGTTCCATCCGAAGAAGCAGCAGCAGTTGGGTTGCTGGTCGCCTGAATAGGTGATCCGACAACGGCGGTCGCAGTCTGTGCATTGTTGTTGTTGATGTTGTTCTGTCCTCCAGTCTTTCCAGCGGCAGAGGTCGATGTAGGGAATGCGGCGGTGGAAGAGGCAGTGCTGCCGGCTTGAGCACCAAACATAGCGACGTTAGCGCCGGTCGCGGCAGCATTGTCAGAACCGGTCATGGTGGAGTAGACCGCTGATCCAGAGAAGGTCTGCGGGAGAGTCACGTAGATGACCGAAACCTGGGTGGTCATTGGCTGGATGGTCGTGGTGACATCGGTAGGAGTCGCATTCGAGTCGAAGCCATCCGGGACGTTCATGACAATGTTGTTGCCATGAGAGTCGCGACGGTGAATAGCCAGCATCTCGCGAGCCTCTTCGCCGACGAAGACGCGACCATGAGTGTGTCGCTTGTGGAGGGTCATTGTGGTTGGCGATCACGTCTCGGCGTGGATGATGAACGAAAGTGATGTGTGACTGGTGTTGAATGAGGCGTTGCTCAGAATGATAAGTCGACTCGCGATCGTCAAGACCGGCGAGCACGTCGAAGAGAATGAATGATAGTCACGCCTCTCGAAAGCGTGTTTGTCGAGAAGCTGCAAAGAATGTCGACGACAGCGACGTGTCCGCCTGGGAGCGATTGGATGAGAAGGCGACAGGACACGCCGAACAAGACGACGATAGCGAATGTGGTTTGTTGTAAAGGAGTCTTCCTCGTTGTGTTGAAGAGGTGAAAAATGAGTGACGGGTTGCCGACGGGCGTGTGGTGATGCGAACAGGCGACGGTCGCGTGCTTGCGTGCGTGCGTGCGCCTCTGCAGGAAATGAAGTTGTCGAGAGAGTGAGACACGAGGGAAGAGAAGAGAGAGAAACGGGCGACAGGTCAGGAGGGAGAGAGTAGAGGGAATAGCGTGTGTCGTGGTCGCGATGGTGGTGGTGGTGGTGGAGGAGATGATCGCGCGGGTGTGGGAGCGAGAGGAGGGAGAGAGAGCTGCGTGTTGTGTGGTGTGTGTGGTCGCTGTGTGTGTGAGAGAAGGCCCCCAGTACAATGGGATTTAATTAGTGACTATTAGCCAGAGAGGGCACACAAGACGGGACGAGTGAAGGTAGAGAGGAAGATAGCGGCAACACCAAGCGCCCCCAAAGACTCTAAATGGATAGGAACCGTCGTACATATGTTGTTCTACTCTTGTTGTTATTCTCGTGCATATCGTTCGTGTGGATGTGTATACACACACCATTATCATCACCAGCAGTTCTACGATCCATCCGACAGGGTGCATCCATGTGCCTGTGTCCCAACTGTGCAATGCTGGCTGCGACTGCACGATGGACCTGACGGGTGGGGAGAAAAAGAGAGGGAGGGAAGATCTACAGGTGTTGATTGAATCGGTCGGCCACCCAATGGCCTACCAGGCTGGCTGGTCAACTCGCTTGCCCCCTATTTCCCTTCTCTCGGCGTCCTCTCACCCTCTCTACCCTCTCTACACTCTCCATGATGAGAACCCTCGACGTTATGGTCCTCCATCGCCTCTTCCATGATGTCTATGAACTACCCTCGTTATGTGGACTGTTAGAACACAGATTCATCTCCGTACGACGATCAAACAGGGAATTCGCGAATGCGATTGGTACTGTATGAGAACAATCACGCCGACCGCAAGCAAGACCCATGGATCCAGCCCGGCCCCCGACCGGACGCCAACAAACGACGCAGGGCCACACACAATTTGCAACGCTTGAATTAGATCGAATTGTTCGTGGGCGCGCAATGCGATGGAGATGAATGGGCGCGGACGTGGGCGAGGACGAAGACGAGGGAGTGAGGAGGATCGGGGTAGCGCCACGGGACACGACTAGCGGCATGGGAGCAATTTCCGCCCTGGCTCGAGTTTGAACTCTGTTTGGCTCCCGCCGCACTACAGCAGTACATCATCTCGTGTGTCCTGCAAGGTACCCGTTGCTGCAGCTCCGCTCATTGGTCAGACGTTCACTTTCTCGACGCGCCCTCTTTTCCTCCTCCTGCACCTCGCGCGCGTGTGTCGTGACTGTGATGTGATGAGTGAGGATTTTCGAGCTTCTGCTACACACCCAATGTTGCGTGCACAACATCCGCAATCAGTGGCCTCTCTCTCGCTGTATGTGATCTGTTCGCCGCCTTCTCATGATCGGGACCCGTCCCGGAGGAGTGCGGTGAAGCACCCGCTGCGTGGTCCCAGGCCAGCGTGACGATCTACCCGGCGCCCACGCAGGCTGAAACTCCACAGCAAAACATGGGACGAACGAATGGCCAGGGTAAGTGAAAATAATCGTGCAAGGATGCCGTGCTCCACTTCTGCCCAGCAGGAATGGGTCGCATGGTGGGTTTCTCATGGGTTTCTCATGACGGAAGTCGGAAGATACAACATCTCGAAATATACATGGAGGATCCGCTTCCCTCAACATGACTACGCATGGCTCGGCCTCCGCGTATGCCTTCTCCGCCACCATCGACCATCATCATGCATTAATTTCACCTTGTACTGCGCCGTAAGACGCCATATGTCCCCCTTGGTGAGCCCAAGAACATTCCACCGCGGTGCCGATCTGGCCGGGATACACACAAGCGGCCGCAGAGGCCAAGGACTGTAGCACTTCTAGGCAAGCCAATGATCGTCCCCTCGTCATCATCGACTTTAGCCCATTGCCCATCCTCATTTTGCGACGTGCATCTCCGCCAACACCGCCCGTTTCGTGCGACGACGAAAGAAAACAATCGATAGATATTCTAGAGCCTAGACTGACGGTGAAGGCACAACCGGTCTGCCGGGTAAGGCAGATGATCAGTCAGAATTCTCATCTCCCGCGCCGTTGAGCAGAAGAAAGAGAAAGAAGGAAGAGAGATTGACATTAAACGTCATTCTTATCGTCTGTCGCGGTGAGTTCATCGTCGCACGTTTGTGATCACTGATGAAATGATCATCAATCAGATGAATCGTTATCGTTGCTCGTCGTTGGTCACTCCGTGCGACTCTCATCTGCCGTCATCGTCGCCTTCCTGTCGCGCAGGACGTCGTTGCGGAAATCATCCCTCGCGAAAATGAAATGTCTTGAACAGTATCTATGTTTCCCGACCACGACAACAACCGCATCAACGACGATCAGCGACGGTATCCAGGTGCTCTGATCAGCAAATCTCTCGGCAACGCGATGCAATTACACTTTCGCTTTGCAGTAAGTACAGTATGACACTGTAGTTTCAGATAGAAACGCGGGAAATGGAGAGAATCAGGCCGAACAGCCACAACACGCCACCAGCCCTGCAAGATTCGTAATTCTTCTCATCTCCGAGACGCCGACTTTCCCGTCCAGCGAGTGCCTCCGCCTACTGTATATGATGGGCCTAGCACGACAGTACATCACATGCAGCACCGCTGTCTGATCGACGGTCACATTTGTCACATTTGTCACTCATCACTCATCATCGATTCTCAGATACCGCCATCCGGGTGTGGTGTCCTGCATGCATATTGTTGAATGTTGCGTGCATCATCATACCCGCCTCGGCACGCACGCGGGAGAGGAACATGAAACACTATATGTCCCGAGGCCTTCGTCATCTCACAGGTGGTCTGACGATCAAGTACGAAAAGCTCCATATCGTGCCTGAAACGCGTAACTCAGATGGCTTTTCCGCGCGTCTTGGACATATGCTGAGCGACGTGCGGGCAGCTTTGAAACACATCCGTAGATTCCGCACTGCACTTGCTTGATCCCTCCTCGACGTCCCATTGTTGTGCCGTCGATAGGGTTGTCGCCTGGGTGAACCGCTAACCCTGGGGTTGACCATCCACTTTCACTTGTTTGTTCGATACCTTCCAAGGTTATTATCGTTGCATGTATATCTAGTTGTGTGGTCTGCGGGATCTTCTGTATGCTTCTGAGTGGCCGAGCCGCGTGTGATCTATCCGGACATTTGTATCTCGCTATTCGTTGGAGATGGAGATGCAAACATGAACATGGCAGAGCGCCTCGGCACTGTGCAAACTTGACTGACCGAGATAAATATGTTGAGAGGGGATCTTACAGGCATTGCTGTGAATTTCGGACATACCAGTACAGTGTACATGACCGGCATGTGTATTGGTTGCGTGTTCTACATCGGTGTTGTGCACAACAAAGACGTCCGACCTTTTTTGTGATATGCCGCTAGAGACATAATCGATCAGGCTTGAATCCGTGAGTTCTCAGACAAGATATGGGGGAATGATATTTATCCACGAGGTAAGACAGCTACTGATGACTATACACAAATTCCCACTTCAGAAAGCATACATCAACTCCCATTTCATCTCATGCGTAATGGTAAAATCCTTTCAAAGGAGACAAACCTCATCCGCCAGCTCCCAGCTCTTCGTGGGACAACCTACAGCCTCGCACCCTCCCACTTCTTCCCACCCTTCAAATCGCCATCACCACCGTACTTCAATCGATAGACAAATGCGACACTAACGCATGCGACCAAACCCGCGCACAGCACCGAGGGTCCCCACTTGTCATGGTAGCTGACGGCACGGCGCTGCTTGATGCGGCTGACACGCCAGAGGTAGATTCCCATGCTGTAGAATAGCGCGATGACGGCGAGTAAGGTGAAACCGATGGCCGCGGTCATGCTGATGAAGTCACCAAAGTTGAGCAAAGTGGCGGCGATGGAGCCGAGGATGATAGAGAACTCGAGCTGTGGGAGAGAAGTGGTGTTAGCATCGTACCACAAAGAGCGAAATGGGGAGAAGTTGCAGTGAGGAACAGGGAGAAATTGTACACTCAGGAGGGAAAACTTACCCAGGCGAGGAATGTCCTCTCAGCAGCAAACGACACCTTGGGCTCCACGCGCACAGGAACGTGGATCTTCTTGCCCTTGGGCGCCTTGAAGCGTTTCTGGGAGAACGTCGCCACCGCAGCGCCAGGAGCAGTGCCAGTGGGTGCGGTCGGGGTGACCGCCGTCGCTGACTTGACAAGATCCAAGGCCTTGTCGGCAACAAGACCGATGTGGCGCTTGGCCAACTTCCACTGATATTGCCAGCCGCCGACGCGCTTCGCCTCGGCGAGAGCCTCCTCTTCCTCGTCGGCGTCGGAATCATAGAGCGGGTAGTCGGCTTCGGTGGTGTCAAGGCCTTTGGGGTGCGCCAAGCGCTCCTCTTCGTCAAGCACGTTCGGGTCACCATTGACATTGCTAAGATGGCGGTCCCGTTCATGTTGTTCCAAGGCATCGCGGGTGGCACGTAGGCGTTGAACGTTCGGGTCCTCGTCATCGGGCAGGTCGCCGTTGTCAAATTCGTCGTCAGAGTCATCATCCAATGCGGCGCTGGTGCTGGCATCAGTGCTATGGCCAGGACGCTCAATCCCGAACTTGTGGCTGACGGGCTTGCGAATATCGACGTCCATCTGCGGCATCCAGAAGGGGAGAAGGTTGATACGTGAAGGGAACATGGTCGCAGTTCCGTGGATGAATTTGGAAAACTTGGGTACAGCCTCCACGAGGTGGGAGGCAACGAGCTCACGAATCCATTCCGGAGGCTCCTGACCCTGGGCAGTCTGGAGCTTCACCTCGAGGACACCGTAGGGGAAAAGCTCAACATCGCCCTTGGGGAGTTGGCTGAAAGGCCAGTCGATGCCGATATCCATGCGACGCCAGTTGTCACCGCAACGGCGTTTGCCATCGAGATTGTCCTCACGGGTCATGGTCAGCTCTGTGTCGAGGGAAATACGAACACGAGCATCTCCGGGTAGCTGGAAAGCGGTACGGTTGTAGAAAGACCGGCAAACAGGGACGAGCTTGCGGTCGATGACACGGAATTGAACCTCCTTGGCAAGTTGTTCGAGGTCGTTGATCTCCGCCTCACTCTTCTTGCCGTCGCGGCGCATCTTCTCAAAGACCTGCTCTGTGGTCATATCTCCGCGGAGGAAGGCGTTGACGTTCTTCTCCTTGAGCGCAAAACGAGCCTTGACGGACTTCTCACCCGTCCAGTCTTCGCGATGAGTCTTGCGTTCCACGAAGATAGTATCACTCTCCATGCCACCATACCAACGGAGACGAATGGCCTCAGCACCCTCAGTCTTCTTGAGACGTCCCTCGTACAACTCCCAGGTGTCTGTGTTGTCGTAATAGATCGAAGAGATGGCCGAGTCCTTGCGTTCAAATTCCTTGCTAGGGTTGAAGACCAAAACGGGCAGATGCTTGAGGATGATGAGCTTCAGCTCGGTGATGTTGTCCTGGTGCACCCAATATTTCGTGGTTTGACGAATGAAGTTCTGTTGTTTTCCACCAGCGGAGGAATCACCCTTGACGGGACTGCCACGCGTGCGGACATTGTCGTAGAGCTTCGAGAGGTTGACCACGGTGCTATCGTAGTCGTCCTTGAAGAACGGACGCGCGTTGAGACGAGCGGCAAAGACCGGTCGCAGGTGCCAGTGTGTTTGCTTGTCGTGCTTTTTGATGATCTTCTGGAAACCAGTGTAGTTCAGCTGCGTGAACTTGGCCAGGTCATGCACATCGGCGATGATGTCGGAAAGGTCCTCCTCGAGGAGCATGTATTCATCCTCAGTGGGCTGATCGGCTCTGGCACGGTCATCGCCTTGCAGAGCCGCTTGGGTGCGCTCAATTGTCTCATTGACCTCCTTCTCACTAGCCTTGATCCGGCGGATAATTTCCGAACTCTTGACTTTCTGGAATGTGTAGACCTTGTCCAGCTCGTCCTCAAGCTGCTTCACGAAGCGCTTCTCGTCCTCTTCCGACCATGGCTTCCGCTTCTTGCCGTTGTTGAACTGCGGGATGTGCTCGAAATCGGTGCGCAGGCTCTTCTTGAGCTCATCGTAGGAGATGTAGTTGTAGTACCAATCTTTGATCAGCGAGCTTCGAAGCTGCTGTCCGAACCTGCGTGTGTAACCTTGTATCAGCGGAGGGCGTTCCGGCGACGAAGTGCATGCTTCAAGCTAGCCAAGCTGATGTGCTTGTGAACATACCTCATATTGCTTGCGATGCGAGTGCAGTGAAGCACTCAGATGATGGTGCAGCTTGAGTAGGTGGTGATGGTATAAGTGGAGGAAGGATGTGCAGCAAGCTGAGCGTCAATGGCCTGCAGGTCAAGCAGCAGTAGCAGATCAACAGACACGAGGGCTGGCCAGCTTGCAGAAGCAGTGCAGCAGACGGTCAAAGAGTGAGGTCAGGTTGCTTCTTCCGGAACGAGTGAGTGTTCCTGCTGTAGAAGCTGCTACCAGATTGTCCAATACTTACAGTGCAACACATTGGAATACAATCTCTTCACCATCGATGGCTCGGTACGGCCGTCACCACCCGCCAAACCATAGTGTTCATCCCACTTTTTCCAACCCGCGAAGCTCGCCTAGCAGTCCCAATGCCAATGCTTTTTGGAGGACGCAGCAGCGCGACCATCATCAATAGCCACTGCCGGGAGCACCCGTCCAGCGCCAGACCAGACGAATCAAACCTTTTCCCACGCCCACGAGACGAAACATTCGGCCTAATGCAGCAGCACAAGACTACTAGCTGGCTCCAGAATACTACATAAGGTGTCTGGACTCACCACGAGGGCGGCAATGCATGGCGACAGACTCTACCTCCAGCGTCATTGGTGTGGAGAGCACCTGCAGCAACAGTCTTTTCTTTTTCTGCTTGTTTGCACGGCCTCCACATGTAGCTTTTGCTTATTCCGACTCTACTCTCTTTTGACCCTTCCAGAGGTTCTCTCAATGGCTGTCCGCATTTGCAGACGGTGATCTACTCCTTCCTTCCACGTCTCCTCATCTGGCTGGCTGGCCGGTAAAGTGTTGCAGTCGATGCCGCGGACCGTTAATTCCGGATACGATGTCACGGCTATCCGACCAGCCACCACGGAAAAGGCCTGGCCATCCGCCCGGCTTGTTTATTACAACTCATAGTCAACGCCCGCTTTGATATTGTACACGGAAAACCATTTCCAAAGTGGTCTTTGCACTGTATAATCTAGTCTGATTTACGTTTCCTTCTACGTAAGCATACAAGCAGAATCGCTCGAAGTACAAAGCCAGATATAGCTTCACAGCTTACTCGTCGTCGAGTCCGTCCGTACCCACGCCTTCCCGTTCCACTCCTTCAGCATCTTTTCAACCTTCGGTTCCAATGCCTGCTTCTCTTGCCTGCTCTTATCTCTCCACCGCCTCATGAAGCCCACTTCCTGTTCCCTCCAAGATGCCACCTGCTCCTCGAGCCACTGCGCCGTCGCGTGAGCCGTTTCAGCAATATTAGTCATTGGCAGGAAATGCCCGCCTTTCAGACTGACGACCTTGACCTTTCCCGCTGACACTCCACCGCTGCCGCCGGGCTCGGTGCCTGTGATGCGTGTCCGCTCTGCAATCTCTTCAGGTGCACAGATCCGGCTGCTTTCTCCTAGCAAGTAGAGCACTGTCGGCCGGAGAGTGGCGAGCAATCGCCAGGCCTGGCAGGTGCCTGGATTATATATGGGCCCTGTCAATGGCGCTTGCGGATCGACATCGGGATGCGTGTAGCGCTGAGCTTCCGAGACTGGCTGGCCGACGGCTACCCATTCTGGGTTTGGGCGCCCCAATGTGAGAGCTTCTGCAGCTGGAGGTGTGTTGAGCTTCACCACTTCTTTTGCCTCTGGATCGAGGACGATATGGAGGGCTGTGTCGATGTACCGCTGCACGGCCTCTGGCTGCCACTTCCTGTAGATGGGATCCTTGCGGATGTATGCCTCCGCTTCAGCACGACTCGAGAAGGTGTCCTTCTTTCGGAGGATAGCTTTCATCATGGCCGGCATGGTCGGTGCCCATGATCGAGATATGGGCGAGTCGATCAGGACCAACGATTCGAAAAGTCGCTCATGCATCGAAGCCGTTGCTACGGCTTGAGAACTACCCATGGAATGTCCAATGGCGAACAGAGGCCGCCTCATGTGCGCTCTGAAAGTGTTGACCATATGTATGACATCGCGGGAGTGATCGAAACAATGCGGATCATTGCCTAGAACTTCATCATTCAGGACCGCACTGGCGCCTTGCGCAGCCTGATCTGCGAACCAAATACTGCCAATCGTGAGGCCATGTTTGTCCTTCAGAACGTGGTATAGCTGCTCGAGGTAAGGCTCATAAGTCTCCTTATGATAGCCATTTGCGTGGAATGCAATGATCGTGAGGTCGCCTTTCACCGCTTGCGATGCGACTTCATGTGGTGTATAGCTCTTGGCATGGAGCAGAACAATATCTTCCTGAGAACCTGCTAGGGCGCTGGGATAACCTCGAATGTGTTGACCTGGAAAGACATGCTCGCCGATCACGAAAGGTGATGATGATGTCATCGGTCGATTTCCCGCCCAAGCGGCGGTGATACTCTCCTTCTCGCACGGGAGTCCTTCTCCTTGGATACGACGTGAATAATAATGGGATTTGATTTACTCTTGGCGATGCAGGATCTCGAGCTCGTGGAACAAGAAAGTGGTGATAGAACATTAAATTACTATACGCCGTAGAAACGTCATCGTGCTACTGTTGAACCAATTTTGGGTCGACTCGTTGAGACCCCCATCGATCTCTCATTGTGAAGCTAAATACCCACGAGTTGCAGAATATCAAAGACTCTCCGGCGACTAGCCCCGAACTAGAAAATACACACTGTAGTGTCGTGGAACATAGCATCATGACGAGAATTTGTGAGAGTTTCATCGAGTTGAGAACGGTTTGCTTGCTGTTGATGCTGCGAGCTGCGCCCGAGAAAAACAATGTCATAGGGCTCATGATTGAGGTGGTCAAGCGATTGGGATTGACGAGTCTGGCCAAGAGAGTGCAAGGGAGTGTAAGGTACCGCGGCAAAGATCCATGTCCATATATCAAACATGCCGCAGCGATCTGCAGTACGTATATGTCGGGCGTGCATGTACATGTACATGATATTCATGAAGTGCCAACATCATTCCAATAAGTCAAAAACATCTAGGGTATCACTATCGTCAACATTGTCATCCTCATTTCATCATCCACTCCCACCAAGGACGATCTCTATCGTCCCCAATGCGAATCCTCCAGCGCATGCCTTTCCTTGCGCAACACTCTCCGCCTCCATTTCGCCTGTGTTTTGCGATAAGATCGCTGTGTGCGCGCCCAAGGATCTATACGTGTCAATGTCAGCAGATATTCTCATATCGGCATATAATCGGTACCGGTACTCACAGTTGATTGGACTTTCACCACCAGTGAAGATTGCGATGTCGTACATGCATGCGCCCACGAAAGCTCCACAAAATGTCCCAACCCAGGGACCATAAAACCAATAGGGATTTGTGAACAATTGCTTGCCATAGCCCAGTGCGAACAGAGCCAGACGTGGTCCCAGATCGCGAGTTGGATTCAACGCTGCGCCACTCTGGTAACCGAAAGCGAAAATCTCCAATGAGATGACGAAGCCGATAATCAAGGAGTTCATGCCAGCGCCAGGCGGTGCATTTTGATCGTCACCGAGGGCGAGAACAGTCGCTGCGAGCATTGCAGTGCCAACAAATTCGTTGAAGAAGGCGGTGGCCGGGTCAATATAATCGAAGCGCTGACTGGTGACAAAGCTGTTGGCAATATCGGTCTGAGCCTGTGCGGAGTAGTTGTTGGTGAGGAGGTAGTTGTTGATCGAAGCTCGGTATAAACCATAGGCAGTGAATGCCGCGGCAAAGGCGCCAAGCAGCTGTGCGAACCAGTACTCCGGCATCTTACGCTTTGGAAAGCCACGGAAGAACCACAGCATGAAGGTGATGGCAGGATTGAGATGGGCGCCGGAAATTCCACCAGAGACGTAGATCCCGACCATTGTAGCGAAGCCCCAACCCCAGGCGGCGTAGTTGGGATTCGAAGATTTCATGACCGTGTGAGCAAGGTCAACGCAGAAGCCCATGGTCAACTGCATGAACACAGCAAGAAACTCGGCCAAGAACTCGCGGTATTGCGTGCGTAACACAGACCAACCAGTGTGGTTGTTGTGGATCTCTTCTCCAAAAACAATCGGGTTCTCGACAGATTTCAATGGTTCCAAGTTCGGCCAGTCATCGGCATCTTCGGCGTCATCAGCTAAGGTCGACAGAGACAAAGAGCGATTATCCTCTTTTGATGCAACCCGACTGACGACCCGACTCTCGGGGATGGTTCTCATGTGCTTTTCAAGACTTTGCGCCGTGAGCTCCAGTGGAGGAGTCAGAGCCTCGGGTATGGCATCTAAATCGAGATCATGGACTGTTTCGTCCGCAATATCAGCCTCTACATGGCTCATAGGCCTGTCGTGCAGGCTGGCACCAGTCGAGGCCCTTGCTCGCCTTGATAGTGAAGTTTGACGAGGGATGACTGAAGATCGGCTTGTATCACGCTCAAAAGTTTCGCCTTGCTGTGCGGCAGCCATATGGTTGATGTAATTGTGCTCGCGCTGAGTTCGAGCATCTCTCAACTGTGCGGCTAGTACAGCAGGATTTGGATGGAACCGCACGCGGCCCTCCTCTAAATCAGTCGGGTCGACGTCCAGACCTAGCTTCTGCGAGTTCTCCATTGGAAGCTCGGCGCTCTGCCGCGATTCAAGAATCTCGTTCTTCGATGGGATCATGCCCGCGCGTACGACTCGCGGCAATGGTTTTGCTAAGCTCCATACAGGCTTGGTGTACGCTGGCTGGTCGTAAGACGGATTGAGGTCAACGTAGCCTGGGCTGACATAATTTTCATATGTCTGTGCAAGTTGTATGGTCGGCTCAGGCCCGGCGAGAGTGGTAAAATGAGTCCTGTCCTCAGCCACGCTGGAACGATCGCGAGCGATGCTGCGACTTTGTCCGGATCGCATGGTACTTCTTCGATGCAACCCTTCATGACCGTCGGGATACAAGGACCCAGCTCGAGTAGCCGTTGTGTCTGCACGACCGCGCCTCACTGAGCGCGTGTCTCGAGTCTGACTACCGGCAATCGAAGCTGCACTTCTTCTGGGAGGCTCGTGCGAACCATCACGAGATCTGCGGTAGATGGAATCATCTCGAGCGCTTGGTGATACCGAACGGTTTTGCTCCTCGGACACTGGACCGGGAGTAAGGTATGAAGTTCTGGTAGCGGAAGGTTCCAATACGAGATTCTGACGCGGGTTATGGTACGGAAGTTCCGACTGGGATACTGTTAGAAAAGGGATGGTAATCGCAAAGCCAACTGTGGATCAAGGCTTACCCGTGAACGACGGCGGCCACCCCCTACCGGGTCACTCATCGCAGGAATTTCGGAATATGATTCGGGTTCTAGAAGGAAGTATCGGGTACTTCAGGAAACGAAAGCAGAATATTCCTGATGCAGTCAAGGGACGAACTCGGACAATTGTGAAAGTGAACACCGTTTCGATTTCCAGAATGACAGACTTCACGATCTATAACTATGTGCCTTCGATCAGACGGACTCGGAGCCCCCCATGAGCCGAATGCCATTTGATCTTGCCACATGAAGTTTAATGCACAGATGCGAACGTAGTCACGGAAGTGCATATCGTTCGCGTGGGTGGCACACCTCCTCGGACAACGATCTGAGGGACGCTTACGAACGACAGAACGGTGTTGTGCAAGAGTTTTGCTAACGTGATCAGTGACATGATCATCTTTTCCCAACATGGCGGGCATGTTGAGGGATTTCCACGCGTCGTTCGCTGCGTGCTGTCCCTGTAGTAGGATGTTGGGGCGGAGCGAAGCCACACCATTGTGGGTCCGTCGTGCTGGTTGGTAGCTCATGTTGAAGCCAATTCTTGATTTCAGAGCGGCAGACCGTTCGGCAGACCAGGAAACAGGCGGATAACCAATGAGAATGACGTGGAGGGTATCTCGGAGCCCACCACGATCCACAAAAAATGATGTCGTGCTGATGAGTTGAGCAGGGTCCGGGCAACCCGAAACATTTTTTAGACGCTACCGAGTCTGCTCATGACGCTTCTTGACAGGAACAGTAGTTGCGAAGGGGACTCGTCACGCTTGTGAGGAATGTGCCTGGCGATTGTGGCGCTAAATATTCCGGTGAGCTCAGGTTTTCGGCCCTTTACCAAGATTGAGTATGATGTTCGTCCAGCGACGGTTGAATTCCAGGGTCGTTGGGCGCCTGTTGTGGATCTCGCGACGACTCACCGCGTTAGCTTGGCTGCGGCTCGTGGAGCTTGTTGATCCATCGTCGCAAAATTCGTTCTGACAAGTTCCAACCACGCCGGTCGGTCAGCACGATAGGCTCGGATCAAGCGACCGCAACAAGTAAATGCATTTTTATGTATTCTGTTGTATCGCATGCTGCTTTCTCTCAGTTACCAGTCATATCGGTCAAGCCGCTCCGAGTGCCCAGGGTTTATGCTTGATAAGTCTCACAGCGATTCAACGAGTTTGCTGGACAGACCAAAAAGCTTGCGAGGCACCTATCTACTGACCACCTCACATGTCTCCCAACCGTTTCCCTCGGGAAATTGTCCTTGATAATAAATTCTGCCCATCGGTGAGCAAGCACTGGCAAGCTCTAGTAATTCGTGCATAGGAAAGTTTTCGCGACTGTCCACGCATGTTTGCATGCCACTGGCATTAAGTTTGATCATTCCGGGAACAAATCATCGGATGCTGTGGCAAGTGGATCGATAGTCTCATCAATTATTGTATTCACGGAATTTGGCTTATCTCCTATTGGCGCACGATAAAACCTTTCAGGCGTGGGGTCGTCGTGGACATACAGAAGACAACGAACCGGAACTTCGTGCTTCCTCGTATGTCTGAGTGTTCAATCATCAGGTAAATTTGCGCGCGAAGATTGATCGTCACGATCGGTCGGAAATATCCCGCGGAATATACATATTGTTTTTTTTGATGGGAAGCCGTCGGACCCTATTCCAAAGCTCTGCTCAGACTTTGCTTCCGCGAGTCATGGTGATGATGATGATGAACCTAAATACAGTGCCTAAATATCTATGAACATCACAACAAGTTCCAAGCTTGATGTCGAGCATCAAGTACGAGCCCGTCATACTACACAGTCAGACGACTCCCGGTCATGAAGGGTTGAACGTGTTACCATCGCCCGCGCAAAACACATGCCCTCGAGCGACACCCGAGGCCACGATGTCTTCCAAAGGTCCTCATTACACCATCATCCAAGCCGATGGACTGTATCCGGCACGTTCCTTGTTTGCTACCCAAAGTGTACTGAAACTCTCCGACTGACGCCTGTGGCGTCCAGGACGATGTCTTGGAACGTAGCGTCTTCGCTCCTTTGCTAGCTCAATCATATACTTTTGATTATACACAGTGCAATCTGTGGCCCAATGGGCTTGAAACGCCCAAGCCATGGTCGACTATAGCGCCCGATCTGCGCGCTCGGATCCAAGGCATCATGGTGTTGAAAATGTCGTTCAGTGCCGAGGATATCAAGCTTTTTCCATCTCTGAAAGTGTTAGTTGATTCTCAATCAGCGATGGTGACCAGCGTAGACTAAAACTGACGCTGGCTGCTGTAGCATTGTCCGAATGGGTGTAGGATACGACCGTTTAGACCGCGAGGCTTTAGCACGAAGACGCATCACTGTGTGTAACGTCCCAGACTATGGCACAGCAGAGGTTGCTGATCATGCTCTTGCCCTGGCTTTGACTCTGCGACGTGGAGTTTTACTGCATCATGATCATCAACGCGCTACACCGCCATCGCCATGGATGCACATCAGCACACCACTGGTTGCGCGGTTGGACGGTCAAACTTTTGGCATCCTTGGCCTGGGTCGAATCGGGACCGCTGCCGCACTCCGTGCAAAGGCATTCGGGTTTCGCGTGCTCTTCTACGATCCATATCTACCGAATGGTGTGGACAGGAGTCTTGGTATCGAGCGGACCAAGAGCATTGAAGACCTCTTCCGTCGGAGCAATGTTCTGAGTTTACATTGTCCTTGCACCCGTGAAACGCGGAATATGGTCGACTATGATCTCCTCTCGCTTGTACCGCACGGCGCTATACTCATAAACACCGCGAGAGGGGAAATCGTCTCTTTGGATGCTGTCATGCGCTGCCTAGAGGAGGACCGCCTTTCTGGAGCAGGGCTTGATGTCTTACCAGAAGAGCCAATCCCCGAGGATCAGGTTCATCCTCTAATTCAAGCTTATCGAAGACAAGAGTCGTGGCTGCGAGGCCGTTTCGTACTAACGTGTCATTCGGCGTTCTATAGTCCCGAAAGTTATGAAGACATCCGAGTCAAGAGTTGTCAAACGATGCGAGAGGTACTAATCGATGGTCTCAGTGTCAATGTTATCCCTCCGGAAGCAGAGTAGCAAAAGAGTGGTGTGGTGGATAAGCAGACTCCTGGCTGATTGGGCTTTGGTTTGTAAGATGACTCCCCGCTATTCATAACTACAATGCTGCGAATGAGAATACTATACTCCACAAGTGCGAAGGAGTACCGCGCGTTGGAGTCCAGTTTCAGTACTGTATCGATTTCTCTTTGACTTGGGACGGAAAACAGGAGACAAATGTGAGAGTCGGATGGCTCAGAGAGCCCCGTACACGATCATATCTTCGTATCTGGAAATGGAACTCTTCGAAATCCGCAAACATCCCTCGGATGGCTACGACAGAAGAGTTCGGTCTTTTTGTGTTGCCCAGTATTTGCCGACAGTTGGTGGGATATGAAATGCACGGACCAACGAAACGCCAGTTTTGCTACCATGGTGATCGACCAAGGAATACACACATTTATTTAAGCATTTATGACATCGGTAGACTTAACTACCAAGTATCATTATACTTGCCAAGAACGAGTAACTTCGTTACATTCCTTCCTCATGTCCTCGGAGTCTATCACCGTGCCGCTGGGCGAGGCGCCCGAATTCACTCCGGGTGTTATCGTTCCACCAGCAGTGGTCCAACAGCTTCCCGTCAACTGGCCTGAGAATATCATGTATATTACTGAACAGACATATTCCTCCAATGTCTCCGCAGAGCTACGCGACGGTCTTAGCAGGAAAACAAGTGAGAGTGAATCTTTCCAACGTATCCCGGCAAATCTTCTTCAATATCCATGCCCACGAGTGGCGATCAAGATAATTGACAAACCAGAACATCCCGCTCATGGGCAACGTGGATTATTTGCAGCCGAGAATCTACCGCCCGACAGCTTCATTATCGTCTACACAGGTCACGTCCACATGAATAGTATGTCAGATACAGACCCGGACAGCGACTACGACTTGACTTTAGATAGAGATCTGGGGCTCTCGATCGACGCTGGCTATCGCGGCAACGAGGCTCGGTCTGCCAACGACTTTCGAGGCGTCGCCGAGAGACCCAATGCGGAGTTTCGCGATTGTTTCATCAAAGTTCCGTCTGATAAGAGAGTGGGAGGCACTAAATGGGAGCGCCGGGTGGGTATCTTCGTGCTATCAGCAGGCAACGCCGGCAAGCGTAAAGCTGGGATTCGCCAAGACGAAGAGATCCTGGTGTCTTACGGGAAAGGCTTTTGGGAAGCTAGAAAGACAATTGCGACGTTTCGGCGAGACGCCGAGATGTTGAAAATCGCAAACGCAGCATTGGACGCATGAAATCGGGGTACAGGTTCGACGGAGCCTTTCTCTTCCGATCTGGGCCCAATTTGTCTCATGTTAAAAGCATCCAAACCCGTCCATGTGGTCGTCATGTCTTATTAATTGCCGCCAGACCTTATCTTCGAGACTGCGCTCGAAAGGATGCCGTTAAGTCGCATCGGAAGGTCCGTCATGTCGCAATTTTCGTTGCTCATCACAGCTTGAAGTACGACACAGTATCTCCTCATTCGCGCCTCCGATGAGTACCCACTGGACTTGGCAGGATTGTCTAAAATAACGATGACAAGGATATCTTTGGCTCGTTCACTTTGTAGAAGCAGTGTGCAAGGCCTGTGACAAATGCCTGCGATGTCGTTCCGCGCTCCCACAAGAGAGACATATGGTGCAAAGCCTGGCGATCAGTCTATCTATCGAAAGACGTGCCGGCGAATTGCCCCTCACTACTTGTTGTTAGACGACGACCGGTGTGCTGCACGTGCATATGCAAGGTATTCTGATATCGAAGCGCGACCTGCATGGCATGGTAAGAAAGTACAAGACAACCATATGCACAATCAAAGTTCTGCGTCGCGAACATTTGATCTCCTGGGCGCACATGGAATGTGAATAACCGACGATTCTGCATCGCAAATTGGCATTCACGCAAAAATACATTTTCATCCGTACATGGGCGATTGCGACGTTTCCGAACGTTGGCTTCAAGCGACTACCAGAGATATCGAGGAGCATTAGGTTCGAAGAAATGCTCGCCGAGCGTGGTACGAAGTCGATCCATCATGAGATGCGGAGAAGTTCCCATGCGCGCGAGACGGACTGGGAAGTCCCGCGGTGGTTCAACCCTTTTCGGCCACAAAATCACGCAACGCACATGTTATCACAATGTTGTTATCACGACGGTCCTCGCATGATCGTTACCACCGCTCTTTATGCGGCGCCATGAGGTTAGGCATTCACCTTTGCTCTACATGCGGTATCGATGGCACCGACGGGTGTCGTATCCCAATATACTGGGTGGGGCCGAGATCGAAGAGATCGCGGACAGTCCAAAGTTTGATGCCATATTCAGATCGACTGGAAAGCTTAAACATTGCACAGCCAAGTTGTCTCAACGGTATCCAACGGCGGTGACGACGACGACGACTCATCAGCGCATATCATTATTATATTATAGCTGGGCCTTGCGTTTGAAACATCCAGATGAAACAGGCTCAAGATGACATTGCGCTGTCTACCCAATTGCTCCAGAAACCCATCTTTGACTGGGCTGATGAAAGATCACGCATGGCATGAGACGCCACAGTATCTTGCCGATTTCCTGGAAGCGCCGCAAATTTCCACTGCACCCTAAGAAACAGAGGCGTGCCCAAATCACCACAATCTGCGCTTGGTCACGCCCCAGCACAACTGATCTGTGCATCGAAAGTCCCGACCGAGAGCTCTTTATTAGCAGCCAATTCCCCTGTCGTATCGGGTGTCGTGCGCTACACCACGAGCTGCCCCAACATCTTATCTGTCAGAGGCGCATCCCACCACGCGGGAGGCTTTTCTATCGTGATCACCAGCTTATTCCTTCGTGCGAATGGTGTGAGGGCTTGCAGCCACGCACCAGGACAAGTAGGACAGGCCCAACACGACTGCATTAGTAGGCTCGCGTTGGATTGACCTCGATGCTGTTCTGATACATATACTCGATGGTGAAATTGTTGCATTTTCGTTTCCAGAGTCAATGAGCACTTTATTTCCAGCCGTAGATACTCCCTAGCATCAATGTCGTTCTCTCTATCACTCGAAGAAATGCTTCGACTATCCACGACTGAGGCCTCGATATCATCAGCAACACCATCAGAAGCCAGTTCAACGACCTCCTCACCCACACTCAACGCTAGTACGGCCAGAAACACCATCTATGCCATGCCGGCCTCTTCAGATTTCACCCTTCCTCGACCCGCAAGACCCGCGAGAAAGCGAACATCGCCCTCCACAACGACGATTTCTCCGATACCAGAAGATGGCGTGCTAGAATGCTCGGGAAACTGCAGCTCGGCATCATCGTCGGACACCGAAAATGCCACATACGACCTCAAGATGACCCTCACTGACCTCCTCAATTGCGAAACCGTACGACAAGACAGCAAGATGCGACTCTGGGTTCAAGCGCGACTCATCGAAGCCGAATTCGAGCTCAAACGGCAACGACGGAGGCGGGTCAGCACGCCCGCGATCGCTGCCTTGCCGACCGGGGATCTCGACCGACGAAGCAGCGCATGAATGCTTGGTGTCTCTGATGCAAGCATTTGAGGATTTCTATTTGATTCCAGCATTTCCAGCGATACACACTTGCACTCGCTGATCACATTATTATTTTTTCGCATTCATGCGCTTCAGCGACACACACCAGGACGGCGTTATCAGGTTGAACTTCACACGCACAGCACTTCCGCCAGGTCGAATCTTTCACACGGCATCTGTGGCACCGCGGGCCTGTCTTTTCTTTCTCATCAAGCATTGTATTTCAGGTTGGGCGCGTTGAGCAGATGACAAGCTTGTTGCGAATGGCTCACCACATATTATTGCGCCATACCATCGCATCGGCATGTGATCCCAACGACACCCACGCCGGATCTTTATTGCAGACTTCAGTCGGGTGCTATCGTTGCGACACCCACACCGCTGCGTGTCGCTTACTTTTTATATCACTATTATTGATTGTAAATATCTGGCAGTAAAGCCATCATCTTTAATGACAACAAGCCTCTTGAGGATGCTTCTAGCGTGTGTTCGTGCCACGGCGCCAAGTGTGCGCAATTTCATGTGATCTTGTTCAGAGCCTCGTTGTGACCTTGAGCCTCCAAACTTATGTCAAATTGCTGTAGAGAAACGCTTATCGCATGTCACTATCGCACCCACCTCTTTTCAGCAGGAACATGATGCATCTGTGTACAGAATATGGCCTGCTATGGAAAGCATTTCATTCGTGACGTGACAAAACTTTGAGTATTTCTCCTCCTCACATCGTTTGTCAAGCAATGTCTTGCTCTTCTCCTTCCATCGCTCAATGCGCTCAAAAGGGCGGCAGCCAGAACGGGTAGCCAGCATTCTTTATCCGGAAAATGCTGATGAGGAACGAATACATGCCGAGGATAATTGCCGCCCAAGCGATGACTGCGATTTGCTGAGCGCGAGGATCGGTCATGCGCGGTACCTTTATGGCCAGGCTGATAGTCGCGAAGGCGAGAACGCCGTCTGTATGCCCAAAGAATGTCAGCTTCTCTTCTGCTCAGAGCTTGCGCTCTTTAGGATAATACTCTGCACTCACACATTGCCGCAACGATCTGCGTCTCTGCTCCGAACTGGTTGGAGAAGCCACCAGCGAAATAGCTGATGCCGCCTTTTCCATCTCCAGCTACGTACGGTACCTTACGGATTTGGTTGAACATGTAGCCGCTGGTGAACAGCAGCACAGAGATAAGGCTGATGGCAGCCCAGAGGTTGCGGTTCTGGATGATCGGGAGGACGAGATGTCCTGCGGTGGCGCCAAAGGTCACCACGCCGAGTACTGCTGTGCCGATGATCGCAAGCTTCACGTAGTCGACAGGACGGACGACTGCAGGGTGTGGTCGGTTCGGAAGATGGTGAGCGATCCATTCGCGCACTGGCTCTGCTTTGTTAATTTGACTGTTCCTCAAGTATCAGTCTCTTGTGCAGTATCGATTTATCCCTGGGGATATGCCTCACCCTCCTCCAAAGTCGAATCGCTCCGGGTTGTTGTTGTTGTCCGCATGTGGTCCGATGGTAGGCTTGAACAGCAGAATGACTGGCGCGCTTTGTAATTGAAGCTACCGGATATGATGATCAGATCTCTTGCCAACATACGATCCCTGATATTGCATATCTCTTACCGCCTGGAAGACAGACTTGCCGTCCAAGAAGTCCAATGTTCCGAATAATAACTTCGACTCGGCCGCCTTGTCGCCCTTAATCCAAGATTTCGCGAGGAGATTCCATTCTGATTGGAAATCCTTGCACAATTGACAGCTGAATCGAGCGTCCAAAGCAGTGAGAAGTACTGCGACGGAGTGGTCACGAGGCGCTTTGGTGAGGGACTCGTAGCTGATGTCGGTCAATTTTGCAGGGCCGGCGGCAGCGACCTGCTTCGCCCAGGCGGCGTCGAATCGCTCGGCAGGTGTTTTTTTCGCGGCGAGCGCTGTGAGCGGCAGCAGAGCTGCGGTCAGAATGTTGAGCAACCGCATTGTTCAGGATGTGATTGTGGGCAGAATGAAGCAGGCTACCTCCCTCAATGGCTTCTCTCAGATCAACGCGCCGCGTAGCCAGTATGGATGTCATAAGTTCAAAGCTCAAGTTGTCCTCTTGGCAGGGTTGGTTGCAGGTGCCCGCTTATTCCCGCTTCGCCTTTGCTGCGGGTAGCACAGCTTCAATCGAATGCTTGATGGAATCTAGCAAAGCATCTGTCCGTTTCATATCATCAACAGTCATCCTGACAGTTCGATCTATAAAAGGAGTATGGTTGGCACACCAGCGTTCGGCAGGTATTGTCAGATGTCAAAGATGCCATTGGCGCTCCTCGAAAGTGCGATTTCACAGCCCGACTATGTTACACTGCGGTACAATCGCCTCAACAAACGTGCTTCGTGAACCAGGTCTGGGATTCCAAAAATTACAATGATGTCCATGTATGCATGGTGGGTATAACAGTAAAAGACAAGAACAACGTTCTTGACAGAATCCAAGCAAGGAATACAATCCAACTTTGGAGGCAGTTCTCTTTTATTCATCGCCCTCTGCGTATGCGCCTGAGAACTTCACCAGACTGCTAAAATCTTCAAACCCTGGTACTCGGCCTTTGCCGTTCGCCGTTAATACTCCCTGTCCATTGCGCGAGCCTGTCAACCAGCTGCGAGGTTGGAGACTGAAACGTCCCTTGTCGTCGCGGATGAGCTGGGTCTTCTCTGGATCGGACGATCGTCCAGTTGTTTGCGTTTTATCCAACGATTGTTCGCGCTCGGCGAGTGCTGTAATCCGGCGCTCGCGATGTTCTAAGATGTCAACATCGATCGTATCCAAGGCCACTAGGCGATGTACCTGGACGTCCCGCTTCTGTCCATGTCGGCGGACTCTCCCAATCGCTTGTGCCATCGTTGCGGCATAGTCGTATTGTGAGCTTTTCAGTAATGGGCTCAGGAAAATGACATGGTTCGCGTTCTGCAGGTTAGATCCGGACGCTGTTCTGTCGGCAGTATTGAGGACTAACGCTACAGCCGTGTCGCTCGAGGATGTCTTGAACTCCTCGATCTTCTGGAACTCGGAATCCGAGTGGACGACTAATGCCGGAATGCCTTCGGCAGTGAGAGCCGCCTCGACTTCGCTCAATTGGTTGGAGAACTGTACGAAAACGATGGCCTGCTCGCATTTTGCTCCAATTTCCTTCAAGAGATCCATAGCTGCACCGAGTTTGGCGCCACCATGCTTCTTCCGCGCTGTTTCCACGCCGCCCATTTTCTGTGCCCATAGAAGATGGTAATCGTAAAGCGAACTTGAGCAACCTTTGGCGGGACAAGCAGTGCTCAGGCTTTGCTCCTGGTGACCGAAACACGATCGGCAAATCACATGGCCACAGAAGGCAGATACTGCCCGATCGTTGCTGGCGAGCAGACGCTGGCACTCGGTGCTGTCGCAAAGTTGTGCTTTACCCTCCAGCGGCGCCTCCTGTATGACCTTCACGTTGGATACAAATCGCTCGGAGCGTTTTGAAATCAGAAGATTCTTGCAAAGGGTGTTGAGTTTCGCTGTATGCACGCGTCCAGTGCCTAAGTCGTCCATCTCGTCGCTGTTAGCTTTCTGACCCCTTTTGACCGCTGTCACTTTACTGTCGGCTTTGGCTTGAGCTGGTGCGAGCTCAATGATCTGGGACGTTGCTTCTGCATCGCCTAAAGAGCCACCTCGAATGTCGGCAAGCCATTTGATGAAGTAGCCCTTCTCTTTAGAGTGTGCGAGGCGCATCACTGCAGGAATTTCGTCAAGAAATGTCTTGACCTCGTTCTCCCGACGTTTGATTATTTCCGCTAGGCCGGTTGCGTCTGAATATGCTGCCTTGCAGGACAAAACGCCTTCAGCCGTCGATGACAAAGAGAAATCTTCCATCAAAGCCTTCTGCCTCTCAAGTTGCGTGCCAGTTTTAGACACCTTGACTTTCTTGATCTGCATATCGAGGGAGTTGAGATGCTGGGACAGTTCCGTGTAAAGTGCACGATGGCTAGAGTCAAGTACTACCGGCACTAGGCACTCCTTGAAAGGGATGTCGAAATCCATGACATTCTGGCGGACGAAAACATCCAGAAATTTTTGCGCATGCTCGTACACCCTTGATTGCTGCACGTCGGATGGCGAGTGTCGCATCATTTCGAAAAGCTGAAAGTCTGTCATGTCTTTCTTGAGTTCATCGCGGTTCCGCTTCTTCATGATGCCGCGTGCTGAGCTACCTGTACGAAGACTAATTCCAAGCAGCCTCGCTATTTGAGCGACGTCGTAAGCATCGTCCATTGCAGGTGTAGCTGAGAGCCCCCAACGTTTGTCGGCTTGTAGACGTACGATGTGGGCCATTTCTTTGACATCGCTTTCGTGAAACTCGTCGACAATGAGACGATTGAAGTAAAACATCTCGAACAACGGTCGACCAACAGAAGATGGGTCGATAGTGGCGGAGTACGAGCTGACAGCTTTCTGGGGTTTCCCTTTTGCTCGCTCTGCGTAGGCCTTGCCTTTCAGACGACGCGACGGGATCGCAGCCTGGAAGATTTCGCTATCAATGTTGTCCTGAAATCGAGTCTTAACCTCCTCCTTCAAACCCGTAGCGCCGTGTGTTTTGAAAACACTCAGGTGCTTAGGTATCTGCTCAGAGGCATATTGCATCCACTTTTGAAACGACCGGCCAGAATTCGTGATCGGAGCAGGGATTGCAGCCAGGGCTGCAAGGCGCGCAAGATAGCTATCGTTCGCAAAGAGCTTTCGATTCACCACAATGATCTTGGCTTGTTTGAAGTCTGCGATGGCGTACTTATCCAAATCCTTGACCGTCTTGATCGCTATGATATTCTTGCTGGAGCCAAGCTTTTCTTTGATCTCCATCTCCCACTGCTGTACGAGATGAGGAGGGGAAACGATAAGAGTCGCTGCTGTAGGCAGCAGTCCAGCTGCAGTGCCCTGCTGGTGGCTGACGATGTCTGCTTCGATTGCCAAGCGTCCGACATCTATATATTGTGACTCAATCAACGCAAGGCTGGTGATTGTTTTCCCAAACCCAGGATGGTCAGCACAAATACCGCCACGGATTCTCACCGAGCATTCGGCTCGAACCTCACTTCGCCAGCCGAGGGCCGGAATTTCGGCGTCGGCCACTTCCTCGAGCACGAAATCAGTACCGGCTTCCTGCGCTTTCATCCAAGCAAGGGCAAGACGTTGTTTGGGAAACAGCTCGACTGCTCCGACAGAGCCGGCGAATGGCGCAATGCCTGTAGTCGCTTGAATCTGGAAAGGTTTACGCGTGGTGTAGCCACCGATTTCTTGCGCATCGACCACCAGTCGCCACTGGAAGCGAACATCAGCGGCAGTGGGGATCAATCTTGCGGCCGCTCGATGGGCTAACGTGGCAGGATTGACGCACAAGCCGAGCGTTGAGTCGCGAATCTCGACAAAGATTGGAAGAATTCTTGCCTTGATAGCCCTCTCATAGATTCCTGCACTTGCAGGGTCATCATACGGTGTCAACTTTTCGTCCGCGTTTAGTCGCCATCGCGTTTCGGGTGTGTCAGGTGCACAGCCGTGCTGACAGGCAGTATCAACACCGTCGACGAAACATAATGGGGTCCATTGAGATCCGGACAGATTGCGTCGCAA
The DNA here is from genome assembly GCF_010015565.1 of Dissoconium aciculare CBS 342.82. Taxonomy (NCBI): domain Eukaryota; kingdom Fungi; phylum Ascomycota; class Dothideomycetes; order Mycosphaerellales; family Dissoconiaceae; genus Dissoconium; species Dissoconium aciculare. The sequence goes on along the minus strand of NW_022984960.1, from coordinate 109,124 downwards.
GGCTTCGAAAATCCCATTCTGTGAGGCGAAGAATTTGTCGTCGTCTGGTGAGACAGTCTGGTCGTCAATAACGTAAGGCAAGGAGCAACTCCCGACCATGATCGCCTCTGTGCAAGTCGTGTTCTGAAGAAGATTGTTGAGATCGTCGCTTTTGTAAAGCTTCATCTCGAGCTGAACATCATGCGTAGCTGGTCCGCAGTCCAAACTGACCCAGGTATGATCGGTGCCGATGTCAACCGATGCAGCCGATTGCTTGTACGGCCAGGGTCTCCAAGCATAATCGATGTTTGCGACAACGTCACGGACCTCGCTATAGTCAAGCCTAGCCATGTTGTGAGAAAATACGAATGAGTCTTTGATAGGGTCGCCGACTCTCGTTGGGTCGAGGAAGAGGAAGAGCGGTCTTTCATCCCCGCCGTCATTCTCGCTGCTGATGCGCTTGAACAAGCTGTTCGACGCCTTGCCGCAGTTTGGTAGATATTGATAAGTTCCGTTCACAGCTTCAGCAAGAAGTCCCGGCTGGCACACGATACTCAGCCGATCGGGCACGTCATGGCCCTGGAACTCTGGCATTCCTAAGCGGTTCCACCAAGACGAGACATGTTTGCCGCTTGAAGTGACCGTCGCTTTGGTCGACGTGCGATTAGGCAATCGCCATTGCCAATCGTCTCCAAGTGGGGAATTCAGCACCTGCGATCTTGCGATCGGGAGGTCGAACCATTTGCGTAACTTGTCCTTGCTTGACAAATTGACCGGCGCATTGACGTATAGCCACCACTCCGCTTGCTGACCATCAATGACAAAGTCAAGACGACTGTCTCTGTTCACGTAAGTCGCTTTCCAGCAATACGTACGTTGCACGGAATCGAACCAGAAATCATTCACGAGTGCCGCAGAGACAATGTTAAGGTATGCCTGCTCGTGATGGGGTCGAAGGCTATCAACCACTTTCTCGGGCTTGAACTTCAATCGTAACGGCAAGAGAGCTCTTAGCTCATCTTCGAACTGCGTCGCAGATTTTCTTGGAACAAAGCTGTGAGCTTGATAATTGTGCATAGGATTGCCACCACAAGCAGTACACGTAGTGTGGTCGCAATCAGCACACTTCTGAATTGATGACTTTGCAGTGCCCTTCGCGCCTTCACAGTAGCACATTCGAGATGCCTCCGCGGCGCCGCACAAGATACGATTCAGGTCAAACTCCGCCTCGCTTGATTTGAATGACTGTGCTTCAGCTTTGTTGATAACGATCTTCGCTTTCCTTGTTACATTTGTGGATGAAGCAACACACTCCTCATCTGTTCGATAATCACCGAGAAGTCCTGTTCCTGATGCTGCAATAAGCGCTGCCGCGATGGCGCAGCCTACGACAGGAGTGCTCATCGCATTCCCTGCAAGATCCTGGATTTCTTTCGGTGACTCTGTCGTAAAGCTAATCTCGTCGAGTGGGATCCCTTGCAGACTGAGAAGCTCTTCGGCCGTGAGCGCGCGACCAGCGTCCGACACGAAAAATATGCCGCTTGGAGTGATGCATCCAACGATCCCGAATTGACGCGAGTCCTTCTCGCGGTCGACATTCTGTGAAAGGTCCCAGATACGAGTCTTGAAATGCGAATCGTAAGCACCGTTGTCGGGTAACGCATTGCGAATGTGCGCACAATCAATTGTGTCAAGGACGCGCTGCACTTGCCGCTTGAACCAGGCCCGCGAGCTGTTTTCTGGTGGCAACATTGTGTTGCTCTCCTGCCAATGTGTTATCGGTCGCGCATTTCCAAGTTTCATGTCCTGGCGATAGGCCATTTGTCTCACAGCACACTTTTCCCAGTCGACCTCCTTTGTGTTGGGTTCATCGAGGATCACTTCGCCTTCGCTTGATGATTGCAGAAACGATGATGCTGGTGCGCTGGCGAACCTCTGAAATTTGGCCATCAAATGTAACCATCGGGCGCCAACTTCTGATGTCTTCCCTCCCGCTGCCATCAAAGACTGATTGAAGCAAGCCATGTATCCTCGTTGGCGGGTTTGCGGTAGGTAGTAGTCCTTCGAGTTGACATAAGCACCAATCGACTCATACCCAATTTCCTCATAGTCGCCGAGCATTACATTCCATTGAGCGCCCTTCACATTCTCCAGCAGGACAATTGCTGGTTGGAAAACACGGCAAAAGGCCAACACTGCATTCCATGTATCACCGGATTCCCCGCCATCCAGGCCTTTCTGGTGGTTATTCAACCTCGAGAAATCGACACACGAGGTACCGGCTATGACGAAATCGATGTCCTTCGGCACAGGAACTTTGGCACCATAAACAGTGGTTGCGACTGGCTCTGGGTGCTCGAGTGCAGTCGTTAGCTCTGTAATGTCACGAAAGATGATGTTAGGCGCGAAGTTGCGCTCGATATAGGCTTGTTTGTACGGCACGATCTCTGCAGAAAACACATGCTCGATCATTGTTTCATCTACCTTGCGACCGGTCGCGGCAAGGCACTTCTGTATCATTCTAAGGGCGAGTAGTGGCGATTCGGTACCAGAGCACATAGTGGCTACTCTGAATGGCCGCTTACGAACCTGCAGGTCATCAACAGCCTTCTGATAGCCCTCCGTGATTGCTTTCTCTGTAATGTCGGCAAAGATGTCCTCGATCCTATGCAGTGGAGGTAATGATAGGTCCAAGCCCCTTGGCTTTGTGAACAGGTTATTCATCCTAGATGTCGATCTGTCTGTTCTCGTACTCGATTCGCCTGAAGCTGATTTTGGTTTTGCCTTTGACTTCGGCTTTGACTTGCTTGCTGTCTCATCTTCGCTAGGTACTTCCGATGTTTGTGGGGTGGACTCTGCTTCGGAGATGACATCGGAAGATTGGGCATCATCATCATCCTCAGTCTCGCTATGGCCTTCAAAGTCTGAGTCGTGTCTACATTGCGCATCAGCCTTCGCGATCTTCCGGGGCGCGATGATTTTTTCTTCGTTCTCATCCTCGTCATCGTCATCGCCAAGCAGAATCTCAGAATATCGGATTTGTTTCCGGCTTGTTCTTCTGCTGCGGCGTTGTCCGTCTTCAGGAGGAGGAGGAGGAGGAGGAGTGGGCTCTTTTAGTGAAAGCACGGAAAGATCAACACGATCAGGTGTATGGCGCTGCGGAGCCTTGCGGTCTTGTCTTGTTGTGTGTCTGTTCTTTCTACCATCCTCGATTTCAGGCTCGTGAGCCTCCGCCTCGTATGCAGCCAAAAATGTGTTATCGTATGTGGGCAACTGAACCCAGGCTATTGGAACATGATGGGCCTTCGATGTGGAGGTCGTAACGCGTGAAGTTTTCCGAGGTGGCACTTCAACTGAAGCTTCGCTTTCTTCACTCACAGCCCGTTTCCGCTTTGATGTTGGTGCCGCTACTACGATATTAGGTGACTTGGTAAAAAAGTCATTGATCTTGAGACCGCCTTTCTTTGCCTGAGCTCGCGTCATTTTCGATAGGCCAGCTCAAAAATAACTCCAACGAGCAGTCTATGTGACCGATGATATGACAAAAAGAGCGTGAAAATGCAAACCTCAACACATCGCAAACAGGGCGTGAGAGTATCGCTCACATCACAACTATGAAATAGAAATTTGGAGGCGTTGCCAATGGACGTGATAATTCCAGGGAGACGCGACACGCGACTGCTCCGAGGGGTTAGGTTTTGAAAATCAGGGACGAACGTTCAGGGCTCTGCGCGGGCTCACGTGGTGATCCATTCACGTGCCATTTCAAATGGATGCCCTCGGCAATGCCCCCGGGTCATAAACTCAAGCAAACCTTGGAATGCAAAGGTCGATTAACAAGCCACGAGATAGATGTGACAATTGATGGAACAACAAACCTCGGGAACAATTTGTATAGGAGCATGTGTATTGTTTTTTTCCTTTCAGAGAGCGAAGCATCAATCTAGACCTTCTATCCATCTCTTATCTGATTTGAATCAAATTGCATATCCATTCCTAACCATAAACACAAAGACAGGAAACGCCGTCCACTTTACGACGAGAGTGTCGTATTCCCCTTCCAGACAAAGAAATCAACCTGCGTACCTGAACCGTCACCTCTTGTTGCACATCTGATCCACTTTTTTTTGTCCAACAATGCTTCAATTCATTTGTGCCTTCCACATTTCTTGCCTGCGATCAGGGGTCCATCATAGACGCGACTTGGGTACTGTACGACTCATCAACTAGTGAGCTTTTTCCGACGATGAGCGGAAATGCAAGCTGTGGCGAAGGAATTGCGACACGGAACGGATAAGGGGTTTGTGGGTGTTGCCATTAGCCTCCGACTTTGTTGCCGCGGGAGCAGCAGCAGCATCGGCGGGTGTCTCGGCCGCGGTGGTGGTGGTAGCAGCAGCGGCAAGTGCCGGTGTAGGAGCAAAACCATTGGTAGCAGCAACAGGAGCCGGGGGCTTCCTACCGGTCACGTCCTCAATCTCGTGAGCGACCTTCTCGTGCTCGCGGAAAGGGTCATACATCCGTGTACGGATGTACTCGTCAAGCTGCTCATCGGTGATGTTGCGGAGCGCAAGCTCGCGGTCCATCTTATCGGCTTGCGCCGCACGAATGACTTTGCGCGTAACGATGACGCTAACGTCCCGGATGCGGCTGATGTCAGGGTAGAGCCAGTTGTCGGCGATTTCCTGGGGCAACAAGGCATTGCTAAGGGCCTCGCCGGAAGCGTAGATCATGTTTTGAGTAATGTTGACGGCTTTGCTGAGAATGGCGCCAAGGCCGATACCGGGGAACACATAGCTGTATCAGAATGTCAGATTCTGCCCACCATGACAATCGAGATGCTACCGTGCACTTACACATTGTTTCCCTGGCCGGGTGTGAGCTCTTTGCCCTCAAATTCCAGGCTCGGGAAGGGCGATCCGGAAGCGAAGAGGCACTTGCCCTTGGTGTGCTTGATTGCGGCCTCAAAGGTGCACTCGGACTTGCTGGAAGGATTTGACAAAGGAAAGATGACAGGGCGATCGTTGAGCTCGGCCATGCGCTCGAGAATCTTGGGAGTGAAAGCGCCGCCGATGGTGGAGAGACCCATGAGGATGGTTGGCTTGACGTACTCAACAACCTCCTCGAGGGTCTTGAATTGTTGGCCGTTGTTGTCGTCACGCGCAAAGTAGAGCTTGTGCTCTGCGAGCTTGCCAGGTCGGTCGTTGGCTACCATGCCCTGGGAGTCGACGAGCCAGAATCGCTGGCGCGCCTCGTCTTCGGTAAGGCCTTCCTTGATGAAAAACTCGGCGAGCTGCTTGGCAACACCAACACCAGCAGAGCCGGCGCCGAGGAATACAGCACGCTGATCCTTGGGGGCCACGCCAGATTGCTTGACAGCGTTGATGAAGCCACCAAGGATGACAGCACCAGTGCCCTGGATGTCGTCGTTGAACATGGTGTATGTATCCTGGTACCGCTCGAGAGATGGGAATGGATTCTTGAAATCCTCGTATTGGATCACAATGCTTGGCCAGCGCTCCGTCAAAGCAGCCATCATCTCGTCCAGGAATTCCTTCTCTTCCTCAGCGGTGACTTTGGGTCGGCGGCTTCCCAAGTAGAGAGGATCGTTGCGGAAGGTCTCGTTTCCAGTTCCGAGATCTAAGCAAATCGGGAGGGTTCGTAGAGGGTGAATGCCAGCGCAGGCTGTGTAGAGGGACAATTTGCCAACGGGGATGCCCATTCCATTGATGCCGAGGTCACCAAGACCCAGGATGCGGGAACCGTCAGTAACGACGGCGATCTCGGCGGTGTGGGGCCAGTTTTGAATCACAGAATGGAGGTGTCCCTTGTCCTCGAAAGAGAGGTATAGACCTATGTTCAAGATTAGACGCGTTTGTGAACCGGATCATCGAGCTGCTTACCCTCTGGCTGAGTGTAGAGTTCCGACCATCGCTGACATGCCTCACCAACGGTGGGTGTGTAGATGAGGGGCGTGATGTCCTGCACGGCGTGTCAGCTTTCGAGCACGATTCATGCAAATGATCGCCTGCATACCTTGATGTTCTCGGTGATCAAGCGGTAGAAGAGGTGGACGTTGGTGGTGCGGAGGACGGAGAGGTATTGGTACTTCTCGATGGGTGTCTTTCGTGAGTTGAGGATTGCAAGAGCTAGCAAGCGCTGCATTAGCTTCGAATTCCGTGGGCGCTCGTCAGTTCACAAGAAGCTGATCCCACCTCGGTCATTCTGCGTCTTGAAGGTGTCCACGCCTGGCGGCGTGAGGCCATACGTTCTTAGGTATTTGCGAGTCTCAATGCTGTGGGTTGTATCGTAATCTTGCCTGCTCACGAGTCACACTGGGTCAGCTCGGCTGCTTTCATGCACGAATACTCGAAGACTTTGCACGACTTACGGCGCAGGCAGGGCGACATGTCTCTCATGGTGATGATTGTCGGCAGGGTTCTTGAGGTTTGCCAATGGCAGGCTTCCGCGCTTGGTAGTGGAAGCCATTGTCCGTCTTGACGAAGCGTGCAGCTGGGAGTGGACGGTTCTGTCGATTGGCTTGATTATTGAAGAGGCGACTCTATTCGTATGGACAGAACGGACAGCAAGAGCTGAGGGGAGAGAAGGAGGAGGGAGAGGGAGGATGGAGGCAGCAGCACAAGAGGTTCGCTGGGCTCTTCTCAGGGTAATATGGGGAGAGGGACGTATCAATGGCATGAGGATGGATGAGGGAGAAACCGGGTCCTGCCGCGGTTAATAGGATGAAAGGATAGCGGCAGTGAGGGACACAGGTAATGAGCGGAGAAGTGTTGCAAGTGATGACCCAAAAGGCTCGAGAAGGGAAGGATATTCGCTCGCACAGCTCTGTGTGTACCTGTGACGGCCGAACAAAAAGTATGCTCCAAATCGCCGCGGTTGTTATTTCCGGCCGAACTTTTGTTCTCGGGGGGGCAAGATTTCTGGGGAAGTGAGGAATGCGCGCGCACACAAACTCGGGGCTAAAACAGAAACGGTCGAACTTGGGCTTCCCAGCTTGCGGTAGGGAACTCCGCCGCCCGGACGGCCATCGGAAACACGAGGGGAAAAGGGCTGCTCGCTCTCTCGGCCTCACTGGCCTGTATGCAACGACGGACATGGCGGAACTGGCGGATTACTGGCGCTCCAATTGTGATCAGTGCATTGTGGATGAAGTACAGAAATAGTATAGCCAAACGTTTCACCCGCATTTCTCAGATCACAGGGCGAAAGCATCGCATGTGTTCATCATTCCGAGGCGAAACCATTTAAGGGGAGTCATGGTGACAATTGGAAATTGGACTCCTGGTATTGGATAGACTGATCATGGAGGCGTACGAACTCATCATCTCCCATCAGTGTTGATCAGAACTCGAAGCGGTGCGAGGATGACATCCGGAAAACCTCGAATGCGGGACGCGGGTGCGGTGTTATCGGACGGAGAATGGGGCGTTCGATCTCTTTGTCAGGCATAACGTTGAGCATCAGATGTCATCCACCAGTACCAGTTTATTATTATGGTGATATCGTTGCACGCAGAGTCCCATTTGTCAAAACCGCAAACAGAGTTCCTCAGCGGATACGCAGACGGCATACATCAGCATGGAAAGAGAATGAACGTCTTCACTGAAAAAGAGGGAGCGCCATCGCATGATGTCCATGAGCTTGTGTGCGGAAACGAGCACACCCGCCTTGAGGACTAGTATGTATTCAGCGATCGAAGGATGCACATTATGAACTGCGTCGACATTGCCTCCGGTAGGAGATGTCGCGAATGTTTACGAGAACGTTCTACATTGCGGACTGGTGGAAGTAGGACCAGTCATACTGCGGTACGAGTTTCAGACCGTTCAACAGTCGGAAGGATCGAGGTTGAGCCTTGCGAGCGTGCGAGTCTTCACCATTGCCCGAACAGACGCAACCTTGGAAATATTGCATTCTTGGAGCCCCCCTGTCACAATCCTCCCATCACGGCACTATTCTGCATCATTGCTACGGCACTACAGTATGTTGATACGTGGTCGCAATGCTGCTTATGCAGGCTTGCGCACACCAGGAGTCATGCTCGCGGTGTCGACTGTCTCGGCCGCTCTTCATATTGATCCCATGTGTACATGCAAAGGGCATAATCCATCGCAGACTTCAAGATTTCGTGGCTGACTTGCATGGTAAGCAAGAGACTCATCAGAGAACCGAGGGAATGCCCGTTCCATCCGACATCTTCCGTAGTCTCCAAACACGCATCACTCCGCTGGGCGCAACATGCCAGCGACGCCATATGCAATATCTAACCCGACAAGGGAGCACATGCATGATGTGGCCATTATACCAGGAAAGAGAGTTCTGGGTAGACTGCAAGTAGCCTTTGATGAGCGTGGCTGATAAATCTCCCATTCATTGCAGTCCACGGTTGTTCGTCAAGTTCACAGCTCGGCAAGTCCATTGACAGTCACCTCGGCATCGCAAATTCGCGCGTGAATGTCCCAGACCTCTTCTGCTCCTGCCTGGAACAGCGCAATACTGGGCTTTGACTATACACGCATAACATTTAAAAGGGGAGCGAAACATTTGAGCGCATCATCGGAGATTGAAGCATATTGGAAAAGGTATCCCGCGGATACAGATTCGTAGTGATAGGTAAGTCATGACGTTGGTGTTGAGCGGGCCGAAGTCTTGTTTACAACTTTACAACTACGGAGGGTACGATGGTCTCAGAATTCAGGCTTGTCTCACAATCGTCAACTTTCCAATGGTGCCCAGGTGGTCCGTGGTCTGCAGAACAAGACCAGCTTGTTTGGTGTATCTTGATCACACGAGCACTTACTATATTGAGGTCTCAGTCATCGACGCTCAGTAAGCGCGTCGGGATGGCGCGGCCCGAAGCGAGCCACGAAGAGCATTATCAGCGGCTGATTGGCCAATGGCCCAGCCCTATGTCATCATCGCTGGGTTCTTGGACGCAAGTGACGCCCGTGGTGAACGCGCCTGTCGAAGTGGGAAGCTACACATCGTCCGTAGCTACACCTACGTATGCTACTGCTTTCCCTCATCATCACTGCCAACTTCTGACTCTCTCTTCCTTTATAATCTTCGGAGTGACAGCCTGCCCCGTCTCTGATCACGCTTTGCTCACTTTCTGACGGATCAGTTCTCGACGAAAGACCGGCGGCTCGTTATCTCCTCGATTATTGTCGCAGAGCCAATCGCTTCCACCGCAAGAAGCATTCGCCATGTCGTCCTGCCTCGGTTTCCGCAAGAAGTCCGACGAAGCTGAGCGTGAGCCGCTTCTGCCGCGCTATAATGACGATACAGCCCTCCAGAGGCGTCTGCACGCAAAGCTACACAGCTACCAGATGGTGAAGGCTTTGACAGAAGGTTTCATGCCCAGCACAGAACAAGCAATTGTCGCTTTGCGCACGGTCTTAGCTTCTGATGTGCTCCATCCTACCAACACCGACCTTTCCGAAAGTGGACGCCGTTTGACCAAATTCGTGCGTCAATGGCTAGTCGAGTTCATGGACTTGCTCGAACACAAGAATAGCCGGGACCAGATTCAAGACACGATTTGGTTCCTTTCCAAGAGCAAGATCGATGTGGACACCGATGATCTCTCAAGGAGACTGAACAAGAGTAGAGCAAAAGCGGACACTGCGGCAGCTTATGAGAGTCTCCGCACAGTCGGCTCTTTGCTGCTCACCAACTCTGACTTTCGTGTCTTCCTTAGTGACCTCAACGTGGTTGGGCGCGAGGTCTTCAGAGATTCCGCTTTCACACTCTCCAATGTCGCGGAAGAGGCTGCCAAGCAGATCGATCCGTCTGAAGCCGACAAGAAAGCTGTCGCTGAGCCTGGCGCGGATGACTCGAAGCAAGCTCCCACTAAAGAAGACCTTGGCAACGAGGTCGCAGAAGTAAGCAAGATTGTAGCCAACGGTACATCAGAAGTAGCCAAGACCGCTGCGGACAGCGCACACGACAAGCTGGCTGGCGACGAAGGCCGGACTCTCATCAACCGGCTCAAACAGGCAATTCTGAACCTGCGTCAGCGCAAGGACTATTCCGAATCAGTGTCGGTGATATCGCTGTTGATCAAACGCTATGCCATGGTCTACTCGCGTGCTGCCGGAGAGATCACGGAAGTAGCTCAACGCGATGTCCAAGAGAACGAAGCCTTTGACCGAGCCATTCACAACCTGTGGATCTTCGTCACTAGTTTCGGTGACGAGAAAGAATGGGAGGAGTCTGAGCGCTTGTTCAAGAAGCTCATGGTTCACAAAGAGAGCGACCCACAATTTGAGGACTTGATGGAAGATGCTGGTGACTCGCTCGAGAAGCTCCTGACAGATCCCGACTTCATCGAAAATGCCCAAGAAAAGTTCACGGAGCTCAGAGAGAAGAACGAGAAGTCCGGAAATGGAAGCAATCTAAGCAAGGACATTCAAGCTCTTCTCAATCAAGTCGAGAAGACATGGAACAGTGTGACTCAGGACAGCGACATCCAGAAACTGATCAACACTACCCTACGCATCGTCAGCATCCTCTCTCCTAAGAATCGCGCCGCCAATCCCGAGCTCTTCCACGACAGTATCAACGTCTTTGTGCCTCTCTTAATCTCGGCGATCCAGCACATCCCCATCCCACGCCTCGAAATCAGTACCCCTGAGATTGACCTTCTTTTGGAGAATCTCATCATTGAGCCAGGAAAGACTGTTAACCATACATCTTTCCTGCCGTACAAGTTGAAGGTGGAGGCATACAATGACGTCGAAATCCGTAAGGCCAAGTTCCGTACCACAACCAGCATGAAAAACCTCGTCACCATCAAGATCGACGGCATCTCTGCCAAGGCTGAGGAGCTTGGATTTTGGCTGCGTGCCCACAAGGGCTTCCTCCGCTTGGCTGACGAAGGTATTGCAAGCTTCGCGCTCGATGATCGCGGTGTTGATGTACACATCGACGTTGAAATTGGCCGCGAGAAGCTTGAACAAATTCTTACTCTGCGAGATGTCCGCGTCAACATCCACAAGCTCAACTATGAATTCCGCAAGAGCAAGTTCAGCATTCTTGGCTGGCTATTCAAGCCCCTACTCCGACCCATCATCAAGAAGGTCTTGGAGAAACAGATGGCCAAGGGCCTCGCGGAGTTCTTCCACGCTGCAAATCGCGAATTGCTTTTTGCTCGCGAGCGTCTCCGCGCCACTCGCATCGCCGATCCAAACGATCTACTGACTTTCGTCAAGGCTGTCGCTGCCCGTCTGAAGCCTGAGGATGATCCCGATCTCTACACTCGTGTCGGTGTCGCACAGCCTGGTAAGGGAGTGTTCAAAGGCGTGTATGCGCCCGGCAGCATCGTCAAGGTGTGGAACGAGCAAGCGGTTCAGGCTCGTGAAAGGATTGAAGATTTCGAGGTCGAGGGCTGGAGAAACGACATTTTCGAGACGCACGTGTCGACAATGTCGTGAGCACAATCACAGAGCCAGTCTTGGCTTGATCGAGGTGCCACTGAAAATGATCGCTTTCTCTATCAATCACGAGCAACAGCAGACATTGCTCGCTGCATTCTGCAACTTTAATTGAGGCATGAAGTATATTTCGGCGTTCGGGGTCAATGGGAAACAAAATGGGCATGATACCTACGCCGTGAAATTTGACGAAATAGTACCGTATACGAACATTACTTTCACTTTTGGACACAACGTGATTCATTAACCTGCATCGATCCACTGTGTACACGTTCGAAGTTTCGGCCAGCCGACCTCCGAATCCAGCCTCACATGTGATGATGTAGCGGCTATCGCTTCAGCTTATTCTTGCGAGACAATTGGTGGACATCGCGTGATGGTCAAAAAGGCGGAAGGATGTATTTCTGTATGTACTTCAATGAGCTGAGCTGAGCTGGAGGACGTCACTGTTCGGGTTCTGTGGCTAAGCTAGCGTGCGGGAGCACCCGCCCAAATCGATTTTGCCCGGACAAGTAATTGAAGTCATTGAGTGCAAGCTTGCTGTATCTATCGCGTGTACATATTGTTCACTCCATCTCCCCATCTACGATCAACTCATCCGTCGCCTCCCACACACATTCGCCATCATGTTCCGAACAGCTCTCCTCCAATCGACGCGGTGTTTCGCTCAGGCTGGCGTCCGCGCTGCGCAACCCGTCGTGCGATCTGCTGCCATCCGCAGCCCCTTCATCACATCCCAGATCGCCACACCTGCGACTTCTCTCTCGGCTGTGCGATGCTATGCTTCCGGCTCCGGACTCGGCAAGGAGGAGGTCACAGGGCGCATCGTTGATTTGTTGAAGAACTTTGACAAGGTACGCGGAGGAGGAAGCATGGTTGTCGAAGTGCTGGACAGAGGCTGATGAACCATGTTATTATAGGTCCAGGACGTCTCAAAGGTAGACTCTTGCTCGCGACCTAGTCGCTGTATACCGCTGTGTGGATGGTTTTAACAATGAAGACAGATTCAGGAGAATGCCCATTTTTCCAACGACCTGGGACTTGACAGCTTGGACACCGTTGAAGTCGTTATGGCGATAGAGGAGGTTTGTGTATAGAACACCTTTCATGGTGGTCTATGGATGTTAACAACTCTGCAGGAGTTCAGCATCGAGATCCCCGACAAGCAGGCAGATGCCATTCACAGTGGTACGCAACTCATAAGGCTGTATAAATGGGCGCACGACCCAAGACTAACTCAGAACAGTCAACCAAGCCGTCGAGTACATCCTCTCACAGCCTGATGGTACGTAGTATCGACATGCGTCGTTGCTCCATCACTGCTGACAATTGCATAGCTCACTAGATTATCACCGGCGCATATTGATGGTGGTTTGAGATGTGTGAGATCACTTTCACAACTTCTGTGGCAGACTGTGTTCGAGGTCCGAGGAGTTCCAGCTTCTGCGCTCCAGAAACGAGGGTTTGGCATGCTTTACATCCATGTACTCTTAGATTTGTATTCGACGCCCGTCTCTGTCTTCGCGCTATCTGCATTGGTGATCATACGTACGTTTTGCCTGGGCAGGTCATCTGCCAAAGCGCCTGCGTCCATTGGTTTGTGCCGTGCCAGGCTGGAATTTAAGCTCCGCGGGTTAGTCCGCGCTACATTGTTGTGGCCGCAGCGCGAAGCCATGTGGTAGGCCCTGAAAGTCAATCCATGTCCACATCGCATTCCGATCATTGTTGATCTATTGTAATTCTACGCATCAGTGCGGTCCAGGTTCAAGACGCCGCATTCGCCGTAGAAGTGCAGCGCAAATATAGCGCACAGAAATCGCCTCAGCGCAATCCAGAACACTCGCTCTATCCTCGAAGGTTCGCCAGCGACTTCAACCTCACCCTTGATCGGTCGAATTCACGCAAGAACTCTTTTCGAACGAACAACGCATTACATCTTTCGCTATGGCCTCGGGCCTTACTCGTCGCCGTGGTGCGGGTGGCGCAGGATCCGGCGAGAACGGCGGAGGCAGTGATGATGTCGGCCGCGTCTCATCTCCTGCTCCACGAAACAACAACTCAGATGTGAGGTCGCCCGAGACATCCTACGAGAGCGGCGAGAACGGCCATCGGATCGCCTTCGACCCTCGCGACATTTCAGAGAGTGCTGAGCGCTCCAAGCAACCCAAATTGACGTTGATGGAGGAGGTTCTGCTCATGGGATTGAAGGATAAGCAAGGATATCTAAGCTTCTGGAACGACAATATTAGTTATGCGCTACGAGGATGTATCGTCATCGAGCTGGCCTTCCGGGGAAGAATCGCCATGGAAAAAGACAGCAACAGGAGGCGCTTCCCACTTGCGGATCGCACAATTGAGGTTGTGGACGATAGCCTGACGGGCGAAGTATTGCTGGACGAGGCGCTGAAGATGATGAAGAGCTCGGAGAAGATGAGTGTGGCTTCATGGATTGACCTCATGTCCGGTGAGTACAATCTTGGACAAAATAAGGCCGCGCAATCGCTAGGCTTGTCATTTTCACTTCCAACGATCTAACGTGTAGCTATGCAGGCGAGACATGGAACCTCATGAAGATCGGTTACCAGCTCAAGCAAGTTCGTGAGCGACTCGCGAAGGGTCTTGTCGACAAGGGCATCCTTCGCACCGAGAAGCGCAACTTCCTCCTCTTCGACATGGCTACACACCCCGTCGCCGATGGCGGTCCTAAGGACGAGATCCGCCGACGAGTGCGCGCCGTGCTAACCAACCGCACCGTTGTCCTCCCTGCGACTCCATTCTTCCCCGACGAGATGGAGTTCCGATACACGCGCACCATCGCAATGCTCTGCGCAGCCTATGCAGCAAATGTGTTGGAAAATGCGCTGACAACCCTCTCACATGAGGCGCGCGAGCGCGCCTTTGCTCAGGTCGATGAACTTCTCGCCGAGTACTCGCAATGGCCCTTCGCCAAGCGAACAGGTGGTTCGAATGCAGTTGGTGCCAATCTGGAGCAGGTCATTCGTGACGAGATCAATGGCTCTGACAAGGAGTTGTCCCTCGAGGTTCGTAATTGCGTTCTCGTTAGAAAGCTTCGGTACTGCTCTGTCGTGTTCGCATTACTGATATTTATTCTCCCTCGAACAGGTTGTTGCTGCTTGTCTCAGCGTCTTCACCCGTCTCGATTCGCTGATCTAATTCACTTTCAAGAGGCGCCCTTGCTTGGGCAGTCTACACTGGGATATTTTCACCCGGGCGAAGTATAAGGACGATCAATGATGGATGTCTTGATGCGAGTTGTTTTTAATCATCACCTGCGAGGTCGTCCCTTTCTCACGAATCCGCTTTTGTTCTGACGCCGGTCCTCACTACAAAGCCATCTGAGCGGGCCCACACCGTTCTTGCTACGATGGGACGATCACAATGCGACCAGCACTATTCAATATACCTAGGGATGTGTCCGTTGGCGCATGAAGGCGTTCGGCGCACCTCACGTGGTAGTATCTCTCCATTGTGCGGCTTTTCCCTTGCACGCGTTCGATATTCTAACTTGATGAAAGATAACTATCGTTGGCTGTAATTGCATCGTCTCTCGTTCCACGTAGATCAGCTGTGTTGAAATACTGTCTCAGCTCGTTTGTAATTTGGTTTCAGCGGCACTCACGCGATTACACTCACATAAAATTTGTCTTGCAGTGAAGAGGCTTGTTCTTGGACTTCAACCGGTCACTCGGAGAAGCGCCTGACACTTGTATAGTAGAAAATTCGGTTAGGCAGTACAAACCGCACACATACGCCGTATCATATTGTCAACATCCAGAACAATCAGAAGACATTGACCAGCCAGCATATCTTTGTAGGATGACCTCAGTCTCCATGGGCCTGGTGGGTGTGTTGCCCCAATAAAACCCTATTCTGACCCTAAAGAGCAAACTCCCGAACTAGGAAATTTGAAGTATTTGGAGCCGAGGTGTACATGGGTGGAGATACATGATCAACAGAGCTCTATGATCAGTATACGATAGACATGCTACGAAGCAGACCCGTGCAGTGAGTCACTGGTGAATACTTGCTGTCAAATCGCGGAAGCTGCTACCAAGGTCACAAAATGACGCTTGTGATCGGACCTCGTCCGATCACTCGTCTACTCGTTGCAAACAGGTGATCATTTCCAATGCTTAAACGAGCCGGCAAGGTTCGTACGATTTACTCCATCCTGACAGTGGTGCAGAGGCGAGATTGCTACTCGGATCATCTCTGCTGCTCGTGAACTCGACATTGAGACATTTGCTGTCTACACCGAAAACGACGTCAGCCACACATACAACGCAGGTCGAGCAGTTCGCCTTGAGTCACCCGCATCCTACATGAAGATTGATGAGATCTTAAGAGTTGCTCAGAAGCATAATATCGATGCGATCCATCCTGGCTATGGCTTTCTGTCCGAGTCCGATGACTTTGCTCTACGAGCTGCGCAAATAGGTGTCATGGTCGTTGGTCCTGGAGCGTTGAATTTGAAACGTACTGGCGACAAGCTACAAGCACGCCAACTTGCTCAAGAATGTGCAGTTCCTGTCCTACCTGCATTTACGACGCCAACTGGCAGCGTGGATGGAGTTGCAAGGTTTGCGAAAACGAATGGACTGCCGATCATGGTCAAAGCTGTCGACGGCGGTGGTGGACGGGGTATTCGTCTGATTCGCACAATCGAAGATATTCCGAGTCTGACGACACGTGCAATTGAGGAGAGTCCTTCCAAGCAAGTGTTTGCGGAGAAAGCTGCGGTCGATGGCTTTCGTCACGTCGAAATCCAGATTCTTGGCAACGGACAAGGTCAAGCGATGCATTTATGGGAGCGCGAATGCAGCATACAGCGGCGCTATCAAAAGATCGTTGAACTAGCTCCCAGCACGATACAAGGTCGGGCGATCGTTGCACCCTTGATCGAAGCTGCATTGAGGATCGCCACAAAGGTACGTCGCTTGCTTTAACGAGAATCCCGATCAAGCTAATTGATTATTTCAGATTCGTTACGCATCTCTCGGCACGTTCGAGTTCTTGCTCAATCCTCAGACGAAAGAGTTCTACTTCCTAGAGATCAATCCACGGCTGCAAGTTGAGCATACTATCTCCGAATCAATATGCTCCACCGACATAGTGAAGGCCCAATTAAGATTGGCTCAAGGTGCATCGTTTGAGGAAGCTGGTCTCATTGGAATTTCGCAAGACCCTCTCTCCCCACCGCAACAGCATGCTATCCAGCTGCGGCTTACGGCAGAAGATCCTCACAAAGGCTACTCCTTGAGCATTGGAAAGATCCAATCTTTTCGATTTCCCACAGGTGCTGGTGTTCGGGTTGATACGGCCCTCATAGCTGGTGCGCCCGCGGTCGTCACATCTGATTTCGATAGTGTCATTGCGAAAATCATTGTCACCGCGCGGACATGGTCAGATGTCGTCAAGAAAGCTAGACGAGCCATTGATGACACCACCGTCACTGGAATTACCACCAACTTGGCATTGCTGAGTGCAATTGTATCTCACCACGACTTCGAAACCGGAAATTGTGACACGCGATGGCTGGAGAGTAACCACGAATCGCTGCTTGAGCAGAGTGGAGGTCTCGCCCGCGATCAAGACCCGTTCCATGGCCTTGTCAATCAGCAGGCACTGTCCGGCACAGGTTTTACTGGTGCGACGACAGCCAGCAGCACTTTATTCCGCAAAGATGATGCTTGGACTGTCAGCCTCAAGCCGCAGGGCAGCAAGGATGCAAAAGTTCATCACCTTCAACTTACCAAGGTGCTGCGAAACGACTTTCCTGACAGCTTCGCAGCAGATATGCTGTACACCTCGCCTGGCGAACAGTCTGTGGTGTATACAATGGACCTCAAAAGCACGTCTGCGTCCGGATCGGCGATCAGTGCACAGCATCGACAGGGCTCGCGATCGAATCCGAACCACGTCATTGTACCGCTTTCTGGGAAATTGGTTGAGGTCCTGGTTGACGTCGGCGACATCATTGTGAAGGATCAAGCCGTCTGTGTTATCAAGCAGATGAAGATGGAAGTAGAAATCCGGTCGCACAAGGCGGGTAGGGTGACATGGGTCACTGAAGCAGAGGACGACGAAGATGTGGCAGAGGGCATACTCGCCGCCATCGTAGAGGACGAGCTAACGCAAGCTAAACTCTGAGCCTGCTAGAGACGCCCTTGATCGTCAGCGCACGACCTCACTAAATAGGACAGGAAGCAACTGGAAATATCGCAATCATGAACTGATTCAAGTTCTATATTCACTATGACAATGTTACATATCGCGCCTTTGGCAAACATAGGTTTGCTTTTATCCCGTCAGAACATCGAAGGTCATTTCCATAAAGGCATTGTGAAAACGAGTGGTGAAAAATGTTGAAAATGCGTGATGATGAGACGTTCCCGCGGGACCTGCCATCCGAACTCATCTCGAACTGCTCGCGGAGCTCTCTCCTGGCTTCACTTTCATCATTTCATGCGGTTGACTTGGATCTTGTGGGTCCATGAATCGTAAAAGGACATGCTTGAGCTCCTTGAAATCGACCGGCTTTGTCATGTAATCGTTGAAACCAGCCGCCACGCATTTCTCATAGACGTCGTCTAGAACATTCGCTGATAGGGCGATGATTGGAATGGCTCTGTGCTTGTTCCTCTTCTCCCATTTGCGGATCTCCCTACAGGTCTGGTATCCATCTTTATTGGGCATGTGTAAATCGCACAAGATCATGGAGAAGTAACCCGGAGGCATGGCGAAGACTTTATCGGTGCACTGAACGCCATCAAAGACCGTGTCGACTTTGATGGCAGACTTTGAGAAAAACTTTAGAATGACGAGCAGGTTCGTTCTGTTGTCCTCGACAATCAGAACACGTTTGTCACGATTTCCGAGGCGTAATGTGAGCTCTTCAAATACTTGTTTTTGGTTTGTGGCGACCTGCTTTGCGCTGTCTTGGTTGCGATCGTTGCTCATTTCGCGTTCCTTCTGAGGATCAAAAATCAAACCAAGACGGGAAGGCTTCAAGGGTTTGAAAATAAATAGTAATCTCCGCAACACGGTGAGCTGGTCATAATTGAGAGTTGGTGCCTGCTCAATGATTTGCTTGCGTTGTGCTAGATCTGAGATGAGTACCACTGACGTGGACGAGCTCGATTGTAGGATTTGCGTCATTAATGCTATAATCTCCCCGATATCCTGCAGGTTGATTACGACATGAGAGAAAGTGATCGGTTCGACACCACCAAGGAGATTACGGCATTGGTCGAGACTCTCACGCGCCGTGATCTGGTGTGGGACATTCTTCGGTAATGTCTTTATTATGTGCTGCACGGTGGCTTGTCGACTGTATTCCAGTGATGCTATCACAAGGATCGAGAACATTGGAGGCGAGGATAGCGCGGGGGTGTTGGAGGCGGACTGCTTCGCAGTGTCGTCCGACGCGTCCGACATTTGTGACTGGGAATTAGACAGACGTCGCGTGTCCAGCGGGAGAGATAGCTTCATTGTACCGGCTTGAGGAAGCAACTCTGGCACGAATGACGACGCGGAAGATCGAGCAGAAGGGAGACTTCCGCTGCGAGCTATTGAATGCACAGATGGATCTGAACTCGCGGACGACACAGATGGCGAAGATTGCTTGGCGACATCTGGAGACGATGGCAAATACGGAGGTGTTTCGGTCACATCGTGCGCAAATCTTGGTGAAGGCCGGGACCTGGAATCTGAAGAAGACGAAGAGGTCTTGGCCAGGCTCGGCAAGGCCTTGATCGTAGGTCTCTCGAGGGTGGAAGCAGAGCTATCAGATGTCATTGCGTCATTCGGGGCAAGCGAAGGTAGATGATCATGTTCAGACATGAGTCCAGCTTGGATGACGAATGTAAAGGTTGATCCCTTATTTGGAACTCCTGTAGCGGTCATGTCGCCACCATGGAGCTGTGCAAGTTGCCTCGAGATCACCAAGCCTAGACCTGAGCCTCCATGTTGACGCGTGCTACTGCCATCAATCTGACTGAAGCGCTTGAACAAGAACTTGGCTTCTTGATCAGTAAACCCTCTACCAGTATCAATGACGTCGAATTTGATGAAGCTCTCGTCTGCCCCGAGCAAACCTTCGTCATCGGGTAGCTGGGAGCACCTCACAAAAACTTCACCTTTCTGTGTGAACTTGATGGCGTTGCCGACAGTGTTGAGCAGGATCTGACGAATCCGGAATTTGTCTCCCTTTATGATTGGCGGTACGTCTTCATCCACAAGGTAATTCAGTTCGAGGCCCTTGTCAATCGCCATTGTCGATGTCAGATCGTTCACTTCCTCAATGAGAGCACGGGGATAAAGCCAGTCTTTCTTCAGCGTAATCATGCCTGCTTCGGCCTTTGAAAGATCAAGGATGTCGTTGATCAAGCCTCGCAAGCCTTCTGTGCTGGTACGGATGATATTCACGTGTTCCATCTGCTCCGCGGTGAGATTACTATCCATGAGGAAATTGACCATGCCCGTAATGCCGTTGAGCGGAGTTCGAATCTCGTGAGACATGTTGCTCAGGAATCTCGACTTCTCGTCCATCGTCTCTTTAAGGTCTCTTTCGAGTGTCTTGTGGTCATTAATGTCCGTGCAGGTTCCATACCAAGTGCCTTCATCGTTGTCCTGCGAGTCCGCCTCCGCTAGTAATACGCGAACGAGATGCCAGCGGTACTTTCCATCCTTCGATTTCAATCGAACTTCGGTTGAGTACGAAGGTCGGCCATCTGCGTCTCGGCTTACCTTGAGGATACCGATACTCGCAAGTTCCGAAAGCTTCCGTTGTGGCATGATTGCCGTAGTTTGAGACGTAGGCGATGCAGTAGAGTCAGAGCTTGAGGGTGGCTTTTCGGTCTCTGAAGACGCAGTTGAGGATAAGGCCGATGCAGAAATTGTCCGTCTCGGTTCCGCAGGCATGGACGT
Source organism: Dissoconium aciculare CBS 342.82 (assembly GCF_010015565.1). Taxonomy (NCBI): domain Eukaryota; kingdom Fungi; phylum Ascomycota; class Dothideomycetes; order Mycosphaerellales; family Dissoconiaceae; genus Dissoconium; species Dissoconium aciculare. The sequence goes on along the minus strand of NW_022984960.1, from coordinate 88,743 downwards.
AGGAACGTTTACAGGCTCGGCTGATCCATCTTCGAATATTGGAAACCGGCATTTGACAAGGTCGTCTGGATGTACATGCTCCAGGAAACCCTGCCCTAAAGCTTCTCGCTCGGATTGACCGGAGTATTGTAGCCATTGTGTGTTGCAGAAGGTTATCCCTTTTGCCTTTTGTGCCGAGAAGACTATCTGCGGGCTAGAATTTGCAAGGGCCTTGTACTTGGCTTGAGAAGCCTCGGTTTCCTTCTGGAACGCAATCTTGATTTCTGCCATGTGCTGCTCATGGAAGTCCATCATCGTGCCAATCCAATGCACAACCTTGTGCTCTTGCGTTTTGAGCGGTAGACATTTCACATAGAACCAGCGATATTTGCCATCTTTGTTACGCATTCGGACTTTTTGCGACAATTGCTGATTAGTCCTCAGCGAGCGATGCCATACGGAAAGGAACTCAGCGTGATCATCCGGATGTATTGCCTGCCAAGGATCCTTGAGCACCTGGCGGCTATCTTGTCCGCGATAATTCAACAGCTTCGCGTTCACCCAGCTGAGCTGTCCTGTTTCTGGCTGCGCAGTGAATATTTGAACGGGCACCGAATCTATAATCAATCTCAGAAGACGCTCAGATGGAGGAGGCATCTCATCTGAATGCGATGCTCTTCGAGTATGGCCCGCTTCACCTGGCGTCGTAGTTGAGAGACCGCCAAATGATGAGTCGAAATCTGCTCCATATGAATGCAGCAAGGTGTGATGCTTCTTCTGATGTGCGATGTAGTCGGGTAGATGGGCCATGGACGGCCGCGCGCTTCGAGAGGGCGAAGGAGTCTGTTCCTCATGCACAAGTCCGACCACTTGCTGCAACTTGTCGTCTCTGACATTTGACGCTTGTTTGTTCTGCAGATTCTTCTCCGCAGTAGCTGAGGGGCCCTCGGTAGCAGCTCGTTGCAGACCATGCTCTGTGTCTGTCTGCTGTCGCGTCACTCTGGTCGTGCTCACTGGCGCGCTGTTAGCCACGTGACTCCCTCTCTTTAAACGCTTCTGCGCCTCAAAATAGTCATTGCTTCTTTCGTTCCCGGCCGAGGGTGTTCCAGCAGTGGACCGAGGATGAGATGTCCCGGAGGTGTTCGTCTCCCAACCCGGCGTGCCCGAGAACGACCCTAGCGGACTGTTCTTTGAGCGCCCAGAATATTCGGATGGGCTTGTTACCGTGTCAGACACCATGTCAGATGTCCTCCTGAAGCCTGTGTTGACCACATCTTCGATGGACATAAGTTCAACAGTCATCGGCGCCGTCATGATGGTCTCCCCTTCTTCAGGTATTCGCTGTCGAATCCTTACGGCTTGACCCCGTAAAGCACTAAACTGTTGTGCAATGGAAAACGAGGTAGCGAGATGAGGCCCAAGAAGTTTGAGAGAATGTACGAGATTGTCGGGATATGGCACGATGGATGTGAGGACCGAAAGTATAGCGATCGGTGCCATTCTTTGCAGATCGATGGTATTGCTTCGTTGGAGATTGCCGGCTCTGTGTTTTGATTGAGGCGTCATTCTGAGAGACTGCATGGGTTGAGAAATAGTGGGATGAATGAGCGGAATGTGTATGACTGTACTGGCACAGTCGATGCCTATGGCTTCGACCTGGAGCTCTTGAGAATAGTCTCGTGGACTGATGGCAGGATTGAAAGAGTCCTCTACTTGCTGCTCGTCAGACGCGAAGAAAGGGTTCCTCTCCTCATCTACCTGTATCGCGGGCGATGGTGCTGGTGACTGCGCCCATGGAGATGAAGGATGCTGTTCGTACTCTTCATAGTCCTTGCGTATGGAGGGAATATTATCAGCAGCGAAGGCACTGCGGTAATTCCCGAACAGCATTTCCTGCTTCGATGCGACTGAAGGGACAGATGTTGCGTCTGCTGATGGCTCTGAGGAATCGGAAGAGTAGTCTCGGATGACAGTAACGACTCTACCCCTTTGCAGTACACGATTAACGCCGCTCGTTTCAATAAGTGGCCGATTCTCTCGATCTAGGGCTCGTAAAGCCGAGTAAACATCAGCGTAGGGCCCAGCGTCAACCCCTCCGGCAACGCTGCTGAAGTCTGGGTCGCTCAGTGAAGTATGCCGCAAGTTTGCTGGTGTCTGCGTCGATTGAGAGGGTGTTCGTGACATTTTCGTCTGTCCTGTCGCATCGGCATTATATGTGACAAACCTCTGAGGGCCAGCGGGGCGCTGAGTGGTCTTGCCAGGCATTTCTGTTCCAGTAGCGTTGAGACTTGGACGTGCATCGCGGCCAAGTCCGGGGCTTCTCTGACCGTGGCCGGCATACGAGTGCCGTGCCTCCAGACGGGGACGAAGTCGCTCGGGATGCAATATCTGTGGACGTGCGTCGGAAGACGTTTCTGTAGATGGTTCGCGGAGCGTAAATTCAGGCCGGCCTAGTCCGCCAGCCTGAACATGTGCAGTCTGGGCTTCGACGATACTGTGAGACACGAACTCTTCGGGTCCGTTCATACTGAAGGTCGCCTTCAGCCCCCATGGTGTATTCTCTATGTCAGATGAGTCCGTTGGCATGATTAAAGTAGCACGATCTGCCTTGAAATGATCATGTAAGAGATTTGTCAAATTTGTCCACCATTCCTCGAGACCAGGCTCAGCATGTAATTTGAGACTCAAATTATACAGATTCGGCGAGGGATATTGGGATTCTTCGACGCCGGCAGGATGTTCGTCCGGAGGAGAGAAAGCGTCCATTACACTCGGAGTGGTGGCCGAAGACGTGAGCCCACTGTTGGTCCTCTGCGATTTGAACCTCTCGTGTATTTGGGTTCCTGACATCGTCGGTGAAAGGGCCGTAAACGGCTGATGAAGCCCACCGGACCATGCTCTGGGCGTTCCGGGAACATACGGGAATGGATATGAAGGTGTGCGAAGTGGAGTTTCTGCGCCAGTGGACCCACCACCTCGCACTGTTCGCTGAGATTCAGTCGACGTTGTGGAGACAGTAGACGCAGCACGAGCAGTCAAATGGTGCGCATTTGCCTGCTCCGCGCCGGCTTCTGATATTCTCGGAGGAGTCGGAGTCTCCTCTTTGATGGGCGACACGCGTGATACGCCGATAAGTGCTCCAGAACTTGAGCTTTGCCGGGCTCGCAGACGTGTCTGTTGGGAGAGCCTGGCGTTGACTGCAGCACGCAATTTGCTCAAATCTTCCACCTCCGATGCTTGCGACATATCCGGGCCATCAGGACCATCCTTTCCCATTGCCCATTCCGTGTCTTTCTGGCCGATATTGCCCAGATGAGATTGACCCGAACCGACACTGCGCGCTGAATTGTCTAGTCTCTTGTGCAGCTCTGATGCCTCCTGTACCTCCTGCTGACGCTGCCACGATCGCGTCGATGCCGATTCGTGCGTCGCTTGAGACTGTGATATATCGCTTTCCTCACTGTCCGACTCTCCCTTTGAAGACTCCTTTGATGATGAATCTGAGTTCATCGCAGCGGCAAGTGCATGGCCTGTTGTCTTGCTCGAGCAAGACGATCTCTCGAAGCGCAGGTAATGGTGGCGTTCGCGCTGCGATAACTCGTTATGCGAGGAGGATGATAAGGACAATGGGTCATGCAGCGACGGCTGCTGATCAATTCGCCCAACGGTCGTCGAGACGCTGTCGGCCGCCCAGGTGTTCGGTACTCAGTGTGCGCAGACTGCAAGCGTGGTGACTGATGACGTAGTGGTAGCAGACCACTTTGAATCTGCATGTTTGACGCAAACGGGCATCTGGCCAACTCCCCGACGCCAGCTTTGTCACCCTTTCTACTATTTTTTGGAATTGTCCTGGGACACGATCACGAACAGAATCTATTTCCATCGGACGAGACGATGCGATGCGGGTGTGGTACAGTAACACGAACAATCACTCTGCGCTCGTTTACACTTTTTAAAGACCCGTGCGCATTCTTAGCCCACCACCTCCAGGGTACGCACAATACACGTCGCAGGGAGGGTTGGGATTTCTGGTTACGCTTGGCGCTTACCGATATAGACTCCAGTAACGTACCCTATAGGCTTGTGGGCCACTATAGGCCTGTGGGCCACTCTTCGACACCAGCTGCATTGAATACTCAATATTTCTACTAATAATTGAAATGAAGCTATATGATTAGGAATTCTATGGGACAGGATGTCTATACTACAGTAGGACACGTCTTACACGTATGTCCTTCCAAATTGCAAGTGCTACACCGTGGTTTACGACGTGTCTGCTGGCTAGAGCCTGCTTCAGCTTGGCCTTGTTCTTCCGATAACAACGTGTTTACAGCCTTTGCAATAAGAAGAGCCTCGAATCCTTCTTTGTCAACACTTCCTTGAACCTTATAACGCGTTCTTGGACGTTGTTTACGCGCGCTCAGCGTCTGTACAGTCTGGCGGAGGTCGGACACTTCAGCTTGCAGAAGGGCCAGCTGAGCAGCTGCTTTATGATAGCCCTTAGCATTCTGTCGCAAAGCAGCAACTATTTCTGACAGTGAAATGCTTGAACGCTGCAGCTTGTTCTCAATATATGCTGTCTGAGAATCAACCTCTCGAGGGTTTGACGGCGTAACTGTAGTCCATTGTACTAGTGTTTGTAATGGAGGTGTTACTGTTCTTAATGTCAGCTTCTCTAGTACTGCTTCAGGATTGAATGGCACAAGGCCAGCACCGCGGAAGCCAGCTTGTATATTTGAAGCTGTAAATGCAGCAGCTATCGCGTGTGGGATCTCGGCAAGGAAGTCGTCCTTTGTTATGATATAATAAGACGCTCGGAAGAGCCGTTCAAGCCTTGCTGTATATGCTGTCTTCAAAGGACCGAAACAGCTAACATCGAGAGGCTGTAGACGATGCGAAGAATGAGGTGGTAAGCAGAGAGTGACAATGTTATGATCTTTGCAGTATTGATCGAATTCAGGCGTTAAATGGCTACCATGTCCATCAAGGACAAGAAGCCTTTTAACACCCTTTGTCGCTTGCTGCGTATGTCCATGGAAGTGCTCTATCCAACGCAGACCAAGAGCATTGCTTGTCCAGCCATTCTCGCTGCAGGCTAGAGTCCAGCGTGGTGGTAGTCCTTCAAAATAAGTCTTATTTAGCGTTACGCCTTTGAAGATCACGAATGGAGGGACCTGCCAGCCTCGAGCGTTGACGCAGGCAATAATGGTTACCCATTCAGAAGAATCCGATCCAATCAATGTTGGTCTTCCTTTCCGATCAGCTGTAGTTACAACATGGTGGTTGCCAGCTTGCCCAAGGCGGAATCCAGTCTCATCAAAGTTGTAGATATCGTCTTCAAGGATACCATGGAAATTGATCATGTTCTTCACCAATTCAAACCATTGAATATACGCGTCTTTCTGCTCGTTACGTGCACGCTGCCAATCCAGCCTTCGCGACAACTTTGTCTTAAGCCGTGGTGTCCTTTTAATAAAGTTATGTCGCCATAATTTACCAACAGGTTCAAGGCCCTTCTGCGTTGCAAGGATGTTCGCAATTTCCTCAACATGAGCAAGCGTTGGTGGCCATCCACGCGAGTCCATATCCAATATCCTTTCAATTATAACCTCCTCTTCAGCGACAGTGAATTTCCTTGAATTGACACCTTGCTGTTGTCTGGAAGGTCTGCTGTCAAGGCGGCGTTGGAGGGTGGTCCTTGAGACGTTATACGCGCGCGCAGTTGCTCGGATCGACTTGAATTGACCGGATCTGAATGCAGCGATAGCAGGAGCGTAGGAATCACGCGTCAATCGCGTATCCATTGTATGACGTGGATAATTATCGCGTGTTGAAGGAAAGAATACGTAGTGAGAATAGGAAGTGGCCCACAAGCCTATAGTGGCCCACAAGCCTATAGGGTACGTTAGAAGAAACCACCTGGTGAATCATCCTGCATTTGTTGATTTCATTCTGCACCTGGCACTTTGATCTACGACTCATCTACGATGAATTCTTTTTGCAATCCGCTATGTATGGATGTCGATCTCAAGAAATGTCAAAATTCAGTTGAAATTGAATGGATTTCGACACAGCGGACACGTGCTGGCGTTGCTCGTCTTAAACCATTTAAACAGGCAGCTCGCATGGAAAAGGTTCTTGCAGGTCGGGCAACGCTTGGTCGGCAGTTGTTTGTCGCCACTGATGATCGAGTAGCAGATGGCGCACTCGGTTTGACCTTTGAGTGCTCCAGTGACGTTTTTCCTCCAGGCCGACAAGCCGTCGATGATGCTGCCGTTCTGTACAGAATGAGGTTAGCCATGACTACACGCGCAGGCCGTGCACTTGAATCCTTACCGAAAATGTGATGACTCCCTGACAGTTGCGCAGCCAGCTTTGCCACTTCTCCTCCTTCACAGCTACGCGACTGACGCTGAGCACCTTCGCCGACTCCAGGGGATATGACTCCGGAAGGACGACCTTGATCGCCATGGTTTGTTCGTCGACCAGATAGCTCACGTTGACTTCTTTGCTTTGCATACTGGGCTTTACCGTCATGCTTTCGTACTCAGGGTCCTCCTTCACACTCTTCTCAGCCCAAATCGCCACCTCTTGGAGACTAGCATTGATGATACTTGGGCTGACGTATTTTGCCGTCCACGTCTCAATCGCTAGAGAGGTCTGTCTTGATCGCACATCGCGTACGTAGCTTTGGACTAAACTCGGTATGTGAAGCATTGAAAGGTAGAACAAATGAGCAAGTAGCCATTGCGCATCTTTCTCAGGGTTCGAAGCATTGTCAGGCTTGTAGTCCTGGATGTCAAACTTAGTTGCGTCAATAGGTTTGCCGTCTGTGTGCCCAAGCAGGTCGAATGTCAATGTCAGCAGGTGAGGGAGCACACCATTTCGTTTAATCTGATCAGTGTAGTCCGCTCTTACGCGGTAGCTTGAACTGATAAAGTGATCGAAAACCAGCCGCCAGCTATACAAGTAGCTTCTCAGCTCGATGGGCATTGTTCTCTCAAAAGAAGCATCTCCAAGCGTGTCGGCCGTTGGACTTTGCAGGAGAAGCGACAACAACTCGTCCGAGAGTCGAGCTGTCTTGTTATCAAGTGCAGCATCAAGAGAAATCTGCTCTTGAGAGGCAAGAATGTGCTTCTGGATTAATCCGAAAGCAGCGATCTGCAGTGAAGGTGACGACGAGAACATCACTGGGTACAGCTCTCCGATATCATCCATGACTGTCACGTTCAGACCGGTGATCTGGCGACATAGCAGTTCGTTTGTGGCCATGAGCGGTGCGTGGTCAGCGTCAGAGGCGGCCGAAAACGCTTTCAACAGATTCACGAGGCCACCCGTCACAGCGCCGCCATCGCCAAGAGCAGCGGAAAGATCATCGTTGACGTCTTCGGTAGTATTGTTGAGACGTGTTAGGCCCGCATACAACCTCAGCGACACATTGCCAAGCAAAATATGTTGCTCTGAGATCATTGCTCCTTCTGTGGCATTTGCGATTGATTTCCAGAGATTGAGAGAAGATTTCAAAATCTTGTCCCAATGCTCGCCATACATATCGGCCATGCTTGGCAAGAGGTGTGTCAAAGTCTTGTAAGTCTCTACTCTGGTGAAGGCTGATGTTTCGACGGAGATCCATGGTATGATGTGTTTGACAAAGAGGACGAGACGTGTTTTTGCTATTCCGGCTATCGCGTCCTCTTGAGTAGCAAGAATGACGTTCAGAATCACTAAGGCTTCAAGCGTACGCGATCCGGTAGCATCCAGTTCCGATGCTGTGAGCTCAGCAAGAAGTTCGTTGCACATGCGGCCGACAAGCTGACTCCCTGCCAGTGGCTTTGCCAGGCCCACCAGGCATTCTAGCACCGACAGTGGTTGCTTCTCCGCTCGTCGTGATCGAAGGATGTCTTCGCTAGTCTTGGCTTGAGTGCTGTGATAACCGGTAGCCTCGGAAGTGCTTTCGTTGACCTTGGAAATTGCTAATGCTGCGTAGTACGCCATTGGAGATAACAATGATGAGCCTGCCTTGATCTCTGTCAAGCATGCAACCAGCCCAGTCTCGAAGGAAGCGCCGTCAGCATTTGTTGTAGCGCTATTGTGATGAAACCTCTGTTGGACGACATTGGCGTCTGAAATGAACTGCAGCACATCGTTCTCTACTGATGTGTTCATTCTCGGATTCCAGAGCCCGTTTGTGCCAAGGATGCTCACATTGTCTTCAGCCAAGATTGTCGTGATGGCCAGCAATGCAACAAGAAAATCTAAGCGGTCGCGGCCGCCGACATTTATCGATGGTCGACTGAAAACCTTAGTCACATACATCGCAATTCTCAGGGCCGCAGAAAGCCCTTCGCCATCAAAGTTGACAACGGCACCTGGTGTTTGAGAGACGTTTTGTACCAAATATAATGCACCACCGAATGGGCTCAAAATGCTGAGCGAGCTTTTCGGTGGACTCAGCACAGCAAGCAGGGCTTCCTGCCAGACATTGATATCTGGTAGCATTGCGTCAATCTCCATCTGCTCTTGGCCATCACCTTCTATTCTATCGACCAATTCCGTGATCACCTGAATTGGTAGAGATTGTGCGGACACGTTGACGAGGTTCTGAAGCACTGCGCCATATTTGACATCAGAACCCGCATCGCTGATCGCAGAGCTCAAACGAGAGGACAATGCGTTAGCTCGGCCCGAAAGATCTCCCGTAGTAGACTGTTCGACAAGGAGTATGTTGGGCAATAGCTGGGTACCACTGCCATTGGCCTGCGTGATGAATTTCCGCATTGTATCATGATTGTTCTTCGCGAGCTGCTCAAAAGCTGCTATACCCGAGGGAAGTCCCTCGTTAGAGATGCTTAAAGAGGTGGTCATCTGGGTCAAGATCACGTCGGAAGTATCTTGAGGTATTGCGCCAATTTTCAAGAGATTCGAGAAGATAGTGGAAGCAGCGCTATCTTGCATTAGAGGAATGTTCGTAGCGAGGAAAGTCTGAAGCGGAACTGCGGTTCTCGCTACACGGACGGCCGTGGTGGGTGAGTCAAAGGGAAGAAGGGCGTTAATAGCGTTCAACATGACGATTGAAGTATCGCTGTCATTGCTCAACACTTGGTCGAGCGTTTTTGCGAACGCAGACTCGAAGAAGGGCTCTGCTTCAAGGGACAACAGACATTTGGCGAGCTCAGTCTGCGAAGGGCTTTGAAAGAGCCGCGGAATGTCGTTCTGAGCGATTTCAGATATTTGTGTGTGATAAATTGGCTCCTGGAGCAAATGCTTCCCACACGCTTGAAGTTGCTCTCTGACGATGGCTGCCGCTCCGTATGGTTTGCTGTTCCTAGATTTCAGTAGTTCTATGCAGCGCTCGATAAGATTTGCGCTTGATTGGGCTATAGTCGTGTGCATTGATGCGCCAGCTCCTAGATCGCTCCTCAGAATCTCTCTCTGGAGATCTGCCAACCGCTGCCCGGTTGAAGCAACAAGCTTTTGTGATTTATCGAAATTGCTGGACTGCTCAGGCTGGGACAGTCTTGCGAGCTCGATGACCCGGTTGCATATCGATGGCCATTCTTGCCGCAGAATAGTGCCAAACTGTGGAATTAGACAAACTTTCGCGACCAGCCCAGCTGGCTTCGCCCCTGCCACGTTCCATTTCTGCGCATCATCTGTTGGTAGCACGAATTGCTCAACTAATGGGAGAGCATAAGTTGCAAGGAGACTCTGAACAGCAGTCGCTTCTGCTCGCGGGACTAGGACATTCAGCAACTCCACGTACGCTGTCCATGCGGCCTGAGAAGCGAGGCGCTCTTCTTTTCTTGAAGCGCCCTCTCTGTTGGCCTCAAGAAGCTCAGCGATTCCATCAGGCGATGTTGGCAGGATGTCAGGAGGCAGAGCCTTGATGACATCTGATAGCGACGTCCAGAATGAGGCTACACCGGAGTGTGATCCATGCTTCAAGCATGAGCGGAGACGAGACGCAGCCGGTCGCTTGGCTGTGTATGCATGGGTCCATACGCCAGCAAATCGCGTGGTGAGGAACTCCACTGTCATCACATATTCCAAGGAAGATGCAGTCTGATCAGATGGAAGTCCTTTGTATATGTAAGCTGTGCTAACATTCTGGAGGTTTCTTTCAATCAACGAAGGTTGCTTCTTTCCACAGATCCTCACAAATCTATGCAGTGCGCGACGCACTCCAGCATCAGTATGGTATGCGAAATCCCAAAACTTGGCATCATCGAGAATGTTTCCATAACCCTCAGATTGCTTCGAAAGTTCGTCTTCCGACAGAGTCTCGATCAAGTTTGAGACCACTGCAATGGAAGCAGACACCACGCGGGCATATGTTGCTTCGGCGTCGTCAGCGCTCACCATGCGCTCATCACTCAGACTTTCAGGAGATTCTCTGAGTATCGCGTCCTCACAGTATTTCAATATTGACCCTTGGAACTTTTCACGGAGATTCTGCACTTTTTCCGGGCTGGGGAAGACGGCGTGAAGAGATTCGTGTGCAGCTTTCGCCGCCGCACGATCTGAATCGTAAAGCCCAGCAAGCCATGGCCCGGATATATTTGAAATGTGCTTGATAATCCTTTTACCGCATTTGGAACAGAGTTGCCCATTCAGGTTGAAAGTAAGTTGACGCACTCGACGAGAATTGTCGATTGTGAGCCTCGGGAAAAGTTTAAACTAGAAAAGAAGTAAATGAGTTAGATAGCTGTAAAATCAGCATACTGTAGTAGCTCGATGGACTCACCCATGCCTCCAGAACGCCTTCTTCAATATCGCTCGCTGACGTGCTGTACGTGTTAAGGAGATCTTCCAACGCTTTAGCTTTCGTTGTGCTGTCTTTCTTGAGGACATTTTTGAATGCGACTACGATGTTCGAATCACCGATAATTGAAAAGTCCGGCGGCTCCTGTACATAAGAGAGGGTGGAAGAGGGGGTTGAGCCAAACGCTGAAGTGCCAAACCCAGCAAGTCCGCCCACACGGCCGCTGCTGGCCTGCGATTTAAACTGACGCCTACTCATCTGAACGAGTTAGAGTTGATGTCCAGGTATTCAGGTGCGCTTCAATTGCTATCGCGAGTCCATCAGTAGCAGGACGAGGTTGTTTGACGTCCACTTTATCTTAACCGAACGTCACCAGCTGTAATTTCGTGCATGTGCAAGTATGACGCGGGTTCAGCCCCGCGACTCTGATGACGATTATGTGAATCTTGCGATGGCACGTGCGACCGTGAGGACATCGCGCTTCACCCATCGCATCGTGAAGCTTACGACAGTACGAAATCGACGTGTATCATTGGTCCTCATTTGCAACTTCTGCGCCAATTTGTGCATTCAAAACCTCCCTCATATCAACCTGTCATGTGCATATTGTGGGTGCCGGGACGACAAACCTGACTAACCATCGGAGCAGGGCATCAACGTTGATCTCCGACACGTCGAAGTGGCAACCCGGTAGACCTCAAAGCTTCATCAGCGTAGAAGACAAAATGAAGTTCTTCATCGAGGATCTGCCAATTCTGTTCCCGTATCCTCGTATTTATCCTGAACAATATGCATACATGTGCGATCTCAAACGTACACTGGACAATGGAGGTCATTGTGTTCTTGAAATGCCTTCAGGAACGGGCAAAACGGTGTCACTGCTGTCGTTGATCGTCGCATACCAACAATTCTACCCGGAGCATCGGAAATTAATTTACTGTTCGCGTACTATGTCGGAGATTGAGAAAGCATTGGCGGAGTTGAAGGCGTTGATGAACTACCGCGCCGAACAGCTTGGTGTAGTGGAAGATTTCAGAGGTTTGGGTTTGACCAGTCGAAAGAACCTCTGTCTTCATCCTTCCGTCAAACGCGAAAAGGCGGGCAATGTCGTCGATGCTCGATGTCGGAGCCTCACTGCAGGCTTCGTGAAGGAAAGAAAAGAGCGCGGCGAGGATGTTGAATTATGCATTTACCACGACAACCTCGATCTATTGGAGCCTCACAATCTAATACCACCCGGAGTTTGGACTCTTGATGGCATGCTTCGTTACGGAGAAGAACAAAAGCAATGCCCCTATTTTACTGCTCGGAGAATGATGCCGTTCTGCAACGTCATCATTTATTCGTACCACTATCTCTTGGACCCAAAAATCGCAGAACGTGTATCGAGAGAACTATCCAAAGACTGTATTGTCGTTTTCGACGAAGCCCACAATATTGACAACGTCTGCATCGAATCACTCAGTATTGACCTGACCGAGGATTCTCTCAGAAAAGCTGCCAGAGGAGCGAATAACCTGGAAAGGAAAATCGCGGAGATGAAAGAGACTGATGCCGCAAAGCTTCAAAACGAATATGCTAAATTGGTCGAAGGTCTTCGAGAGGCCGATGAAGCACGGGACGAAGGAGCGTTCATGTCAAATCCTGCTCTGCCAGATGATTTACTCAAGGAGGCTGTGCCTGGTAACATCCGTAGAGCCGAGCATTTCACGGCATTCTTGAAACGATTCATCGAATATCTGAAGACACGAATGAAAGTGCTCCATGTCATTTCAGAAACACCCCCATCCTTTCTTCAGCATCTTAAAGAGCTGACCTTTATCGAGAAGAAGCCTCTCCGGTTCTGCGCTGAAAGACTGACCTCACTAGTCCGAACGCTTGAACTAACCAACATCGAAGATTATCAGCCTCTGCAAGAAGTTGCCACATTCGCGACGCTTGCTGCAACATACGAGACAGGCTTTCTCCTCATATTGGAGCCCTTCGAATCAGAGACTGCTACCGTCCCCAATCCTGTCCTGCACTTTACCTGTCTAGATGCAGCCATTGCAATCAAACCGGTGTTCGATCGTTTCAGCTCAGTGATCATCACCTCCGGAACCATCTCGCCTCTTGAGATGTATCCCAAAATGCTCGGGTTTACGGCCGTCGTTCAAGAGTCTTACAGCATGACGCTTGCTAGGAAATCATTCTTGCCGATGATAGTGACCCGCGGATCAGATCAAGGGCAGATGTCTTCCGGCTTTCAGACTCGAAACGATCCTGGAAACATTCGCAATTACGGCAATCTCTTGATCGAGTTTTCGAAACTGACCCCCGATGGGCTGGTCGTGTTCTTTCCGTCATATTTGTACATGGAAAGTGTCATCTCCATGTGGCAGAAGATGGAAATTCTAGACCAAGTCTGGAAGAGCAAGATCATCTTGGTGGAGACGCCAGATAGTCAAGAAACCTCTCTAGCTCTCGAGACATATCGCACTTCTTGTAGCAATGGCCGTGGCGCAGTCTTGATGTGTGTCGCTCGAGGAAAGGTCTCTGAAGGTATCGATTTCGACCATCACTATGGCCGGACAGTGTTGTGCATCGGTGTTCCATTCCAATACACCGAATCTCGAATTTTGAAGGCGCGCCTAGAGTTCCTTCGTGAGAATTATCGCATTCGAGAAAACGATTTCTTGTCATTCGACGCCATGCGACACTGCGCGCAGTGTCTGGGTCGTGTCTTGCGAGGGAAGGACGACTACGGTGTCATGGTCATGGCAGACAAGCGCTTCGCAAAGAAGCGCAATCAGCTTCCCAAGTGGATTTCAACCGCCTTGATGGAAAGCGATGCAAACATGTCGGTGGACCAGGCCGTTTCAGCTGCAAAGAAATTTCTCAAAAATATGAGTAAGCCTTTCCCGATGAACCTTCAAGAAGGCGTCAGTACCTGGAGCTATTCGGATCTCATGGCGCATAAAGCGAAAATGGAAGCGCAGTATGAGCAGCTCGATGCCAACGATCAGCAGAATGGCAATGGACAGCACACCGCGAACGCGGATATCGACATGGATGCGGATATGGAAGCCGCAATGATGGAGCTCGACGCGTAATTGAGCGCCTACGCGACGAGCTTGCTCCGGAGCGGATCAGGTCTACGCCATATGCCTAGGCGTGACTCACAACGTGATTGCGAACATATTCATCAAGACATGCTTCTATATGCACAGGCAACATTGCCACCTAAAATACAAGCGCTGAAATAAAAACTTTGGAAGCATATCAGTCCACCTTGATTGAGGCGTAGATACGGTGCACAAACATCCAGCAGGCAAAGAAGCCGATCGTACCTGTAAGTTTTGGTTAGTCAATCGTTCCAACCTATGAAAAGCAAATGTGGGGAGCACATACCACTGAGCAAAAACCAAAGTGCGCTGAGCACAATGGAATAGCCGATGTACAAGCAGGCACCGGTGAAGGTGTTGAAGCTGAGCATACGAATCCAATAGAGGAGAGAATATGCGAACACCCATCCTGCACTGGCGCCACTGCTCGCAAATGCTCGCCATTGCCAGTGGTAATTTTCTGCGCAGAGTAGGAAATAGATCATGAGGATAGTCACGGCGGCAGAAGTCGCCACCAGTAGGCCAAAGCTCAAGAATAGAAAGCCGAACATGTAATATATGCGACCACTCCATAGTGAGCTCATGATGAAATAGAGCTCGACGAAAATGGCACCAAACGGTAATACACCGACAAGGAGCATGCTTGGCAAAGGCCGCAGATAGCCTACCGCCGGAGGGATTTGTCTGGGAATCTGGTTTGTTCGGACAGGTGGCTCGGGCAAGGACTGCTGGAATCCAAGCCAGGAGCCTCCGATTGAAAGTGGCACTGAAATGACAAACCAAATGCCAACCAGCACGAGCATTGTTGTGAATGGGACCGCGCCAGAAGATTGTCGTATCCAGACGAGCAGGTTGAGGATGAAGAACACAGCGAAGACAACTGTAGGGACAGCAGCTGGCGTGAGAATAAAAAGCTGCTTCCACTTCGTGCCCTGAAATGACTTGTAGACACGGGAGCTGACGTACCCTCCCACGAAGCCGAACGTCGTGTAAAGGAGAATCATCACCGTGGCAAGGCTACCACGATTGCTCGGGGATAAGAAGCCAATGACAGCAAATATAATGGTAAACCCGACCATCATAAACAGCTGGGCGCCGTTGCCGATGCAGACAGCCAATGCCAGCGAGGCCTTTGGAGGGCGAAACACGTCGCCATGAACCAGTTTCCACCCTGAATCTTCTTGAATACCATCTTCGGCGCTGCCTCCACTTAGATCATCCAGACCAAGTTGATCGAGCCGGTTGTATCGGGCGATGTCTTTCCTCAAAGCTCGCAGTAAAATCGTGCTCACCATGCCGATAAGCACCATTACGATGATGGTGCTGTTGACCAGCGAGAACCAATGAATTCTCGGGTCGAACACATGCAAGTATTTATCCCATCGCGTTGCAAATGTGGTTGGTGATTCCCGCCAATAAACAGCGTATGTCCATAATACCTGGGTATCTTCCGCCTCGGAAAGAACCTGTGGTGCCGATCCAAATCCACAATCCTCGCTGTTTAACCTGTCCAAGTCCTCCCGTGAGTCGGGTTCGACTTGGATTCCGACCACGCGATATTCGTCCTTTCCAACTTTGTGATAGTCCACGACGATATCGTAGTGGTTGTTGAGCTCCGCTACGTCGCCCTGCACTCTGCCCAGAGCAAATCCGGGTTGGAAAAACCAAGTGCCAGTGGTTTCATCCGAGTAATTCTGTCCAGCTGGTAGTCCATCCACCAGCCAATTCACATCATAGGCTTGGTCGATCTTGCGGTTGACGTGTTGCGCATCGGACGCGGGAAAATCGACTGGTTCGCACACTGCTTTGCAGATCTCATTCTTTGCCATATGCAGCTCAAAGGGCGAGGTTTGAATGCGATCCCCGAATAGAATGCTGCCTAGAGATTCTGAGACATGCCGAGGACCTTCTTTTGGTGCGCAAAAGTGCATCGCCGGGTGGTAGTAGTCATAAGAAAGGATAGATCTCAGCCGAGTATCGTGCTCAGAATGTGAAGGCGTCAGATGGTTGACATGAAGCGGTACAATGTCCCCGCGCTTGTAGTTGGTGGGTGTGATACCTGCCAGCCGTGTCAGTCAACACAGCTTGATGTGAGCTTCCATTCGAGCACTCATGGGCGCAAGAAGCTCCTTTCGGGATTTCCACAAACCAGGAAGATAGAACGCATGTGCGAAAGGCACTGCGGACACCAATAGGAGCAGCAAGGTCTCCGTGAGATGACCGAACACCATTTTGGTGATGCTGCCGACGATGCGACACAACGAGGAGAAGTGAGGAAGAATAAATGGTGAAGTCCGCCGCGAACTTGCTTGAAACGTCCACTCATTGCTCACCTGCAAGCTGACGATGCCACGCAGCCCAGTGGTCCGTGCTGAACTACAGCAGCTTCGGAATAACCCTGAAATTTTTGGAGATCATTATTTGTTGGACTGTTTCAAGAACGGCAAAGAGGCATTGTGACAAGCTCTCTCTCCTTACAGCAACGAGATGCCTGCACCGAAACGTCCTCTCAATGAGGATTCAATAGATCTCGACGAGCAAGTTCATCCTTCTCGCAGACGAAAGGTCGAGGACGATGAGGGCCGGGTCGAACTCGCGAAGATTTTCAACAATTTACGCGATGAAATCCCTAGCGTGCGCTTGGAAGCAACGAAAGCATTGCTGAAGAATCTCTCATCGCAATCGCCCGATCAATCCTCGCGAATTGATTATGCCACAACACGGCTGATCAAAGGTGTCTGCAGCGGTGCCAAAGCCTCTCGTCCCGGATTCTCCATTGCTTTGGCAGAGACTCTGCGCCTGACGTTCGACAAAAAATCAGAATCTTCTACCACTATCACCTCGCTCGTGGAAAAGATCATAGCGCTGACCAATCCTGAAAGCAAGGCGAAGGGCGAAGAGGCTAGAAACTATCTACTTGGTCGCCAGTTTGCGTACCAAGCTGTCTTGCGTAGCCAGATTCTTCACTACATCTCCGAAGACGACACCAAAATCTTTTTCGATGCAGTCGCTGATCTTGCGGTCCACAAGCAATGGCTACGGACCGAGTGTGCAGCCGGTCTGTGTAACTACCTTGAGAGCGAGACTGCAATCGCGCAGACGGGCAAGGAAGCACATATACTGCTTACATCTTGGTCGCAAAAAGGCCTGATGAAGTCACCCGAGGGAGTCGCATTATTCTTGACATGCAAGAAAAAGTTCCCTGATAGCAAACTGCCCAAGAACTGCTGGCATCACAATGATCCATTTTCGCCGCAAGAAAGATCTGTCCTAACTAAAATCCTCCTTCAAAATTCTATCGACGACGACGATGGTGTCAACAGTGGAGCTAAGTCATCCGGCGCTCGTCAGAGCACGCCGAACTTTGCATGGACCGTAGTGCTCGCTCATCTTTTTGAGGAGGGAGATGTCAAGCAGTTCTCTCAATTTTGGTCCGAGTGTGTCGCGAAACCAATGTTCTCACCATCTTCATCGACCGAAAGGAAAGCACTCGGCTTGCAAATATTCACAAAGGCCGTGGCCGCAGCCCCCGCAAGCTTGCTCTCGAACATTGTACATGCAAATATCATGCAATGCATCGTTGACCAACGGGCCAAGTCCGAGCGATATCTCTTCGAGGCCACGAAGCAGCCGCTAAACCAAATCGTCGCTCGTGCAAAGCGAGACAGCGCCGCTGCTGTCGAACTGCTCGATCAAATGCTGACGGTTGTCCCTACCACACCTGACAAGCAGATCAAGACCACTTTTGAGGCTTTGCTGGCCGCTGCAGACCCGCAAGGCTTAACGAGAATTGTAAAGCGTATCAGCGACACCTGTTGGCAGCCAGGAACGCAGGACGCGGGCGAGGCGGAAAAGCGGCGTCGGACCCAAGCCGATCTACTCCTAGCCCTAGTTCGCACCCGAAGAAGTGAGCCTACCCATTACCTGAAAGATCCTGAAGGAAAGTCTAAAGCTTCCAATGTCGCCGAATGGCTGCAGGCCTTGTTCGGGAACTTGGCCGAGTTGGCGTACGGGTCGGAACGACAAGCCACGTCGCCTCGGCTTTCAGATTCGATTCGCGAGGTGTTCCGAGAGAGGCTGACGTCCGCGCTGGGTCACATCGTCACCTTGCCGCTTAAACAAGCCATCTGGCCGCCGCGGGTCGTGACAGAAAAATTGTACGACATGCGAGACAGCTTATCAGTCGATATTTCCAAGGATTCGACAAAGCTCCTCAAGCAGGCCCGTAAGGTTCAAAAGGAGACCACAGAAAAAGCCAAGGATTCTTCCGAAGCATCACCTGTTGTTATGCATGCACTCCATTTGCTCCTTTCATTGGGAATGCTCCAAGTATATAAACAAGAAGCCGATAGCGAGGGAGTCCTCGAAGATATCATTGCCTGCTATCAAAACGCCGGTGAAAGTGATGATTCTTCAACGATGCTGGTCGAACTACTGTTGAGTTTTGTTTCGAAACCCTCGGCGCTTTTCCGAAAACTTGCCGAGCAGGTTTTCACTGCATTCTCGCCTGACGTGACGAGCGAAGCACTCGAGTCGATGATCGACATTCTGGGCCAAAAAGAAAGCATTGCTGGTCAGCAAGAACTGTTTGACCAACATGATGACCACGACCATGCTGGTGAAGGTTCGGACAAGTCCAGCGACAGTGATGAGGATTTGGAGGACGCATCTGATGTTGAGCTGGTTAACGGAGAGGTCAACGGCGGCGGAAAGGGCGCGGATTCCGACAACAGTGAGGACGAGGCCGATGACGAAACCAACGACAACGACGAAGAACAAGCAGCCTTCGACCGCAAGCTCGCCGACGCTTTGGGCACTGCCGGCATGGAACAAGATTCTGAAGATGACGGATCCGACATGGACGACGACCAGATGATGGCACTCGACTCGCACCTGACCACGATTTTTCAGGAACGCAAAAAGACCGCCAACCGCAAACAAGAGAACAAGGACGCCAAAGAGAACATTGTCAACTTCAAAAATCGCGTCCTCGACCTCCTCGAGATCTATGTCAAAGGGCAATACTCCAAACCAACCGCAATAGATCTAATTCTGCCTCTGACCCAATTGACCCGCACGACGAGCGGTGGTCCGACGGCAACCAAGGCCTGCAGCGTGTTGGCGCAATATTTCGACGCGTGTAAGAAACACCGGAGCCTGCCAGACGGACCTGACGACGACGTTTGCTTCGAATTGGTCGAGGCACTCATCGCCGATGCCCGGCTCGGGGGCTCGAAAACACACGCTAGCGCATGCTCGCGATCGCTCCAATTCCTGGCCAAGCTACTGGTTGCGAGAGATCCGGCACATTGGTTGAAGATTGCGCAGCTGTATATCGAGCTTCAGGCCGAATGGCGGACTGACGCAAAGACCAAGATTCACAGCAGCGTGCTTAACGATTGGCATAGCTGGTCTATGCAACGATAGATGTGAAGTGGACCAAGGCTTGTAAAACAATATGAAGATGTGGAATGAGCATAGCTTGCATAAAATTCATGTTCGCGTACAATTCGTGGAAATCTATGTGCTGATGGACGACCTTTTTTCTCTATTTCCGCCTCCCGAATCTCCCTTTGCCTTTGGCTTTGGAGTTCTTGTTCTTGATATTCAGTCGCCGGAAATTAGGATTGGCCTGGGCGCTGACCATCCGCTTCTTCGACTTCTTCCCATCGTCCTGTGCCTTTCCGGCAACGTCTCCGCTTTCCTCGTTATTTGCATCATGATCCCGTTCATCGTCTGCAGCACCAGCACCAGCATCGGCATCAGCACCTGCAACTTGTGTTTCTTCAACAGCTTCTCCATCGTCTTCATCGATGGTGTGTAGATCATCCGTCTTTTGAGCTTTATGCATTACTGGTCTCATGATGACCCGCCGCGTCTGCCTCTTGAGGCCCTTCTTCTTCCAAGGCTTGCGAATAAACCCGGAGGCATTGTCGTCCGACGACGACTCGTCCGTCACATCTGCTTGATCGGGGCCTAGTGGCATCTCTATCGCTTGGCTGTCTTCGACCAACACCGCTGCCGCAGGCTTTGCTCTGACAACACCCATCGCCTCGTCCTCCATCTCGTTTAGCATGTCCAGCTCCTCGTCCATGCGTTCCTCTTCTTGCTCCCGTAGGCCCTGGATGATGCTACTCAGACTCCGTATAAACCCGCGCTTTTTGAAAGGTGTAGTGTTGGAATTGTCCGGACTAGAAGCATTCTCATTGATCGCTGTCAGAGGAAATGACCTTCGGAGGAAAGCAGGCGTTGCGAATCTCCGCTTCGTCACACTCCCAATTTCCACGTTCTCCAAATCCAGATCCGCATCGTCTGATTTGCGCTTAAGTGGTGTTCCGGCGAAGGCATCGAATAGGAATCGACGACTTGACGATTGTGGTGTCCTTGTCAGTATCAATTCGTTGTTCATCGATCCAGATTTACTCGGGGTTCTCGTGAGATTTTGCGAGCGGAGCTTGCTGGGAGACTCCCTCGTATGTGCGGGTGTTGCAGATAGAGCAACGTCGAAGATGCCGAGCACTTGCCCATCCTTCTGAGGAGTTGGTCCCAAGGCACGCCGAATGAAAGCTGGAGTGGCTTCGATCAGGGGCGCAGGAGAGTGCACCCCCGTCAGGACGTTCTCGGCCTGGGCTCGTTTCGAAGGTGTTCGTTTTGGAGTGGATGCAAAGATCTTGCTCTGCTCCGTTGGCTGTGATACATCTTGTCGCCGGACTTTTCGAGGTGTCTCTAATTTGGGCAGTTGCGGTCCCCTCTGCAGTTGATTGTACAATTTGTACTTGGCACCTAGTGAAATCATGAGCAACCGCCTCGAAGATTTGGAACCGCGATCACCGTACCTATTTCCGGATTCTTCTTGATGTCTTCCCGGCCAGGTTTGCGACCATGGTGACTGTCCACGAAATCTTTCTCCCACCGCTTGAGCTCCAATCTCAGCGTATGCAGATCCGTCCCGCTCTCTTTGTAATCTAACGACATTGTGGTGTTGAGAAGTGTTGTCCTTCGAACATCCGATCAATTGTCACCTGGCACATTTCGACATTATCACTCTGGCGCGTACGCGACGCGCGAGCGCCTTAATTCCGCGCCGACGCGTTCGGCTTTCGCTTTCGGAACCCCACAGTCCTTTGAAATGGTCCCCTCCAGCCCTTGACGTCACAGCTTTCTGAATACACTTTTTCCCTTTGCACAGTACGGACACACTTGAAGAACATGTAGGTGCATATCTAGGTAGTCATGAGTTATCATCCAGACATTTCAGGAGTTCTACGATACGGCGAGTCATATAAATGATCACGCGCGTACAAAATGGTTACCTCTCACTGCTCGATACACCGTTGCTGTCTCGGCTTTGACCGTTTCGTCCAACTCGTGCCAACGATCCCAAGCGCACTGTTCCGCGATGATCATCCAATGCTTAGAAATGAGGCTATCAGACGACCACATGTCGAACTCACCCGCATGCAAAGCCCTTCACCTCTAGAACCCCTAGATATATATTTGTGTGTTCCTGTTCTTGTACAAACCTGCTCCTGAATGACATCTCGGAACTTGGTTCACCCAAGCACAGTCAACAATGGATCCACACAGCTACACTCACCCCAAACCTCTAGAAGGTTATGAGAACCTCGAACCACTTCCCACGTCAGTCGGCCTTGACGGGACCGATCTCAACTTTCATGCATGCTGATGATTAATGACGACAGTGAAAAAGCAGCCGATGGAAAGTCGCTCATTAATCCACCAACCAAGAGCTTAAGTAATGCCTACGAGGCATTCGTCGATCCCATCGCCCGGGACGAGCGCGGCGGATTCGATGTGCACATCTACTTCCTCCAAACCGACGCGGTCGAGAAGAAATATGCCGAAGAGCTCCACGAACGCGTGCGACGGGAATGTAGGCTATGTCCAGTCACCAAACTCAACAAACTCTGTTGTTGTCAATCGTATATATAGCTAATGGCCCAATGTCTTCATTAGTCCCTGAGCTCCGAGTATACCAGGTCTGGGATCGTCCCATCGGTCCACATCCGGTGGGAATGTTCGAAGTGAATCTCTTCACGCCAGCACAATTCGGAGCGTTCGTGGCTTGGCTGGTCATCCATAGGGGCCCGCTGAGTGCGTTGATACACCCGAACACTGGGGATGATATGAGAGACCACACACAGCTTGCGACATGGTGAGTTCGGGAACCTTCTCGAATTTGCGATTTTATCTGCTGACGCGGCTTCTCTCTAGGATGGGCACACCATATCCATTGCAAACGCGGCCCTTGAGGGGTGCCCATTGAAGTCGGAGATGTAGCAGTTTGTTCTCTGTGGAGTTGGGTACAAAAGATCATGCATGATTCATCCCCCACCTATTATTCTGTCACGTTGACGAGATGCTCTTGAATAAAACATCGATTACATATTAACATCCAAAGCGCTCAAAAGTCGAGTCACCAATACAGTCATGCAAATCCAAACAACATAGCCTAATTATCCTCACTGGGGGTATAACATCTCCTGCTTGCTTCTCGTGAGCACCAAATATTTCTGAACCTTGCTCTGGAGGTTAGATCGATCGTCTTTCTGGCGCACGATCACAAAACACCGCACCTCGAAAGGGCATTCCTCCCAATGTTTAAATACACACACAATAGTAATCGTATCAAATCACCTCATAACCTCGAACCGAAAGAATTTTGGGACAAAGAAATGACCACAAAAATCCATGGGAAAGGGAGAAAAGAGAATCCGTCCACCTTCCCACTTCCTGTGGACGGATAGACAAGAGAATGGCAGAAAGAATTGCTGTCCATTCACTCACATGCAAGGTCATACGGCATTCGCAGGGACCAGCCCCGCGATGACCACAACACAAAGCGCGTATGACGCACTGCACACCGCCCAGTCGCGAGGGGCGAGGCCGGCGCCGAGAGGCGTTGTCGCGGCGAGACTGCCCGCTGCTATGGCCATGACGATGCTGACGGCCAAGCGCGCGGAGAAAGTGGGAATGCTGGCGAAGAGGAGGAGCGGGGTGATGAGGAGGGAAAAGGGGATGAGCCATGGGACGGTATTGGCGGGAAGCGCAGTCGTCGAAGCCATGTTAGTCGTGGCTGGAGAGAAAACCTCATCGCCTTTGTCTTCCTTCTTTGATGCGGGCGCGATGGGCTGCACGAGATCATCCTCTTTTTGGAGGAAGGTCGTCTCGGCGGGATGGATGGCGCCGTGGTTCTGCATCCACTCGCGATAATTAGCGATCTGCGTCGGCGATGCTGGACGCGAGCCCGAGTTCAGCTTGGAATAGGCTGCCATGGCGCGACTGTACTGTTCCGTCTTGACGAAGATCCTGCCGAGTAGTGCGGTGCGCCGGTGGTGCATCTCGTTACCGAAATAAGCGTCGCCGCGACGTGATGCAGGAGGTCCGCTGTGTCGTCGAGGGGTGCCATCGGGGAGGGCAAGGGGGGTCGTGCCGTTAGCGGAGTATTGAGCAATAGATTCGTCGAGGACGCGAAGGTGTTCTTCAAGTTCGCTGAGCTCGTCTTGAAGGTGGAGGAGGATGCGGTGGTTGATGTAATCGAATTTTCGGTAGAGAGGTTGGATAGTAGTGTCAGCGGAGGTCAGCTCCGTAGCGAGAAGCTCATAGCCAGTCAGAGTGACTTGGTCGAGACTTGGAGCTTCTGGGACATGCGGAACATCTTCCGGTACTTGAAGGGATTTATCGTCTGATTGTGGGAAAGGATTGTAGCCTATGGCTTGTTGAGGGGGATATGATGCTTGATAATGCCGCAGCGATGCTTGCTGTTCGTCCTCCCAGTGTGAACGGGCTGTGTGGTCGTGTGAATCGTGACGGGATGGCGGCCCGTGAAGGGTATAATAGTCATGTTGGGGATGATGTGATGCTGGAGGTGGTGGTGGCGGTGGGTAGTGAACACCAGCCGGGTATCTGTTCGTAGCACTAGGACTATAGGTGGAGCCATTCGATGCTCGCGATGATGGGCGCGCCTCATGTTGATCGACTTGGTTAGTGTGTGCTTGGAGGGGCACGCCTTGGTTTGAAAGCGAAGCCTGCCGTTGCGCAGCCAAGAGTATTGGCTCATACTTTCGCCGTAGATCGCTTACGTTGGGCGCTATTACGCTACCTGCCCGCGTATTTGCGGGCGATGGTAAGGTAGATCGCGACGATGGCGTTCCAGGGAGGTCGTATGAGTCCGCGTCCGACGCCGTGTACTGTGATGATGGAGAAGAAGAAAGATCACGGAGGTCCTCATGTGCTCGCTGGTCCGCTGGAGGATCCATGTAATCGAAGACATTTGGACTATTGTCCGGCACTACGGGGAGGTCGTCTGCGTGCGACATCTTTTCGGGCGAAGAGGCTCTCCTTGAGGATTCTTTCTGCGCTTGGTCGTATGATTGCTGTGTCACGGTTTTTGTGCTACTGGTTGATTGGTCGGACACGCCGGTCAGGGTGGACAAGACGGATAGCAAAGAGGGGTTGACGTTGAAAGCCGCTTCGGCGCGAAGGTCCAGGCTTCTGGAGCGGTGTCTATGGACTCGACGATGCGACGAACCGATATCGTTCACGCTGTTACCATTGCTCCCAGAGCGATATCCAGCTGAACTACGCGTCGAAGTCTGCCGATGGATCGAACGTGATGCGGCCTTTCCTCCGTCGCCCTCGGGTATTTGCGCGAGATTGGTCTGGTAAGCGAACACACTTGCAGGCGACTCTCTCCGCTTCGCACGTTCTCTTGACGATGATGAGTGTCCGCTAGTGGTCGAGTGTCTCCTGGCGAGCGTCTGCCCTGAAGATCGCTTTCGTGG
The DNA here is from genome assembly GCF_010015565.1 of Dissoconium aciculare CBS 342.82. NCBI lineage: Eukaryota > Fungi > Ascomycota > Dothideomycetes > Mycosphaerellales > Dissoconiaceae > Dissoconium > Dissoconium aciculare. The sequence goes on along the minus strand of NW_022984960.1, from coordinate 64,093 downwards.
TCGAGGTTGTTCGTTGATATCAATCCACTCCGAGGTCCGCCTGCTTCCAGCTGATGCGACCGAGCTGTCGGTCTTGCTTCGATTGCGTGACGCCAGGATCGCGGTGGTGATTTGAGGAGGGGTTGGAAGTCGCAAGAAGTGGGCTGCGCATGGCTGATAAAAGGGTGTACATTCCAACAACGAGGAAGGAGTCGCTGCGGGTACACGTTGGGTAGCAGTATGTATACATGTGATAAAGGAGCAAATGAGGACTGACGTAGCGCGATGCCCCGACTGCGGGAGGAACGCTCAGTCGTGCCGATAATAGGTCGGGGGCGCCTCACTAAGATTGATGGCGCCAACCTCCTGAAGAGGTCACTTTCCCACTGTCCCCTCCCGCAGGGTCTTTTTTAGTTTTTGCGCAATCCTGGAATACACTCCGACAAGGTGATGTGCAGGTGATTCCGACCATCGACAATGTCTCGGATGTGTTTCCGACCCGCGGTTCCACCCCTCCAAACACTTTAGCGTGCGGAATGGGTGATTCGCCGCATCATCTATCACTAGGCGGCGTGGCCTGGCCAGTGGATCATACTACTTTAGTCCCAGGCGGCATCAAAATCCGTCAGCGGCCCTGAGGATTCTCATCGCTAGGACAAAACCAGAGCCGTGCTTCATCGCGTCGCGCGGCATCGGCCAGCTGTGTATCCCGATATCTCGTCGAGTATTGGAGTCGTTATGAGAGTTCCGTTGGTACGCCCTGCCAACAGGTGTACAGCCCACTGGAACACGCTCAGGAAATGTATCGCCAGGTCTCTTGCCTGCATGCGGCGTTACCGTGCCACCACGACGGCAAGCTACCTCGTTGCCTTTCTATGCCGCAAACTTTTCTGCAAAATACTAGTCGTCATGCACAGGCTACCACATTTACACCATGTCTGTCAAGAGCGGGCATTTGAATTGTGTACAATGCAACCGGCCAGCGGAGCTAATTGTTCAGCTACATACATCATGAAAGTCATGCGTCATGAAAAAAAAGTCTCGTACAATGAACAAAAGAAATATTTCCGGGTTCTCCGGTGGTACCAGGTTGTGTGCTTTGCCTTCCCATACGTTGCCACTCACCGGCTTGCTGCCCGCACCAAGCCAGCAGCACATGAGTTGTCCGACCATGATAGCTGCAAGTCATCAACAAAGAACATCTTCGGGTCGTCATGGACAAAAGCCTGGATCTGTAAGCCGCTGAGACTTCCGAAATCAGAGGGCAGTCTAATTTCTTGGAGACGGCACCCCTCAAATCCTGTGCAAGGCCGAAGAATGACAGTGTGATTGACCATTGGAATCTCTTCCCGTGTGACTGGATCCCATGCATAGCCTGTCAGCACCAACATGCAATCACCAGAACCGTCATGATCACATCCAGCGTAGACATTGAAAGCATCAAACCAATAGGCGGACAATGCTGCCCGAGGTCCGCCACCGATCTCGCCTGATGTCAGAAGGTCATTGGGCGAAGAGCAGCACAATATGGTAGAAACACTGCGACATGAGGAGGCGAGATAGGTTTGAATGGATGAAAAGACTGTCCTGCATATGCGTAACCATCGCTGACACCGAGATGGTGTTAAGGGCTGAATATTGGCGGCTGTTGCGTAATATCGGTGTCATTGGTAGGGTAAAAGCGAGGCAGGTCGTCAAAAGTCAAGGTGAAAGCGCCTTGCTCCCCACATGAGGTCGGAGGGCTTTCGAATGATGGTACGGAAGTAGAATTATCAATGCGGATTGTTGACGTACTGAAGAGGCTCGTTGCTGTTGCTTCCATGCTGCTAGTCACATCGCCAGACGATGAAACATGCTAGGTTTCAGAGTTGTACTGCGGTGGAGAGTTGTAGTTGTGTGGGGGCTGAATGACTGGAGCTGTATGAGCTGCTTGAGATGACGCCGGCGCGGCGAGCTTGGTAGCGTCATGAGTACGATAGGCTGCGAGAGAAGTTGGCTGAATAGCATCTGCTTTGGTCTGGGCTGAGGAGCTCACGACATTTATGCTTCCAGTGTAATAGGGAGCAGGAGATGGAGCCTGAGCAGCACCTGCTGTAACATGGTCCGATGAGCTGACGACTTGGGTGCTTCGAGTCTGATAGGCCACAAGGGAAGTCGGTTGAATGGCATCTGCTCTTGTTGGACCCGAGGGGCTGGCAACGTTCACACTCTGAGTGTGATAGGCAGCAGGGGGCGGAGCCTGAGCAGTACCTGCTGTCGTATGGGCCGAGGAGCTGACGACTTGGGTGCGTCGAGTCTGATAGGCTACAAGGGAGGTTGGCTGCACGGCATCTGCTGTACTCAGGGCTGGGGAGCCGATCATATTGGAACCCTGGGTGCCGTAAGTCGCGAGAGAAGGAGGCTGGACAGCATCTGCTTTAGTCTGACTTGATGGGCCGATTGGATTGGTGACCTTTGCACTCTCGCTGCATGACGAAGTCGATGCGACACTGAACTTCGCGGCTGATAACGCAAATGTGTTCGGTGGTGGTGGGGCATTGTAAGTCGGCACGCCGTAAGCGTGAGCCAAGGGGCTAGTCGTCGGCGTCTCAATGAGCTTCGAAGCTGATAAGGCGAAGGTGTTTGGCTTCCCGAGGCTGTGTGGGCTGGGTGAGCCGTACACGGGAATAATGGGCGCGACTGATGAAGTGCGAGCGGGAGAGGCAAAAGTGGTATTGCTCGGCACCACGCTCACGAACGTAAAGGGGGCGACGGCGGCGGTTAGCGGTACGGAAATCGGGGCAGTTGTGTGCGTGGCATTGTAACGAGGAGCGTATTCAACTTCCGAATAAATTGCCGGCATTGATGGTGCCACATGCTTGTCTGTCGTGCTAGCTGCGTTGGCCAAAGTCACGGGCGATGTCGATGCGACTGCGACTGTGGTGGAGCATGTCGTGTCCGGCATGACCACAGACGTTGGTGCGGCTCTGGTGAACGTGATCTGAGTTGTCTTGAGAGTTGTAGAAGTGATGCTCTTAGTGGTTGTCAATAACATGTCAGGACCAGCAGATGATGGGCCATTGCTCACAGAGTTTTCATTTAGGGCAGGTGGGTTGCTGGCAGCAGGAGAGGCAAAGGCAACAGAAATTGTACTGTATCGAGTGGTTGTTCGAGTCGAGAGGATTGTCTCATTGACGGCAATTCCTGCAGATGTGCGTGGTAGAAATACCGTTGTTGTCAGACGGATATTCGAAGTGCTGGTCACCCGGATATGTGTAATTTGGTCCTGCGTATTTGCAGGCGAGCCGGAGGACCCGGAGTATACCGGCGGAGCGCTATTGAAGACAGAAGCCGCAGATGAAACATCGGTAGCTGGCAATGGAACGACTGTGACTGTGCTCAAGACGACGTTCGGCGACTGCTCTGGGTTCGGCAGGTAATTGGATGGAAATGGAAGGTATGTCGTGGAGGTGGTGGTAACAAACTCTGGGGAGACTGCGTTTGCGGCGTTTGTTGTTGGGGAGCAAGGTTGAACGGGAGACGCAGTCACAGTGGAGGTGATGGTCTCCGTCACAATCACTGTTTTAGCAGAGCAAATATCCGTCCTATGACCAGCAGTAAGCATTTGATCATGTACCAAGGCACGCCGAAAATAAGCAAAAGCGCCACAGCAACGATTCTGATTGTGCCAATGTCGACGAGCTGATGGTGATAATGTCGTCAACAGAATCGCAACGTTTTAAAGTCGCCGTCGTACTTGTCGCAGCCTCCAAACTCGCAGAGAGATTGCCTCCAAGGAATCGACGGCTGTTGTCTGGGTTGGGTGTAAACCCACATGGGGAGCCTTTCTCATTCTTGTCGTATCGAGGGAGCGTACGTTCCTTGGTCGTGGGATCGAACGGCGGAAATCCATCACGATTTGATACATTGAAAGTAAATGATCGCGTGCTTACCCTCTTTGATATCCCACGGGCGAAGTTGCCATGATTGCCGGCGCGAACATGGCTGCTGCCAAAGTAGTGAGGTACCACATCTCGGCAACGACGAAGTGTCGATAGTGAAGTTGATTGATTTTCTGATAATGTCAAGTGTCTCCAGGTATCCAATGTTGAATTCGCTCGTTCAAGGGCAAGAGCAGTAGCGTAGCGATCGAAGCGAGAAAGGAGTGTCGAGTGATGCGATCAAGTAGTGACAGACAGTTCAAGGGGAATCAAGCCGTATTGATTGATTTTAGAAGTCGGGAACGAACGTAATTTCGGCGCAGTCAATTATAGATAATAAGAACAAACTTGGAATAAAGAAGGCGATGAGCCACCTTGCAGGATGAGGTGGTGCGAATTTCCAACAGTCGAAAACGGCATCGCCCACTACAAGGTGTTGCTTGTCGTGATGGTGTGTGTGGCTGGCTGACGATGGGATGAGGATACCGCGTGTCGTGATGATAACAATAATTGGCGTTCCGGTACCTTCTCGAATACACATGACGGCACAGGCACAGGCACAAGGTACGCGTTCGCTTATTATTGATATCATCCTTGCCTTTCACATCAATGGATCGTGACCGGATCCGAGATTTTGCCTGGCACAGTCCGGGTGAAACCAACAAAGAAGATCATTTATGCTGCGTCGAAATCCCGGAACAGCCAGGGACAGCCCGGTATTGGATTTTGTTTGATTACTCCCGTGAGTAGCACGCGGGATGACTTGCAGGAGATGATTTCACCCACTGTACCTACCTAGCACGCCAGCATCCTAGACACCAGCGAGCTGCTCAGGCTTTAGGCTAGAGATTGTATGTTCCGACGTTGGGAAAGGAAGTATCGAGCTGCAGGTGTCACGAGAGGCGGGGCGTATTTCGATGAAGACAACGACCGGATAAAACGCCGTCAGCCGCAACGCCATTGCTCAAGCACCTGGCACGCCGTGTAATCAGGGGCAGTCATCATGATACGACGTATGGCGGGAAAAGAGTTTCCTCTGCCACGTAGATTCTGAAACCGTTCGGCTCATCGACCGCGAAGCCATGGATGTTCGGAGGGTTGGAAGCTGGTTCGCCAGGTACCCGCGCTGGACCCGCTAAAATAGCATCAACGCTGTACCATCAACATCGTTCGTGAAAATCTCGATGGCATAAATCACCCTGAATCATTGAGCATCGTACAGCCATTTTCTTCAAGATGAAGCCCGAACAGCAGTTGAAAGAGAATTTGAAGTGGTCAAGTTCACGCCGACGTGACGATTAGTTTTCTCAAGAACGTGCGGTATGCAGCCTAACCAGATCGGGTTGGTTACGCACTGGGACGAGCTTCAAGACCTGATCCACTTGCAGACACACATACTGTCCTGGCTGAATTATTTCCTTACCTAGGTATTTACTGTAGTAAGCACACATAGGTACATCTAATCCGATTTCAGAATGCGCGAACCGATTGACCCTGCTCATTTTCACCCACTCCGAGTCCCCTGAACTTACTGCAATGATCGCGAGATCTTCTTCCGATGCGTCATCATGCGAGTTCGTGGGAGTTCTCCTGCGTCACAGGTGCCAACGGACGTCACAGTAGAGCAGACGGGCCTTGACGAAGGCGATATGAGATCGCAGCAGATTGCATAACTTCATACAAGATGATATGCCCAAATACAATCGTCGTGATTCGTATGTGGAAGTACTCGAATGCTTGCGTTCCCGATCTCCATGGCCGACTTGAATGCTCCTTTGCACCACAGCTCGATGCACTAAGATTTCCAAGAGTTTCGAAACGCAAGCATGTCTCAAGAGCAGCGAGTCCTGTTATAGATCCTACCACGGGAGACAGGCTTGGATGAGACTAAGGCTGGTTTCCCAATTCTTGTTGATGTCCTTGTGCAAAGCTTCAACAAATTCCAATGCTGCTTCTGCTGAGCCAGAGTCCACTGTAGATTGCGAAGCTTGCGCTAACCACTCTCTCCAGGCAGCTAGAAGCAGGTCGGACTCCATCGTGGAGTTTGGGAACATCAATTGTCCTGCATGTCGCGGAGGGGTTGAGCGAGTGATATATCCGGCCAGTCCCAATTTTGGACTGCTGGTGAGACACAAGGACTCATGAATATCGATTTCAGACTCTCCCGGGAGTTGGTGACAGACGATCACAGGGCGTATCTTGTTCCACGCCATAGCTGGCGCGGCGTCCATCGCTTTTTGCAGGTAAATCATTGGCAATACACAGAACTCCTTTTCATTGCGCCAGCAGGAGTCGCAATAGCGTCGGCAAGTAAAGAGATAGAAGGATGTCCCAGCTGCGCCGCAAGTAGAGCAATCCGGTTTCGAGATCGCATCGAATAGTGCCGCAAATGAATGCCATTCCAACACTCCTGTTTTGTCGAGGCTCGCAATGATATCCGGATATCGCTGGCAAAGTTTCATCAATCCCGGCAAAGCCCAGACAATTTCACGGGCACGTCGACACGTGGTTGCAAAGAGGCCAAGGGGTCTCAGATCCAGCAGTGCGGTGCATTTCTGAATCAATTCGATGGGAAGCACATCGAGGGTGCCGAGTGATGATCTCGATGACTTAGCGATAGCCAGCGAGTGAGGTGGTGACGAAGACATGGTTATCGATCGAGGAAAGATCTCGTCTCGATTCGATTTTCTAAGACAATGAGATGATTGGTTGCCGTGCCGTCTAATCAAGAGCAACTTTGTTTACAAGATCGAAGCTTTCTTCGAAGTTGCAGTAATATGTTGATGTTGATGAATGCGGAGAAGTTCAGGTCGTGGATGGCTCTAAATTCTACAAGTGACGGCTGTCAAATCTGAAATATGACTAGCTTTCGCTTGATGGCGCCGGAGATCAATGAAAGCGCCCATGTGAAATGCCATTCAGCCCACTTGCCACCCCTTCCTTGGTAGTATCGAATATAACATTTCCAACTGCTCATTCCGCTCTCCACTGCTGCCTCACAGGTCTATGGATGCGTTTTCACACTCTGTATATGCTCACGAGGGATCTGTCCATGAGTAACTTCATATTGATCGATAGTTCGCCACCTATTACGTACATCGCACTTCTGGGCAAACATAAACGCAAATTTTGGGGATATACAGTCACAGGATGGGCCATGTCGTTAAAGAGGGCGCTAGTGTTTCAGCAAAAAGGCTGTGAGCATTGGGTGTAAGCACCGGAGCTCTGGTGTTTTGCCAGTGGATCGCGTAGCATGACGCGTCCGTGTATCATTTCCCCTACATGCACTATCGTAAATCATCCTGACAGCCATGCTTCTACTTCTCGCCGCTTGAGAATCATCTGCTGCTTCACGCAATGGGTCCATGGAAGAGTGACCGGCGTCATAGCAATTCATTCCACTTGTACAGACAACCTACCATCTCAATCTTCTACGATTCCAAAGGAGTGGTTGGAAAGGGCTGTCGAAAGGACCAACTGGAAGAAGGACGTCAGCAAGAACAGCAACGAGAGGACCTTCAGCGGGAGAACACTCACAATAGAAAGACAGCTCAACATCGAGTCAGTCATGAGCAAGATCTGAATCACCCGAAGCCTTACCACGAAAAGCCTGCCGAGACGACAAGACACGATCTCTACAGCAGACACGAGGACAACGAGACCATAACGAAGTTCATGAAGAAGAGAGTCGAGCTTTGGGAGCAGCAGTCTGATCTGGTGACAAAGCAAAGCCAACTATTACAGCAGCAAGCCGACCTTTGCCAACTGCAAATGGAAATCTCACAGCAGCAAGCACATCTTTCACAGCAGCTGTCGGAACTGACACAGCGTCAAACGGATATTGTCCCACGACGAAACGAGCTGGCGGCACAAATCTCAGAGCTGTCTTTGCTCATAGACGACGGCACAATGAAGCAGCTCTTCTTGTACAAGTCATGTGTAGATGCAAAGCACAACGCACATTCGGGTATCGTTTCGACTACAGAGACAGCCGTGCCTGCAGTGAAATCAACACCTCTTGCGACACTACGATCGGCATCGCTTACACAGCCCTCGAGAATGAAATCGGAACCGAAGTGGCACACCGGGCTTGACGATGATAGCGATTCTTCCTGCACTTCTTTCCCAAACAGAGACAAGCGGGCTTGATGGCCGAACAGTTTTGACCAACCGATCAAGGTCTTTGAATTATTCCGGCCATTTTGGGTGGCCTTCAAAGTTGAATGACATGATTCGGATCCGCGCGCGGTGTTTGGACTAGCTCTCAAAATTAGAATCCCACTAAACAAGCTTCAGAACCTTCTCCTTTGAGTTCTTGAACCTCTTTTCCCGATTTTCCCATTATCCAAGCTGGCCTCTTCCAAGATTCACCTGTAGGATTATATTCAGGCGATGTTGCAAGATCCTGCGGAGGGTTCATACCACACCACACCCCGATTCTCAATCGCTCGTACTCACATCCCAAAATATGGAGAGCGGGCGCAGAATCAAAACGCAAACATGAATAGCTCCTTGGCCTTGAACGGTGTACAAGAGAAGATATGTGCTTTGCCCCTGATCCTCACGTCGAATTGGGGTTGGAGTTCGGTAGCTCTGTTGTCAAGACCGACCTACCGTGAACTACGTTTGTTCCATCTGCGCCACGCCCTTCGCCCTTCTGTATGTTTTCGTTCGTATGTTAAGAGACAGCCCGAAATAACTAAATACGGCGTCAAGCCTCGTCTGCTTTCGGATGCGACGCCACGTTCATCGCCCTCCTAACTTACCTCCACAACACGTCCTTGTACTTGAAGGTAAGCACCAAGCAATATAGCCCGAACACTTTGACAGCCGCAAGAGGATAATGTACCTACAGAAGCGTTACGCGGCTCTGAATGGGATACGTCTCGCCATTCTTCACGTTTTTGATGGGAGTGCAGTATTCTGCCCATGCGACTTCCCAGGGATCGAATCCCAAGTCCGAGAAGGAATCCTGTTGAGAAACGTCTTCTTTGATAATGATTTCAAATGTCTCGTAAGCAATCGACTGTCAATTTCGCGTTGATTCTCATTCATGTTCGGAACACGGAACCAACCCAAAGCGTGATGAATCTGGTCCAAACACAAACTAGATACTACTCAGCCAAGTTCTTTTGACGAAGTAGTCATGCGGGACATAGCATTGAAGAGATAAGCTCGATCTCGGTGCGGTACGACTTGTGTCGACCGGTGAGTAGGTCCAATCCTGTGAAAGCTTCATCTTGTGCCTTGTTCTTCGTTGATTGTCTCCACCAAAACGGTATTATGATTGGCAATCAGACCAAGCCTAAGCTGAACAAACACACTGTCATAGACGATGGCATCATCAAGGCAAAGATTCCCGAGAGACCCGCGTCTCGTGCTCCTGGGAATGCTCGATAGAACCTTGGAAAACTCCGTCGGATCTCAGAATATGCATTCCATTAGCGCTTAGTCAGCGTGCCACGCAACCCGTGGACCTCCACGTTGAAGCAAGCAACATGCATACAATCGATATCAACAACCATATCGGTCAATTCTACAAAGATTATCAATCTCATAGTGATGTGATAGATTATGCCTCGGAGATTAAAGTGGTGTGCCCCAATTACGACCTCGAAAGCGCACATCTCACAGATATCGTCGAAAGCCCAGCCGAACTTTCCAACCTCCCTAGCCTCCCAAGAAATCGTGTCGCAACGTAGAGAACAATACAAAAGGAATCAAGTCGTCTCACCAGATCATACATCACATGGCCTCCTAATGTCTCAAGAAGAGAAGAAATATAGATGTCAATTTCGATTTTCGACATACGTCGACGGCTCTTCTGTCCCCCTCTCTCCTCACCCGGCATTTTGAGAACAGAAAGAGGTCGTGGTAGATAGGTAGATAGGTGAATTTTCATATATATAATAACAAAATGAAAGATCATTCATAAGGGAATCGCAAGTTTTGCAGCACGCGAGAGAAAAAAGACAAAGCAAAAACAAGATCGGAAAAGCAAAACAAGATCATGAAAAGGAAAAGGAAAAAACGCAAGAAAGGAGAGAGTACGTGAGTCGTGTGGTGGTTGGAAAGCGCAAAGGAAAGTGTTTTGTGTGTGTGATGTTTTTGAAAGTGCATTTCTTCGTGCAAGAGACCCGAGCCGTTGGTATGCAGGGGAGCGGAGAACAACTGGATGGCTCTTTCTCGACGATGATACTGATCATCACCGTCAACCTGTATTGATGCTGAAACCCAACCCCCCATTTTCCCTGATCATCCCCGAAACCCCCCTATTGCCCATGGTATATCTTGAGTCATTTGTGCTCCCTGGCATTCATTATGAAAACCGTGACCGTCCGCTGGAGGAAGCAAAGGAGGATAAAGGTATTTCGTTGTGTTTTCATCAAAAAGGCGTAAAAGAGATAGAAAGTTGCCGGCGGGCGCAAGTCATCAATAGATCATGAGTAATCGTCATCATAATCATCAAATCCAAACCCGTTGGTGTATCTTCCCCATCCCGTTCGTCTTCGTTCAAGTCATATTCGCGAAAAAATAAAATGCCGCTTTTCGCACCAGAGTTCCCGCTAATCTCCCAAAGTTTGTGTCAAGAAGATTCCAAATAAAAAAGGTGCACCACGCTCACAAACACGCACGCTTAGCGCCAGCAAGAACACCACAGATCGTAAGGCCAGCTATGCAATGGCCAAGAGCGGAAGTCGCTCCTCGTCAACAGTACTTTCGCCGCAATTTTTATCGTCGTGCTCCACCAGCTTTGACAGGCTGGCTGAGCGGCCTGGCAACAGGGTCCATGCGTTGTCGCTTCAGTGATGAGGCAGCATCGTCTTGATGGTAAGACGACGAGTCATCATCCCGTCCGCGCTTGTTATTGTTGTTGATCACTGTACCGTTGGCGGAAGCATAGGTCGGAGCTGGCTGTTGCTGTGGCGGTGGTGCCGGTTGGTAGTGCTGTTGTTGGTGGTGAGGGTGGTGATGGGCAGCTGAGGGATACTCGCCAGAGGCAGGTGTTCCACCATTGGCACGAATGTCATTGCTCATGACATAGTTGAGGTTGCTGGAGGGCAAAGTAGCAGCGCGCTGTGGTGTCGACGCGTTATACGCGCCAGTGTACGTGGATGTGGTGCGCGGAGTTGCGCGGCCGCTTCCAGCTACGGCAGTGGAGGTGCCATTGACACCCGGAGAGTGTGTCATATCATTGGGCGAGAGGTGATGCGCAGACGCAGGGTCAGAGTGTACATGTCCTGAGTAAAGATTGTTAGTAAGAGATTGAGAAGGACGGCGCTGTGCTGCAGCGCCAGGGAACGCACTGTGAGTGGCGGTGTGGATATATTCACCATCGTGTTCGCCATCAGCGTCCTGCTGACCGCCATAGCCGTCATGGGCTTTGCCATCTGCGTGATCGTCCACACCCGCGCGACCTGGTGGGCCCATGTCGGACTTCATCTGTCCGCCGTTCGGGCTGGATTGGAGAGTGGTGAAGCGGTTCATGTTTTGCTGTTGGCCGTAGTATCCACCATGTTGCGATGGTGTCGAGTACATCTGTCGCTGATTGTCGTAGGCGGACTGACTGGTCTGGTATTGAATTCCTTGTTGATCCGGAGGGGTCGTCGCTGGTGTGGTAGGTACTGAGCGAGCGGTCATGTTGCCATCAACACCGAGTGGCGTACCTTGGTGCACATTGCCGTAATCATAAGATCCAGTTGCACTAACCATGCCCATCATGCCAGAAGTGCTAGTTGGCGGCGTGGGAAATGTGTGCGCGCGGTCAATGCTGGGTCTACCACCGGTTGGCTGCGGCGCGATTGAGTGCGGTGGCTGTGATACAGGAGCGTTCATCGAGTGATGGTGACCGATTGCCGGAGGAAGCGCGGGCATACCAGGGCGGCCGAAGTTGGGATCATCCTCGGGACGACGGCCAGCCATGCTGGCATTGCCGACACTGGCACGACCACCCTGGCTGTTGTTCGGGTGATACAGCAGCGCGCCGATGTTGTGGACGAATAGCGGGTACAGCATTTCAGTGATTTTCTCCTTGTTGGCAAAGTCCAGAGCGCGTTCGTAGGGAATCCTATTTCGTGTTAGTAAATCGAGAACACGACTTCAGAAGAATGCTAATAAACCTACCACACGCCCTTCAAGTGCATTGGACCGATCTTTACGACGTGGCGAGTTTTCTCGCTCTTGAGAATTCCGTCACGTCTACCTCTCGTCATACCAGCAACATTGAGCAGCTTGGTGCCGTTGATCATGTGATTGTCCTCTCGTCTGGCAACACAGACACCATTTGCTTCGACCTGGAAGCACAGGCTACCTTCGTCTTCCCACAGAGTTGCTGTGACTCTGGGTTTCATGCCATGAGGTGCTAATTGTCCAGATTGATCAAAAGATTGCGGCTGTTGGTAGGGAGGGCCGGAAGGGTTCTGTGGCGCGCCTGGGCCGAGAGCCAGTGCAGGCAAGGATTGAGGTTGTCCGACCATCTGTGCTGACGTAACCTGGTGATTGGGAGCCATGGGAGCCATGCTGGCGGCATATGGGTACGGTGCGTAGCCTTGAGGCTGATAAGGCTGCGCAGCGGGCTGCAATGCCTGCGGTTGTCCGTAGCTCGAGTATGGAATTCCTTGCGGCGGCGCTGCGCCAGGCCCGTGGTTGTCCATGTACGGGTGAGGCTGGTTCATGGTGGAGTACAGCTGGGGTTGTCCGTAGAGATGCGAAGAAGGAACAAGAGACGGTGGCGACGGCGTTTGGCTGTCGAGGTTGCGATGCCCGTTGATAGATGAAGCGTACGAAGTGTTGGAGTCGTATGCAGATTGGTTTGCGATTGATGCAGTACTGAATGATCCAGCCCGATGCGGCGAGGATCCTACAGGTGAATCGGACTCAGTCGGATGGGCAGTGGAATGATCGTGAGGATATGCCTGGCGTTGGTCAAAGGAGCCTTGAGGCGTGAACGATGCCGATGGCCACTGGCTATCGTTGACTCGGGCTTGAAAGTGGGACAAAGATGGCAGCGCCAGCTTTACGGTTGGAGGGACCCAAAAAGAAGCTCGACTTGTCGGTCGAGCTCTATGGACTGGAAGGGTTTGGGAATTTGTCTTTTTGACGTTGAAGAAGCGGTCGAAGAGTTGATCACGGTGGTGATCAGGCTCGGGAGAATATCGCGAAGGGGTGCTTCGTGAATGCGGAAAGATGCGAGAAGAGCGAACAAAGGAAGCAAATGTCAGAGACGTTCGTTGCAATGGTCTTGGATCGCGTTACTCGTGGCCGTGAGATTCGTTAATGGGTGCTTTCGTCTATGATTGTTGATGATGGGGGATTCGTAAGGTCGTTAATAGTAGAAACAGTGTCGTGATATCGTACTTCATAAGATTGAATGCGAAGGTGCGTTGGTCATTCAGCTACACATAATCCAAACAAGCAGTCATTAAAGAGGTGGCCGTGATCGTGGTTGGAAGAGTGTTGGGCAGGCCGATGAAACACACGACGAGTCCGGTCGTGGTCGTTATGGTTGGTCGTTTGTCTTCCTCCTCTTCGTCGTCGTCGTCGTCCTCGAGTAGAGGTCAATTGAAAGATGGTAGACGATGTGGTTTGACGGTGGTAAGAAATGGCAGGCGCAGGAAATCGTGCAGCAAAGTGGAGGCGGGAAGCGGCAGGTCTAAAGATCTCGCTGTAGGCGCGGCAGGCAGGGAGAGATATTTTGGGTCGATGGGGAGGGAAGGAAGTGCGGATGGAATGGGAATAGGGTGGATGGGTGCAGGTGGTGGTGGTGGTGGAGGTAATAGTGATGGTGAGGATGGGCGAGATGGAAAAATGTGGCACCAGCTCCAAAACCGACAACCACAGAAGAAGCAGAAAAAGGTGGTGGCAGTACCGGAGGAGACTGGATTTGCCCTGGGTGGAGGATGCACAGGACAGTAGTACTGTAGTGGTGGTAGAGAAAAAACATCAGACGCAATGGCCAGCAAGCAGTATGAGCGACCCGCGGCACGAACAAGAGAGGATCCCAGGATTGCAACAAGCACACGCAAGCACCACCACGGCCGATACTCGACACCGACCGTGCTTTTTCCTATTCCTTGCGTAAGAGCGGCGATGGACCGTAGAATGATTGGAAGACAAACACGCAAATCGACTCGGTCTGTGTGTTGTGATAAGGGCAAAAAGAAGGCTGGGACGACGGATACGGTGGTGGTCATCGGTGGACAGGCAGGCAGAGCGCGCGCGCTGAGAGAGGGAAGAAACGGGTGTGAATGTGTGTGTGTGTCTGTGTGTCCGTGTCTGTTGAGTGACGGGCGGGCGATGATTGTGCGCGAGTCTCGAGAGGTGTGGGCGACGTTGGTGTGCGCGCCAATTGATGATTCGGTGTGTGATGGTGGGTGTGTGTGGTGGGTGTGTGGGTGTGGGACGTTGGCTCGTCGTTTTGGGTTTGGGCGCAATGCGCTGGCTGCGGCGTTTCCGTTAAGCTGCAGCACCCGCCGGAGATCTGTGCGCAACGCATCACCTCGCCCTGGGGCTGGGCTACTGCCATTCCTCTCCTGGCCCTGCCCGTCCCATTGATCATCATCTCTGGTCAGAGGCTGCTCGCCCGTGATGATGATGTGACGCCGATTGATACCGAATCAATTCTCCGATGCATTCATGATTCATCATCGCTTGACTACCAAGATCTTCGACCCATGGTCTCTACTGATCGCTATGGCCTCGAGAAGGGACGGCTATGTAACTGTGCAGAATGTGTCCGCTTCCCGACCAGGCAGGCCATTTGCGGAAGGCAGGATCAATGTCTACATAATATTGAAAATTGGCATGGTGGGTCGGCACCAGGGTTCGTGGAGTGTTCTCAAAAGATCAGGAGGAAGGCGAGCAGCTCGCGCCCGAAGACAGCAGGATCACCGAAGAGGGAGGACAACGGCCGACGCCCCCTTGGCCACGGCAAGGCGATATCAAATGGCGGTGGTACAGTTGGAGTGATATGAAGTTATCGGGGTGGTTGGCGTCGGTACGACTAGCTTGACGGTGTGGCTGGTACTGTCGAGGGTGGAGCTCACAGCAAGGCATCCATGGATGATAATAATTCCAACATCTTTCCAGAAGAACGGACATTCGGAAAAAGTCCCTTGATTCGCTTTCTTTTATCATCATCTTCACATTGAGTGGGTATCTTCACACATCACTATTGCTGCATTCATAAATAACGGCCTGAGGAAACATTGGCGGCTTGAAATGATGACTCGTGTCTGCCCGGGATTTCCGCTTCCTTGTCGTGAGAGAGTGCAAAATGAGGGGTAGCGATGTTCGGCACTGGCAGAACGGTGTTGCTCGGTCTTGCGTGCTACAACGTCTTTTCGCCGTTGTGTGAGGCTGGGAAGCGCCCCAGGGAACGTTTCGTCTCGGCCGATCTTTCACCGCATTGACCTCGTGGTGCCGTTGGGCCTGCCTGAGAGTGCTGTCGTCGTGGTCGTCGTTTACTACAGGACTACCAGTGTCATTCGCACAAATCCAGATCTTATCATGGACCACGAGAGACACCAAGTCGAAATTGGCAAAGGAACAGGATGGCGCCGAGCTGAGCACTCGTCGGGCACGTGTATAGGTAACAGCGTGACCCGACAATTCCTCATGAGTGCACCGCGATAGTGACGAAGGTTGGACAAGGGACACAGGGCGGCGGTCGCTCTTCATCACACGCTCAAGGTGGTTGGCGAAGCGGAAGGGATCACGGAAGGGCCCGGTCTCCCGGACTTAGTCCAGTCCCGTAGTGCGTTCACCCCGACCATTCAACCAGGAAAACTCCCAGCTGAACATCCAATCGGCGAATTCAAATTGCCCATGATCACATCTCGAACCGCCCGAGGCTCGCCTAGACGCGTGATGGGCTTGAAGAGGAGGAGTGCCAGACAACGAGTCAACAGCCATGATCAGATCAGGGATCATGATAAATCTTCGGGGAGCAAGGAACATGGCAGACACAACGTGCCGTAAAGGTAACGGCCGGAAGAGAAATTCCGCTGCCCGCTGCCCGCTGTCGGGCACGCTGACGAGTTCCGAAGAATCACGCCTTGAATCGTTGATACACATCTCAGATAACATGCAAATCAGCGATCCCGCGATTGCGCTTGAATAATGACAAGAACAAGGATGACATGTGAGATGTGCGCGCGCCCGGCCACGGTTGCAACCCGCATTAGGATGGTGTTCATCATGATGTGCGTTGCATAAAAGCCGATCCGGAGGAGAAACACCGCATATGCAATCTTCCCTGCATTTTATTCAACTCTCACGTTGTGGTTCAGATAATTCCCCGTCCAGAATCGACCTCCGGAGATTTCCAAGGCTTGCCAAACAGTTGCCGCGGAGAATTGCTCACGCGAAGTCTCAGGTGATGTCGTCGATTTGATTCAGAACAATGTATCCATGGGCGACCAGTGTCATTGGGAGCACCACACACGGAGATTTTTTGATGCTGCCGTAAATTATTCGCATGAATGCGCCCGCGCTGCATCGAAGGGTGCAGGAGTGCGCTTGCTTATGCACATTCCCTGATCTACATCATTCTCGAACAGCTAAGCCTATGCAGAATATGCCAGAGGAGCGGATATTGTACTGTCATGCCTCCATCACCCGGCGGATTTTGTCTGGTGAGGTTGCAAATTTGCATCACACAGTGTCTGTGTCCACACAGCGCCCACCGTGAGGAGCAGCACAATGCGCGATAGGCTGAGCAGTGGGAATGAGGATCGGGAGAGGGCATCATCAGCAGGCTTCGGCGTACGCTCGCACCACCCTGCCACCGCTGCCGGCATTTGCGCTGCGATGCTGACCAGGGTAGAGCAGAACCTCAGCGAGGCTGGGAGCTTCCTTCGTCCACCGAGGAGACATTTATGCTAGACTCGGCACGATGTTGATCTCTGCTTCAGATGTCGACACATTTGTCAAGCTATCGTCGCACCATGAAACCGATCTTTACCGCCCGTCGTCGCGCCCGTAAACTGCCTCACGGCCATCAGACTGGAGGAAAGGGCATTCTGAGAGAGAGATTATCAACGGCCTTCTCGCTTAGATCGATGCCGGCAAGCAGCCACGTTGATCATTGGTCGGTGACAGTTCTAGGTTTCTAGCGCATGTTCTTCCTGCCCGTCATCAGTAGCGCCGAGGAGCTCGGACCTCAAGCCCCGCTTGGAGCCGTTTTGTGAGGAACGTTGCAAACGTCCGAGTCGTGGAACACGCACGTGCCGGAGAGGAAGCTCCCAACCACATTCAAGCAATCTATGACTTTCTGCCCTCCTCGCGTTCTGCCGTCACGCCCGGGTCAACGCGTTGACGCAGACATAGAGGCCGATAGGCGATGGCAAAGCATTACCGACGAAATCAGACTGCCGCCGTCCTGCGTTGAGCTACTGCAGATTCTCCTTCCGTAGCGCGACGCTGTCAGACGTCGATCGTAAGGACTATCCAGCAACGCATAAGACTGCATTGGAACAGGCCAGAGCAGTTTGTGTTTGCCTGCACCATATCCCACGATGGGATCGTCCTGCACATCGGGACCGACGCCATCTTCCCGCGGTGTACCGTGTGCATAAGTCCCGTAGACCGTCTCAAGCACCTAATGCGGGAAATGCAGCGCAAAGTCTCCACATCCTTGTCTGCTGAGTGAAAAGTCACAGAGGGAGGTAAGAACCGAAGAGATACCCATGTGAGACAACGGGCTTTCCCTGGCAATGATCACGGGCAAGGTTTTGGGTGTGGGTTTGCCGCCGCGGGATGAGCCAGCGCAACAAGGACTCTGCTCTACGATTATCCGACAGACGGGACGCTGCATGTGCCTGCGACGGGTTTCTGTGACCACGGCAGGAACCATTGCTTGCACAATCGATACACGTCGGAAACTTGCACGGGATCCGTCGTGGGTCGGCGAAAAATCGATGCATGTGTGCTTGTCCACATGAACCATCAATCCACAAGAATGTCGACGACAAGGACCAAAAGCACTGTGCAGTCAACAGAACCGCCCTCATCCCAAGACCTTCAGTCACATGTTTTGTTCGCAGCCTTACCACTGCCATGTTACAGTACCAAAATTTCCGTGCTCCAATGAGGCCGAGCAGGCGTTTTTGCCAGCGCATAGATGATCCACACACCCGTTCCTTTCTATCCATCATTTCGAAAGTCATCTGATTGACCCAATCCGGTCAGATTTCTGTGTGCCAAAGGACTCTCTCCAATCGACGATGTCCGCGACATCCGATGTTGAACAAGCCGAATGATCGATAGAGCGTGGTAGAATAGACCCGGCATGGGCGAAAGAGCCCACCGATTCGTGATGGACAAAGCGTACGGCCCTTCGTTCAATAGCAAGCTGACACGTCGCCGCCGCAAAGCGTCTAGGCTGAACCATAATTGCGCCACCGCGCTGTGGAGTGCTAGGTACAGTACATAGTCATGAACTTCTCATCCAGCGAAAGTGCGAAGCTCTGCCCTATTTGTCCTCGTATCTTTTGTCACACCATTGCATGGCACTCTGCTATCTGGTGATGGTATTGATAACGTTGTGGAAGAGATTTGTCCCCCTCAATTCTCCACAGCATAACGTTACCCGTCAAAGTGAACAAGCATACTGTATGGACGTTTACTGCTCCGAAAAGGTCGTACAGAACATGCTTTCCAATGGTTCAGGCGCAAGGAGGGATTCGAATTAGACAGACTCCAATCAAGGTTACCTTGCATGTGCAGATATGCAGGCTATCGACTCACTACTCTCGTCGAAAGGCTGAGATACTGGTCCTGCTGTGCTCGATGCACTATGGAGCACTATCCGCCAGCAGCCAGGAATCGCCTCGTGAGGATCAAATAACGCAGCGGATTTCGTCAAGTGACTGACTTCATTCCTAATCCCAATCCTCAGATCAGCTCTTGTGACTCTAGTCCAATTTTTATCGGGCAATATAGATTGCTCGTGAATTCACCGGTCAACACTTGGCGGTGATACCGAGAACGACAGTTGCATGTCACGTCCGCTGACGTTCAGCTCAAACCGGAAAACCTTGCGGTCGTGTAAGCGATGCATGGACAGTAGATGGAGAGCACTGTTCTCTCTATTCTCATCAGTCCCAGAAACTCGGCGAACATGTACGCCAATGCCGGATGGCCTTCCGCGGGGTGGATAAGTGAGGCGCGGACAGAAACTTTCACCGCTCATTGAGCCGAGCGAATATTGAATGGGACGACTTCCGCAAGTGGGGTGCCGGCGAGGATCCGTGATGCTAGTTGATGTCCTCACGATCTTTACTTGCCTGAGGCAACACTCAACCGATCTTCGCGACCTTTATGCCATCCATTCTTCTTGTGTGCATCGAAATGTGTTTGTACTGACCACGGGAGCGGTGATGTGGTTAAACGAGAGACACTGCACACGAGGATTACAGCAATGAAGGACAACTCGTGGTGGAGCTGTGGGTCTGCTGTGTTGTACTCCTCCCATTGCTCTGTTGCACCATCGTCTGGCCGCTTCTTTCTCCTCAATAGAAACTACGTGGCACAGGTGAGTTGATTCTGCTGCTCCGAATCTACACGGCGGTCAGCTTCGTCGAGTTTTGCCGAGTCTTCGTCCTTCGAGCACGTGCTTTTCCAAAAAACGGTCGGTGGGAGAGCTCCGTGCCAGATACACAGATCAATATGAGCAAGAATACTGTCCTTGTAAATGTGACGCCATGGACCTGGGTCGAAGAGATCGGACTGGGTAGTGATAGCCATTCTGTGCTTAGGGTTAGTGGACTTGTGATGTTGGATATCATCGTGTTCTGTAACCATTTTTAGGATTACATCTGGCCATGCACGGCTCAAGAATTATCGCGATCACTGATTATGATGTATCGGTGTTCATACTTCAGAATGAGCAAGGTCTCGTTCATCAACTTCGCATAGCCGGTTGTTTGGCGACCTCTGCAGTTCGCGTGACACATCTTCATCGGTCAAGCCGTGCAGTTCTTTGGTGGGTACGGTTCCCAACGCCGTTCCTCAAGGTATCGCGGCATGTTCACATAGCTTTGCTCGAACAACTCCCTTTGTTCGGTTCATGACGAAGACGGCGTTGCCGATCAACCAGTGTTTTGATCTGACAGACCAACCACGTGCCTCCGTGGAGATTTCCGCACAAAATTTGTGAGACACTCTCCACCTTCGGAGAAGATGATTTCGGGCACAAACCCACGCGACGTTTCCACCACGAGTTCAGAATCTGCACGATGTGATTTGATACTCCGAGACACGCGTGCAGGGCTGAGACCTAGTACCCTCATGGACGCAAAGTAGCGTCCGCCATGCGCATGCGAAACACCCACAATCTGTGGTAGCAAAGTAGCGGTCTCATCGTGAAGTGCGGTCGAGCGCCTTGACAACGCATATTTCTGCATGTATCAGGAAGCGCCCTTGGTCGTTCTGATCTTATCCATGCATATTATTACATGGTCAAGGCGGAAATGCTGGTCGCTTGTGCATCATGTCGTGTGCCCTTCTGGCGCGTCGCTGTGTAGCGGTTCCATGTTCTCTACGCGCTTGGGAACCATTCGATGTGAGCCTGGAGACTGCACATGTGCGTCATATGCGCAGTTCGCGGCGCTTCGCAGTGCCTCTTTTCAGACAACCGATACCGCGAGCCACAGATTGGCATTATTCAATCTACGATGCGTTGTTCCAACGACGATCACTACCAGCGACCGAAATCTGATATTTGACATCACTGAACGAATACCTATGGAGGTCTGGTCGACATTCGGGACCACCTGATCACAGCTAGAGGACAAGCCGGGGCGCCAAATCCCGTATAATGCTTGGACGGTGCTTCCAAGCTCCGAACGCCCATCTTCGTATGCTCAAGTACAGGTCAGGCATACGATATCGTGACGCCCGGCATGAACTCCGTCGTCTTCTGTCGAGTATTTATTGAGTAGTGAAGGCTAATCACATGCTTTCGCCACTACCGCTGTGGAACTGTTTGCCTGGGTTGACTAATCTTCCCTTCACAAGATGTTCAATATCATCTGACCCCCGAGTCTGTCGAAATGACTCAAAATGTCGCCAAGAACGCAATCTCACCATGCCAAACCCTATAATATCTCAGCGTGTTGAAATGGTAGCCTTCCTGACACGGACTTGTTCTGTTTACGATAACGCAAGCGTGACGAGGTCACTCTCGTCAAGAACTCCTCGGGAAGCTCGGGTCCAAGTAAACACGAAGATACTGTCAGAAAAAGATCTCGGACATGTTCAAAGGTGCGCACGGTCTCGATCATGATCATGACATTGAGATGAACGCTTGCAGAGAGTACCTCAACGTTCAGGGATGAATACTTTGAGCTTCGACCTGCGCCGGAGAATGCCCTTTACGAGCCTCGACGCCATCTCGACATCGTATGTCAGGAGAGCTCGCAGGGAGTGAGGTCGGATCCGTTCACGCTTGAGCCATTTTCTGAGTTGGTCACATCCCGATTCGTGCAGACTATGAGAATTCTTTCGAGCTACATCAGCATCTCCAGCCACTTGGAGAGAGAGACTCCTTTTCTTTTTGACAATTTAGGAATTTGAACATCTCTATCGGGCGAAATCATGAAAAATACCCCTGCAGTGGCTCCGGTCGCGGGTTTGAAACGCGAACGGTGATGCATGGCGCGGGCAGATCTCGAGCCACGAACCTGGCGTTCGGCAGAGCTATATCCGAATTTCAGATGCAATGCGAGGCGATGCGAACTCTCCGAGAAATGAAATACGACCTTGCCTAGCAAGACAAACGACTTTTCTGCTGCGATAGGACGCGCCAGCGCAGCGCAGCGCAGCCAAGAGACGTGGTCTGCGTTTGTCTGTCCTCAGACTTTCGTCGTGAAAGCAAGGGATCCTCGAGCGCCGTCGCTATGCAAACGGCGACAATGACGACGTCGAATCCAACACGACCTGCGTCAGGAGACAGAGTTACGCGCCATCATGTCTGTTTTGAGAGTCAGGAAAAAGCACGAATCCTCGCGACGAGGCTCGTACCTTGCAGAAATCACATCGTTGTTTGACTGTTTTAGACCGTACATGATGCATTGGTGCCGCGCGCTACGGGCGACTGCATGGGGACAGATGGACGATGCCGACCAACTTCCACCAGCGCGGAGCCGGGCAAGGGAGGCATGCATGATTCCGCTCCGCCGCTCGCCCGATTTGGGCGATACAATATGATCAAAAGAGTAATGACTTCCTGATGCAGAGCGGTGTGAATAGTCCCGCAGTAGTTTCGCGGGCGGGAAGGCTGTTTTTCGCATCATCATGCAACTCGGCGCACTGCCTCTTGCGCCAGTGCCCGCGGCGGCGCTGGCCAGAAAACTTGTCAAGCACGTCGCTGCCTCGGAACATGTGCCATGGGACCATCTATCTCCCAACATGTGCTTTTGTCCACCGCCTAATAATTACTGCGCTGTAGTCTCGTCCTCCGCCGTCTGCCTGCATACGCAATAAGAAAAAAAAGCATGGGGCGATAATAAATTCCATCGCATACATTTGTCAGTGCTCCGCTGGGATTCTCCCGCGTCAGCCAGCTCGCAGCGTCACGAGTCCCAGCCTCCTGCCACCTGCATACGACCAAACACTGGCGGCGGCGCCTTTCGCTCTTCCCACCTATTTCCCCTCAGCACGGGGCGTACGAGGATCGAGAAAAATCTGCTCGGCGAAAAGAGATCTCGGTTTCTTCTGACGATGCATTGTCCGTCTCGATCAGAACCCGACGTTCGTTTGTGCAAGCGCGCTGCGTACGTATTTACATAAGGCATGCATAAGGCATGCATACCCGCGCATTGCATAGATGCAGGAACCGGGCAGCGAGAATATACCACAGCGTGGGCGTAGGTGCGAGGGAGATTAACAATGCATTACATTGCCTTGCACTGGCGGCGGCTGTATAGAGGCCGCCGACTTTTGGTTGCAGATGTCGTGAACGACCTCGCAGCAACTCGGTCCTTGGTACTGCCAGTGGTAATGAAGATTGTTCGGTCGCCTTCATAGCTACGTCACTTTGTGTGAGATTTCGACCATTAACTTGTTTTTGGGCAAGGCTCGATGGCTTGATGACATGAACGAGACGAAGCCAGATTAGAAACAATATGCGAATTGATGAGAGTACTTCATCAAGACAGTGCTTGAAGAGCAGAGTAAACCCACGCTTGTCAGCGCTTCAAGACACACAGCAGCCTGATGAGATCAAAGAGAGAGGTAGGCCTAAGTTCGACAACACAACTGCATCGAAAACCGCAAGTTCCCATACATGTCTACCCCATACACCGGCATTATCCCTCTCTCGTCTTATCCCGCGTTGTCTTCCTAACCCTGCGTCGACGATGTAGAAGTGTAATTTGCTGGTTGTCGAAATACAGAGGCGAGACCCCAACGGCCTTCGTACTCAAGCAGGGGCAGAGGTTTTGGTCGACGATACGTGTACCCAAAGAAAGCATTTTTCTTGCGCACGTCGAGAACGATGTGCGCGGTGTTGGGATCGCGGAGGACTTTGTCACGGGCACGTTTCAGAAGTTTCTTTGGCCGGTAGCGATCTAGAGGTGGTGATGCTGATTTATTCGGTTGCCCTCGAGCACGAGGGCGCGTCTCATCTTTGTCAACGGGAACTTGTCTCGTGGGTTGGAAAGTGGTCTTCGGAGGCGTTGCATTCGAACGCTGCTGCGCATCACATCGGATTTCGTCTTTTTTGTTTGGCGATTGGTCAGCCAATGCGAGATTGCGTTCTTGATCCCTGCCATCATTGTGACCAGTAGAAGCACATTCGTCGTCGTCTAGATCGCTATCAGATCCAGCTGCGTCGTCAGCAATGCTGGAGGAATCATTTGCATCACGCAATATGTCCTGCTCATTCTCAAAGTATTTCGTGATTGACTGATGCTCCCGCACGCGTGGCACGAATGGTGGCGTTTGGAGATGCAGTTGCTCCCAATCAATGCCATCAAAGAACGGGTGGGCCTTGATCTCAGCTGCGTCGTTAGCATAGACGTGGCACACAGAGGGATGGTTACACAGTGCTCGGCTGAGGTTTGCAGAAGTTGACGCTGTCGCTGACAGTCGTTGCGCGAGCCGTGCTTCTGTATGCCGATACTGTCGTGAACTCAGGCGCATCTCCTTATCCGTCAGGATGGAGCGCAGCAGGTCGACGGCATCATCGCTCGGAGGAGGTAGACACCTACGTGCCAGCGGGTTCGTCGCAGTTGGACGCGAAATACGTGGCGGCCTCGTCGGGAAGTGCAGAGTCCTGCGATGGGAGATTATGTTAACCTTGGTGCGGTGCCGATCCTCGGCGCAGTAAAAGGGCGTGTGGCCGTAAAGACATTCGTAAAGAATGATGGCGACGCTCCACCAGTCACAACGACCATCGTAGGCGTGCCCAAGAAGAATTTCGGGCGCCATATATTGAGTAGTTCCCACCATACTTCGAGCCAAACGACGCCGCTCTGTGCGATTGCGATACGGGAGCAGGCCTTCACGGTATGCAGCTAAAGTAGGTCGCTTGCTGCCAGAGGAGCCTGGCGAGCGGCGATGCAAATGACCTGTGCGAAAATCGTCTTCCTCATCAAACATCTGCTGCTCGGACACATCTTGCTCGTCGCCGTCAATTGTCAACTCGAGGCTCTCGAGAAGACTTTCTCGTTGAATGTTGTAATATGATTGGCTATGTGCCCAGTGTCCGCTAAAGGAAAGACCGAAGTCGGAAATCTTCAAATGTCCCGACGCACTGATGAGGAAGTTATCAGGTTTGATATCGCGATGAATCCATTTCATGCGGTGAGCTTCTTCGATGCACAAGATCATCTCAGCACAATACCATTGAGCTACAGCCTCTTCGAGTACATCCTCACGTGTTAGGAGGCCAAGGAAGTCGCCGCCGATCATGTATTCCATGACAAGATATAGATTAGTGCTGTCCTGAAAGCTGGCGATCAGAGGCACTATCCATCGAGAGCCCTCTGCGCCGACCAAGAAGTCGCGTTCTGCCCGAAGATGACCTTCTTGGCGCGCGCGTAGCATGTCCGATTTACGAATGACCTTCATGGCAAAGACATCTGTGAGCGGTTGTCCTGTCGGGACAGCCCGTTTGGCGGTGCCGTCCATGTTAGCGATGTTATTAATCGAACTATTTGTATCGAAATCACCGGCACGTCTCTCGTCGGATTTGAACATGTCTGCGCTGACGACTCGTATAGAACTTCTGACGCGTTCAGTGACCAGCCGAACGACGCCAAAGCTGCCTTTGCCAAGGACACGGATGACATCGAAGCCTGCGATGGAGATACCTTTGCTGCTCTGGCGAGCAAGCGAGCTCGACTTCAAGATGCGCATTTGACGGAGGTGGTCGCTTTCAGCGCGAATCCAATGCCTTCTAGCGGAAAGACGCTGCTCATTAGGTAGGCCTAATTCGAAGATGCGCTTCTCAAATCTTTCTCGTCGAAGCGAGCGAGGTGTATGAGGCTCAAACAAAAGCTCTTGAAAATGAATCTCCAATGCACATTTGGCTGCAGCTGTTTTCTCAACTGTAGCAATTGTAGGCGAGTTGATGATTGGCGCGTCCAGGACAGGAATTCGTAACACCCGACGACGATCTTCGTCAATCACAGGGAGCACACTCTCCTCGCCAGCCTGGATACAGGCTTCAATCGAAGTTTGCTGCCCTGTATTCAATAGTTTACCGACGCCAGAGCTAGCAGAGTCGGGCGAGGTAAGTGATGTGCATGCGGTTGAGGCTGCGCTTCTGGGTGACCAAACAAAATTCGAGGCACGAGTTTTCGAGGGCAGGGATGGGATTGTGCTCTGTGATACGCGTCCATCTTGCGCGTTTTTGCTCAAAATCCTTTCGGGGTTGGTATCGATAAATGGGAGTTTTGGTCTTGCGCTTGACTGCTTACGACGGATTACAGTCTCACTGTGGTTGCTCGATGTTAGCTTCGTACCCAAGGCGCTCAGCTGCCTCGCCAATCGATTGATCTGTGTGTCTGAGCAAGCCTCATCCAAGTTTGAAGGGGCCGCTGTGGTATTGAGAGTGTCTACAGCAGGACCGTCCACCTGTGTCGCAAGCCTCTCCGGACTGAGGAATCGTACAGAAACTCTCCTGCCTGGAGGTGGACAAGAATGACGACGAGATTCACCATCTATTGACGAGTGGCGCGGGTTTGTCAGACGATTCTTCGGGAAAGTGAACGTCGCCAAAGCCGATGGAGGCACTCGAGCCGTGCGATGATGCGGTTCAGCACGAACTTCTACACTTGTCTTTGGTACCTTGACTGAAGACGTCATACGTCAATGAGAATTCACTATGTCGATGCGCTGCGGTACCGCTTACCAGATGATGAGCGAAAACGCGCGATGATCTTACTGGTGGTCTTCCAGTGTGCTGCGATGATGTTCGAACCCAGCGGTTCAGGACGACTCGAGTCGTATACCGCAGCTTGATGGGCAACAGTCCCAGCTTCTGATGGACCGAAGGGATGGCATGCTTTGCGGCAGAGCTTGGTGAGGGATAATGTCCTTGCTGATTGTCTCCGCTCATGAGCGGGAGTCTGCATACTTCATGCTTTCTGGCTGCTGAGAAGAATTGTATGAATATCGATACCTTTGCGATGAGAATGTACGAAAGGAGACAATGTTAGCACAGATACAGATCTCGCAGAATGCTCCGTCGAGAGCATTAAGAAATGAGATGACTGTTTGCCAAAATGTACCTACCTGTTTTCCCAATGTTTACGGCGAAATGCTTGCCACCATAGCCCGTGAAGGTGCTGATTGTAGTTTGTGAGGAAAGCACGTGTGGAAAATACAGCACCTACCTGTCTAGGGAATCTCGTTACCTACACCAATATTTGGGCGGTGTCCAGGTGCTGCGCAGAGATATGCTTGAAGCCACTCGCTACCACACTCCCTGAACAAGTTTTGTGTCCATCTACATCCACGCTCTTGGACTCATGTTTGTATTTTGGTAGTCATGGCCAGAATGCGATCGTTGTCTGGAGATGGCAGGTGTGTTTGTGTTCGCGATGTGAATTTTGCTCCTGTTTTCAAAGTCCAGAATTTCATTCGCATATTTGTGTGTGAAAAGTGCACACATCATATATATCATACGAGCTGCGGGAGACGCCTTTGGAAGTCTTTGTACTTTCATTCCTCGAGATCAGAAAGATGATAAGCTTGATGTCGCCGAAGTTGATTCGATATCCTGATCCTATCCAGCTCGAAGTTCATGTAGGAATCCCTCGTTGAATACACATCGCGAGAGCACATTATCGCTGTGCCAGCGGATGTTCCTCGCAGCGGGGAGATTGACGTCTTCCACTAGCCTCGTGTAGTTTATTCGCCTGACGGTCTGACTACAACATATGCACCTGGCTTACACGCTGCCTTGAACGGGGTTATGGCTCTGCCCATATACATCCTCTATCTGCATCTGAGCCGCTTGTTGAGCCAAGGCGTCTTCTTGGAAGGCTGTTGCGTAATAGCTAGCCTCTAATGGGTCTATGGGAGGGTATTCTGGCGGGAATGTCTGTCGGAAAGGGATTCCCGGCTTTAGGTAAAGAACTAACCGAAATGCGGTGTTGCCATTCAGGTAGTAGCGATGAAGTCGTTTATTTCGGATAAATCCGAGCCGTTCGTAGATCTTGAGCGAGGGAACGTTGTCAACTTCGGTCTCGAGGACAATCTGGAGAAAAAGAATCATTCAGTCAAGGGTTGCTTGTGTGCAGATTCTGAACAAAGGTTTACCTCGTCTGCATCCTTTGCGATCATTGCTTCGATGGCCATTCGAACGAGTTTGGTCGCTATTCCTTGTCCGCGATGTGTCTGGCGAGTGGCTAACATGGCGATGTAGCCTCTCATGGGACCACCTCGGTGGGGTTCTACTTTGCACACGATAACGCCGATCAATTCATTCTGTCCATCTACAGCCTACTGAGCATGAGTCACCCCGGATTTGGTCATTTCGTTTCTAATTACGTACTCACCATGAAACATAAATCTCCCCATTGATACAAAAAGTACCTATAGACGTAGATGCTGTATGGTTCCGATAAGTCCTTCGAGATGAGAGCTTTGATGGCTGGGAGGTAAGGAGACTCTCGTTCTTTGCCGTAGCAAAGGTATTGGATCGTCCTATCTTGTGCCTTGGCCGACGACTCGTTCGGTCGAGTCTGTTCATCAGCCATCACAGCGATGTCCGCAGGGTTTGCACTACCTCCACCTAAACTTGATCAGGCTTGACTGATTTCGAGTGCTGTTCCCAACGTCCGGTGGATTTATGAGCTCTGGGCGCCAACCAGGTGCTTGCAAAGATTCTCAGGTTCATCCAGAAAACATGTCTGAATCGAACCTGGTAGACATCAAGGATGTGCTCAGCTGGATTGGGAAGCTGCGATGCTCCAGCTTACTCAGCAGTCAGCTTCCCGGCTGCATCTTTCAAGATGGCGGTATCACACATGAGCGATCCCTGGCGGCGAAGGCTGTCATGGACGCTCAGTGGCAGTCGCGACGTACATGGGTAAGTGACTCGTGAATAACAAGGCAAAGCTTGAGAGTCGCATTGGCATATCGAATTGGGATATCGAGCCTCGGAGATATTGTTATATCATACATGCTGTGAACAAACACGTGCGCTGCATCAATCGTCCAAGATGTTCCGTCTTTTCCTCAGTCAGTCTAGTGCCGACACGAATTTAACGCGGGTGAAAGTGACCGATGACGCAGATGCAAGCACGTTCCCATGGTTGAGGATCTGCCGCTTATCTTTTTTAGCTTTCGTCGGCCTTGCAGTAAATCGGCGAGAGCTCTCTGAATTGGGGTGCTGGCGTTCCAAGTTTTGTTTTGCGAAGACACTCGTCTGATGTGGGCGACCCTTCGCTTCAAACCAAATCTAGGCGGACCTTGAGCAGGGATTCAGCGTCGTGTAAGTGTCGTAAACCCCAGCTCGGCATCGCATGATACTCCTTCAATTGTTGTCTCTATCCCAATTACGATAATTTTACGATGGCATCCGCCTTGCGACAGCGATTTCTGGGCGATACATCGCGAGACGCCTCGAGCGACAACGACCGCAACGAAAGCCCATCGCCAGCCGTCGCTAAGGTCCAGGAGGGTCAAGGCGATGAATACAACATCATTCCGCGCGATGCATTGAAGACTCTACGGAAAAAGGCAAAGGGAAGACGTCCATGGCGGCGCTATGTCTCTACCTTCAGTTTGGGGGGTGTGTTCGCGCTGGTCGCTGCTGCCTTCTTCTCGACGCCGAAGGGTAGTCTGGATAAGCTCGTTTCTTACGCTGGCTTGGAGGGCATGAGTCTGGACAGCATTATGGACGTCCTGCCGGCGGGGTTGATCCGAGACGTGAGCGCACTGCAGGTGAGTCGCAGTGCTCCAACAATCTTTTGGCGCATCCCGAGAAGCATCTCATATTGATATGATGTCGAATAGTCTGCAGAGAAAGAGGCTGTGAATTACGATTCCTTCGCTGTTGGCTTACAAGCCCAATCCGAAGGCATCAAAGCAAAATATCCGGTTATCATGATTCCCGGAGTCATCTCTACTGGTCTGGAGAGCTGGGGCACTGAGGAGTCATCGCGGCAATACTTCCGAAAGAGATTATGGGGTTCCTGGAGCATGATGCGCGCACTGGTGCTAGACAAGCCTAACTGGAAGAGGCACGTGATGTTGGACAAAGACACAGGACTAGATCCTCCTGGCATCAAGCTTCGTGCGGCGCAAGGATTCGATGCAGCGGACTTCTTCATTACAGGATATTGGATCTGGAACAAGATCCTGGAAAATCTGGCGACTATCGGTTACGACCCGACAAACGCTTTCACAGCTGCATACGACTGGCGTTTGACGTATCTCAACCTTGAGACGCGAGATCAATACTTTACGCGACTAAAAGCTCATATCGAGACTGCGAAGCAAGTTAGCGGCCTCAAAACAGTCCTCCTTTCTCATTCGATGGGATCGCAAGTCCTCTATTACTTCATGCACTGGGTAGAGGCTGAAGGCTACGGTGACGGTGGACCTTCGTGGATTGAAGATCACGTTGACTCGTGGATCAACATCTCCGGCTGCATGCTCGGCGCACTGAAAGATCTGCCAGCAGTTCTCAGCGGTGAAATGCGAGACACGGCACAACTCAATGCTTTTGCTGTTTACGGACTGGAAAAGTTTCTTTCACGTCAGGAGCGCGCGCAAATATTTCGCGCCATGCCTGGTATCAGCAGTATGCTTCCCATCGGTGGCGACGCTGTCTGGGGCAACGCCGAGGGAGCTCCTGATGACCATGCAAACCAAAGCACAACCTTTGGGAAATTCATCAGCTTCAAGCCTCTGGATAATACCACGACTCGTCACAACCTTACAGTAACCAGCAGCATACCCTTCCTTCATGACAATGTCGAGGATTGGTACACCAAGTCGGTAAAGCGAAGTTACAGTCAGGGCATTGCCCGCTCTCGCCGAAAGGTCGAAGCCAATCAGCTCATTCCCAGGAAGTGGATGAACCCTCTGGAAACTCGTCTACCTATTGCGCCCAACATGAAAATTTACTGCTTCTACGGAATCGGAAAACCAACTGAACGCGCCTACTTCTATCGCGAAGACATCGACCCTGCCACCAACTTGACAACGCTCACGATCGACACCACCGTCTCATCTGCTGACGGCCTCATTGACCGAGGTGTCGTCATGGGCGAAGGCGACGGAACTGTAAATCTGCTCTCCACGGGCTACATGTGCAACCAAGGCTGGAAGATCCCTCGCTACAACCCGGCTAACATCTCCGTCATCTCATACGAGATGCCGCACGAGCCGGAACGCTTCAATCCGCGTGGCGGGCCCAATACTGCCGACCACGTCGACATTCTGGGTCGCAGCAGTCTCAATGATCTCATCTTGCGCGTCGCCGGTGGCAAAGGCGAGCGTATCGAAGAGACTATCTTCTCACGGATCAAGGAGTACTCGGCCAAAGTCCGCATCCCGGTCGAAGACGACGCGGATGAAGAAAACACTGATCCCGCGGCGTCAATAGATGACGATGATGCGCACAGCCTTATGGGCAACGTCAAGTCGTTCGTGGGCGATCTTTCGGAAAAGCAGGCGGCGACAGTAGAGCAGGCACGGGAATTCTTGAGAAGGAAGTCGGCGCAGGCGGGTGGTGCGTTGGAGCATGCGAAGGACTATGTAAAGGAGAAAGGAGAGAACATGATTCATGATGCACGAGAAGCGATTCATGAGGCTAGGGAGGCTCTATAGAACTTCGACGATTTCTGATGAACACATAATACGAACACCGTTGCAAATTGTCACGAGACGGTGCGTTCTGGGTAAACTGGATGTTCTTGAATCATGAAAACCGTGTCACAAAACCCTCCACGATTTGGGATTCCATACATACAAAATATTTATATCTAAAGAACGACGAGGGATTATCGTTCTCGGAAAAAATGAATCACAGGCATGGCGTGATCTGAAATTCTCCGTCCCAAGTAGAGCAGATCGCCTTGCTTCTCTCCGGATGCGTAGTGCCATCAGAAGAGTATCGGAGTCAAGAGGTTGCTGGCTCCAGCCTTGATACTGTCCAATAGTTTGCCGAGAGTGAAGATCAAGCTCGTCGTCGGGATGGCAATAAGGCAAGGGACGTCAAAGGAGGTAGACGGATTGATCGGGTTGGGACCATTGACACCGTCGCGGCCAAGCTGGACCATAGAGGCGCTGTTAGGATTGTAGCTAGGCCAGCCGTAGTTCGTCAAGCCTGAAACAGGGTTCTTCGCGAAGCCGGCCCATGCGCCTTGGATGTAGTTGATAAAGCTACGCTCGGCGTCGGTGTCGGCAGGGCCGTTCAGTGTTCCAGTCGTGCCGAAGACGTAGGGAAGCTCGCCAGCATGGTAAGCACCTGAGTCTGGAGTGGTGGAAACGATGGTGTTCTGGAAGAGGCCGAAGAAACGGTAGCGCCTGGGAGAAGTTAGCATCTAGAATGATTTGTTGATTGAATCATGGATCGGAGTGTGGAATGCAGGCGCGGGCTCACCAGACAGGAACGTTGTTCTGCAGACGGTATTGGGCAGCAATTCGGGAAGGGCACGTGAAAATCGCCAGGGTGCCCAGGTCAATGACAGCCTGCGGCAAGGCGAACCCGTTTTTGGCTTGGAAAAGGGTGTTGACGAAACCGCCTTCGCCGTTGGTGCTGCCGATGAGCCAGGGCTTCTTGATAAAGCGTCCATCGGCGATCCGAGCTCCACTATCGCCAAAAGCTGTAACGCCGTCGGCGATGGGGGTAAACTTGACATCCTTCTTGGCGGCGGAGTTCAAGATTTGCTGAATGGTGATACCGCTGCCACGCATACAAGCAATGACTTGACTCTGATCAGCAGAGCTATCGCCGCATCCCAAGTCGGATGTGACCTGGTTCCAGTTGTACTGCGCGACTGCTGGCAAGAGGGGTCCCAGCTGGACCACGTTACCAGATTGCTGGATAAAGCCGTTGATGATCGGGTCGTTGTTGTACCAAGCCAGGGAGTAATAATCAAGAGACGCTCCGCCAGCGGACTGCCCGAAGAGAGTGATACGTGTGGGATCGCCGCCGAAGCTGGCGATGTTGTCGCGAACCCACTGAACAGCCATACGCTGGTCGAGGAGACCAAGATTTCCAACATTTGGGGCGCCAGGAAATCCAAAAATGTTGGTACGGTAATTGAAATTCACAACAACAACATCTTGTTTGTCAGCAAGAAACTGGCCACTGTAGATGCTATTGTTGGTTGCTCCCTGCAGGAAACTTCCTCCGTAGACCCAAAGCAGCACTGCCTTTTTCGCCTCGCCGGTTTGAGGCTTGGTCCAAATGTTGAGCTTCAAGCAATCTTCATTGTAAGGAGTGTTTGCTGCTATAATCTGGTTGAGGATCTTCACTCCGTTGGAGCCGAACTTGACTGTGCTTGTCTTTGGAAATGCTTGCGGGTCAGAGACGTCTCCACTGCCTGTGTTAGGGTAGAATGTTAGCGTTTTTATCGTGACCTGCCACGGCGAAGGATCGTGCACAATCGATGAGTGGCCTTCCATACCAAGTGCAGGGCATGATGCTGACATGCGAGTCGCAGTCAGCGCTGTGTTGCCAGAGTACTTCACTGGTGCGGCAAACCGCAGGCTGCCAACAGGAGGTTGGGCGAAAGGAATTCCGAGATACTCGCTGACTTGATTGGCGACCGAAGCGGCTTGGCCAGTGATAGGTCCATTGTTGGTTTGTACTGTCTGACCGACAGTGAATCGTGGCTCCAGGGCAGCTCCAAGGGCGAGGCCAGCTGTGGCAAGAGCGAAAAAGATGGTGTTCAAGGCCATATCGGAGGCAATGACAAGAATGTGAAGTGCTGGAGAGCTGTTCGGTCAAACATGTTGCGATATCTCATCTACTTATGCTTCGCCGTCATTAGAATGAAGCATCTTGCGATGCCAAAGGGCCACCAAATGGCATTATTTCCTTGCACTGCCCATACCCAGACACAGTTCAGCTAGTCCGTCGTGAGCCCTAAGCTGACGGTTTGGTGTCTGCACATATCGCGCCTTGTAGGAGTCCGAGAACCATCGCCTGATTGCGCCTCTTCAAGGATCATGAGCACTGACACATCGGGATAGTTTTGAAATGACATGTCCGCATCCTCATGGTAGAGCACGGTATACGCGTTGCTTCATCAGTCTTCGCATGCTTGTTGCATCTGGCGAAAACGAAGCATTTCCATGAAGTGATGATGGTTTGACAATGCACCACGCTAGTCTCCTTCAGGGAAGCTGGCTAAAAATAGGAATTGAGGCTCGTCAAACCAATAACGTCTTTCGACTGCCCTATGTAGCTGTTTAAACTTGTAGATTCCAAGGTTCTCATCATTTCGTCTCTGTTATGCGCTTCGGCTTCCTATTCTCGCGTGATATCTCGATGTGTCCGTTCCTCCGACATGTTACGCGGGTCTTTCAAAGCCCTAAACGGTCTAGAAATCTGTTTCAGGCTACGCTAGATCGGAGGCTACACGCTGGAATGTTCCCAAACCACATGAAGGACTTCAAGCCTTTGCTATGAAGTTCGCAACGCACTCTGTATCATCCTCAATTACCGCGTTGATCTAAGCCGCGACCAAAGCATGACCCGCTCGGCCGAAGGATGACCTCGTGGCTAAGACGATGGATCCCGCCCGCATAAGTCTCCGGATATGTGGAAACATTAGAAAATGCGTGCCCTACATGGGCTTTTTCCAGGCCAGGGTTTAGAGTTCTCGCTGACGAGAAGAGAGACCCCGAAAAGAATGGTTCCCATCAAATCTTCATGCCGAGAGCCTGTGCAGTTCCAGATTGTCCTCGTGGCGTTCGAAACCATCGCTGCTAGGATCCTTGATGCTGACTGCTGCGATTCAGGTGTCATGGTATGGATGAGAGACACGCTCACTGTGCCATGGTCCTGTCAGCATGACATACGACATGTGAGGACCTGAAAACTTCAGGGGGAGGATTCGCCTCGGAGAGCTGAGCAATCCAATTGAACCGAACCTTTCATTTTGTCATTTGGCGGCCGTGAGAGAAAACGGCCAAGTCGATTTGATCCACAACCACTTCTAATTAACGTACCCTTAACTGCCGCCTAGTGGCCAAAGTCTAGAATGCCATGGCGAGAATTGTCACTAAGCTTCGTGACAGACGTTGAATGATTGGGGGAGTGTCTTTAATACATTTATATGATTGCTCACATCATTGAGCCTACATGGTTTTACAAATTCGAGTCCCCCTAACACCAGACAGCCTTGAACAATGGATCATCAGGCATGAAAGCGATCAAACGAAAGGCAGGACATTGTGCGGGAAATTGAGGGGAGGAAAAATGCAGATCGCTGCGCAATCCAGATATGAGAAGAAGCGTTTACAGAAAGATGTGGCCTGATCCTAGTCAGCCTCCTGTTGAGGGGAAAGGACGGGTATCAAAGGCGTCAAAGCCGGTCTCGTGTTTGGTCTTGACGTATGCCTGGATTCAGTGTAGAAGTCTTCTGTGGTCTGGCGCAAAGAATGAACGGGATGAGTGGAGAGAAGGAGTCAAATCCCGGACGTTGAGAGAAGCCTGGCGAATGTGGAAGCGAGGAATAGGTCCAGACCTTGGCCGTTCTCATTCATCTGGCCAGGTGTCAGCAATCTGAGAGTGATTCACCCACGAAATCATCGCTCTGACTATTATCATCATCGTCGTCATACTCGTCATCGTCGTCGCTCCCGCTTTCACCGTGGTCGCTTCTATCATTGACGGCCGTTTTGCCTCGATTAAAAGCCCTGTCATGGGTAGGATGAGGCGTCGAGGCGATGACATGGGAGTCAGCAGGATCCGTGCCGTCTTGAACACCCTCCCATTCCTCGAGGTCATCGTCCTCATCATTTCGACTCATATCGCCGTCGTCGATGTCGGTCCGTGCGGCAAGGATCTCTGTGTCTAGATCATCCGCACGAGAGTAGTCAAGATGGGAGTGCGGGGTCGCGTAAGCAGTAGGAGTGATGCCTCGCTTGTGACTGCTGCTAGTACTAGCACGGCCAGTAGCTGCCAACTGCTGCGGAGGTTGCTGGTCGATATGATGCTGACTGCGCGTGGAGATGATGTGTTGGTGGGAATGTCCATCGTGGTCGTAGGGCAATGAAGGCTCGCGGCTCCAGCGTGGCGTGAAATTCAATACACGGCGCTCCAGCTGATCTGATGTTGTCGAGACGCGGCGTCTTTTCGCGGCATTATATGAAGCTGAATTCGGTCGCTCGGAGGCAATGGCAGCTGTGGAAATGCTATCGTGAGAAGCGACGCGGCGTTTTGGAAGTGTCCCTTCGATGCTCGGCTTCACTTCTGCAGAGGCAATGGCGCTAGGCATGGACACAGACCTTCGAGCAATCTCGGACTCGATGGAACTTCGCTTCCGTACGACAATTCCTTCCTTTCCATGGGAGTCGAGAACACTGCGAGCGGAACTCTGACTACGCGTGCTCCACCTAGATTCCTGGTCAGCAAATGAGGCGTCAAGGCGGTCCACTTGGTCTAGTCGTTCATGATAAGTCCAACAGGATTCGATAATCCTGCCAATATTTTGCGCAGCTTGTATCTTGCCATTTGAGTCGACCAAGGGAAGTCGCCTTATGGTCGGCCATGTCCAGCCCGCGACCTCAGGTTGCGTGTAGGCTTCTGAAGTGGTCATATACAAGCGCCGCTGGCGGTCATCTACTTTCATGAACACGCTGGCTTCGAGAAACTCTGCTGTCCACATCGCCGGCGTGACCATCTCAGCCGGGCTGAGGAAGCGCAAGCGAGACGACTTCCGAATCTTTCTTAAGGGAATAAATGGTTCTTCGAGACCTCGGAATTGAGCGGCCTTTTCTCCAGGTGCTAGTCTTTCCGCATCTATTATGTCTCCGAATGCTTCTGATATGACCTTGAAAATGTGCCGAGAATCGGGAGATTGTATGATAATGTCACAGACGAGGCCGCGACTTTCGAGCCGCTGAAAGACGGCACCCGACGGGCCGCAAGCTTTTGGCGATAACCATTCATCGCGAGCGCTATGTGCCCAGGCAGCAATGCTCTCAGTCGTCCAGATGCTACTCGTAGCGGATCGAAAGGATGACTGTACAGCCGGCTTCAAACCCGCCCATTCTTTATATTTATTCAAGGAATGCAAGGAATTTTCGGTAGACTCGATCGCAGAGAACCACACTCCTGGCAATTCGCGACCGAAAGGAAGCAGCACAACCTGTAGCTGCCAAGGGCGAGCAAATGATGGCATTGTCGTGCTTTCAAGCTCCATAATGCGAGATTCCAATGCATCAATGCGAGGCCGCACTTCTGCACTGGCGGCTAGAGTAGCCAATACCACTGCCTCAGTTTGAGCTGCGGCATTGCTGTCGAAAGAGCCGTCCGAAGCAAATGATCCACTTTCGGTGGGCAAAAGCCGTCTACTCGGAGGACTCTCTTGCTTCTCCGGCTCCGGACTGGGGCGTGCCTTGTCCATATCGGTCCGCCAGACCTCTAGATCGATGAGTCGTCCATCAACAAGATCAAGCTTATCCTGTATTTCCTCGCTCGGCATGTGCGAAAATGACAGACTCTCGAGCGAGCTGATTCGTCGCCCATAGTCCTGGATTGTGTTCTCGATCTCTCGCAAGGATAGCATGACTCCGGTGCCGACGTCTTGTGGATAGTTGGACAACCGAGGTCGACCAAAGAAATCAACATTTTGGCCAACGATGCTGATTGGTCTCGTGCTTGGCCGCATCTGCTCTGCTCGTGACTCATATATCATTGCTGGTGGTATGCTGGCCGTCAGGAGATCGGGGGTGCCTCGAAAACTCGGCGTGTTCACTTCGGTCGCGCTAAAAGCATCTGCACGACTGTGTCTGTCTTGACTGCAATTGCTGGCGAGGGGGGGACCCATGATCCCGTGACTTTGTCGTTGTTCGTGTACAAGGTTTGTTCTCAAAGGATGATTGTCTCCAGCCACGCTCGGAACGGCCGTCGAAACCAGTTCCCCATCGCCCTGATTTTGAGTGAAAGCGCCCAGCGCCGTCCACAGCCGTGTGTTGATAGACTGAGAATGCGATGGTGCAGCATTTGCAATTCCAAGGCCTGAAGCAGGCTGTTGGGAGACAGCAGTAACGGCATTTGCTGCGTGAGGACCATTATTTGCGGCGTCAGACAATCGCGCGGGCTCGGCACATGTGAATGATGCTGCCGCAGGGTGGTTCAGTAGGTGTGATACCTGCGACGTTGCCATGTTATCGTTCCCCATCCTATTCACCGGTACTAGTGCCGAACTCCCAGCAACATCGTGGTAGCAAGCATGGTGTCCACAGAAGCACCAAGCTCTTTCTTTGCGTTGCGAAGATCCATCCTGCTCATTGAGCCAGAATCTCCTGCACCCGCATGCCGTCGCGCTCACACTGCCGCTGAGATCTCGATAGTTGCAAGCGCCTTCGGGCAGGTATTGTCGTGTCGGGATAATGCCGCCATCGTGGAGTTGTGGAAACCCATGGACGGAACCAAAATGGGTCGCCATTGGCGAGCCACCGGTGGCTCACAGCTGTAAAGACGCCATTGTTTTCGAAGAGGGTGTACAAATGAGCGCGGATTCCTGCTCACATTGGCGGTATATTGGCTGGATCTCGATTAATGTTGACGAGCGTTCTGGTCACCAAAATCCGATTCAGATGATGTCGCGTGACAGCTTCGTCAAGGTGGTCGAAGGTGACAGAGAACCAATTGCGCAGCTAATGATCGTGCGACCGGGCAACGGCCGAATCATGTCGAGTATGACTTATCAGTTGGCGCGAGATGGTATCTATCGAGTCATAATATCCCCAGATGCAGGGTATCGCTGCCTCGTTACTTGATCTTGAATGGTGCCCGAGGCCTGCTTCGAGAGGTGCTGCTGATTGGCGCGGAAACAAGTTCCGCGTCCACAACGGCAGTCGAGAAAACGCCATCGTAATTCTCATGTGGGCAAAAATCTTGCACGAGGCCGATTCAATTCAGTCTTGATTTACATCGCAATCATCTCCGTGACATTGACGACCTTTCGCTAGCAGTAGACATCGCGTGCGGATACCAAGCTATCTGTGGATATCCTTGAAAGAAGGACTACGAAGCACCAAGGATATTTCAGAATCGCATTCTGGATTTCTTCACATTGGCACAACCACAATCAAGTGGATATGTCCGGGGGAAATTGAGCTTCTACAAAATCCACGATAACGATAATGGAGTCCACATCCAGATTTGCATTGGCTATATTGTGCCCACAATGGTGTTTGTGATTCTCTTCCTGTAAAGGGCTACGATATGAAATGGGGGAGTTGGCGGCCACGCGCCGTCTCGTGATGTATGTTATCATAACGTTCTTAGCAGCTAAGGCTGAGAGTGTGAGATTACCATTTGTGGACGAAGTCGAGATTTAATTCAAAACGATGCGCGAAGCGCAATGCGAAGTGTATTCGATAGCTGCCGTTGCAAGTTGCTCTACAAGGCATTCTCGAATTCCCGTGATACATTAAGCCCGCCGGCTTGATGACTGGCTAGAGACCACGTTCATTTCCATGGTGTTCAAACTGGGTCATGTTGATGCAGAATGATGTCGGTCACCAGGAATATCGCGTGATAATCATGACAACTCAGGGCGAAGGTTTTTGGAGATCTTGGTGTACAATTCCTCTTGACATCGCGCAGGTTGTAGATAACAATGATGGGTCTTGCAGAATACCAGGTATCCAAAGCGACCTCGGGATGTTTATACCAACCTTGGAAGACGGGCGTACCTCGAGACAGTTATGAACCTCGCATGTGACCCACGTTTTGATCGACCAGAGACCAAGGCATGCGTGGTGATTCATCTGATAAATAAAATATCAGGAATGAGCCTCGGGAGGCAACACGACAAGACGAGACCTCCAGATGCAAACTCAGAGGTCCCATTCGCTTGCCCGCCTTCCGATGGATGCATCACACGAAAATTCACCATGACTTCATGAATGTGTGATCACGAATATCACGTTGCATCGCGCCTGTCTGATTTGCACCCTGATTCTCGTCACATTCCGATGTCATTGCGATGGATGGCGCAGCAGCAGCAGCAGTAACAGCAACGAAAGCGGCAGAGCGGGGCCGGCGGACACCACCCTCATGGCTAGTTTGAGGGCTGCCTGAAGCCCTTTTTCAACCCGAATGTTTCGCCTTATGATGATGACAGGTGAAGACTGCACTTTGCTTCGATGTCACAAACGAGCGTATTGGCATCGCGATCGATGATAGATCAACGCTATAGCCGATGAGCGAATTGTTACAAATTGGGCAAATACAGGGCATTCGTACGACTGTTGCATGAACCGGCACGCTGCCGCCGATGATGAGCGCGGCTGACGTCTGGATTCAGTAGAAGGCGGGAATGATCAGGTGTTCGCGACCCGCAAACTGTCTCGCGACGCGGGAATACAGCAAGAAGAGCCACGTCTACGTGCGGCGCTGATGTGGTGAGTTGATGACAACGGAAGATGTCTCTGAAATAGCATGAACAGGAGATTCCTGGGTTTCTCATGCTGCCAATCTTTGCCATGCTGTCACCGTAAGTCTCGTCACCGATTCAGGCTGACCATGAATCCATGATGTGCCCCACAGATCACAAGGTATTGCGCCGTTGCTGGGCGCGCTGGGAAAGACAAGCGCAACGTCGGAGATTTCCGCATCGCGCCCCAAACCTTGCTCGTGGAGTCGTGGAGCGCCTTTCCCCCGCCATGCCCAGCGGAAATTCTTCTATCATCTATCGCGTCCCAATCATTGTTCTTGAGTCGATATAGAGATGTATCGATCTTCTCATCTTCAAGCCCACAACCGCGGTCAAATGAGAAGAAAAGAGTCGTCATTCTTCATCTATAGCTTGTCTCGATGCATTCACTGCGTCTTTTTCACTGCGTCCGTGGTAGTATTGATGTTCTGGATCACAGAACCTAGGGATAGTTCGATTCAAAATAGCTCGCGGGTGCCATTTTTAGCGCCCGACTGCATGAGCCGCGTTTCTCAACCTCATCTTCAATCCTCCATCCGAAGAGCATGCGCCAAGCTGTGCCACTGTGTTGCCAACATTCATGGATGGGCCGGAATCAGCGAACTCACGTCTCGCGCTGGACGCCGTACTGACCAACACCCTTCCCGATTTGATGATGCAATTCGTCATGTGTCCTGCGACGTTGATACCGCGCATAAGCGACGTGCGAGTATGTCTTGATTGCTGGACGACCGAGGAATCATGCTCGTCGTGACACAACAGGTATGTAGCTGATCGTCCTGCATAACGCTCTCTTCAGACCATCGGTGGTACGCAGGTTGTAATCTCCGCCAACCACCCTCATACTCCTATCCAAATTTCTACTCTGCTGCTTTGATCACGGAAAGGCTCTCGAAGGTGTCCGAATCATGACGAAACCGCTTTCCGCAAACTTTTGAGCTTACTTATCACTGCGCTGCTACAATACTACGTATCGTCAAATAATGATACCTAAACTTCTCCCATCGCCGGCACTAGTCTGTGCCTCCCGCGGACCGACTCACGATACTTCCATGCCCCACTCGCGATTCAACAACAGAAAGAAGTCATAGCACTCTCCATCATAAAATCGTCTACCTTGCTCTTCACTGGCGAGATTATCATCCTCAAGAATCCAATCACATTAGCTGTCGTGGTCGTAGTGGCTAGGTAGATAACGATCTACCACAACGCTCAACTGCTTTCCTGAAAGCGGGTCCACAGTGCCGGGCGGCGGGGAGATTTCCTGTCAGAGTCAGATACACCATCACATCAGCACCAGCCCGCTTCCTCCATCTTTTTCAAATGCCCTTACGCATACTCAGGTACTCACTCGTGCTATACTCGGCCTCCTACGGATCCTTCGGTGGGTGTGGGCTTTGCCTATCCTCGTGGGCGGTATTCCCAAAGGGACGTTTTATGTAGCTCTGTTACTGCAGGTGTACAAAGACTGGTATAACTACCGTTCACACTCGCGTTGCTACCCGTCCGCACTACCTGCACGCTCACGTACATATCTACGGGCAGTGCCAACCCCGGAACGCTACCACAGCAGGGAAAGTCAAGAGACATCATCACGCTTCATACCTGCTCCAATGTTGCTCTCGACAATGTCTAGCACGACGCAGCCTCACCAACATTCGCATCCTCACCATCACGCTCACACTCAAGATCGATACAATTCACAATACAGCTCGCAATACCTACAGGTGCCCAAGTTCGCACAAACACGCACCTCGCGATCACGCTCGAGATCGCGATCTCGCCAACGCGACTCGGTCCCGTGCGAAGTCTTCTCTTCACCAACTCAGGTCATTGTGTCGCCGCAAAAGTTGAGCTTCCGTCCCCGCTCGCCTGAGCCTCCAAAGAAACTCACTTTCAAACCTGAGTCGGATGACAAACCTCTGGCCACGCCTATTGCGCTTGATGTCGAGGAAGTCATCAACAGTCCGCCCAAACAAACGCTGCTCGAACCACCACCGCCGCCACATATTGATGCAGTAATCCTAGACGTGAACAACTCGAGGACAGATACTACCATGAGCATGACGATTCCAAACACTCGAATGCCCGCCCTGGCGACAGCGCCTACTTCTATCATCACTTCTATCGAAGACCCACTAGGCGGTGCCGACTGTGACGACACTGAAGAGAAGAATCAGGCATACACTACCACAATCAGCAGCCCCACCGAGCTGCTCTCTACCCCGAGTTTGCTACCACCACCAGTCACAAC
This sequence comes from Dissoconium aciculare CBS 342.82, assembly GCF_010015565.1. Lineage (NCBI taxonomy): Eukaryota > Fungi > Ascomycota > Dothideomycetes > Mycosphaerellales > Dissoconiaceae > Dissoconium > Dissoconium aciculare. The sequence continues at coordinate 21,848 of NW_022984960.1, read as the reverse complement.
CGTCAATCTTCGCCAGCGGCTGATCGGTGCCTGGAAACTGGAGTCGTACATTGCTTACCCCACGCCAAGCTCCCGTGTTCAACGACCCACGTATCCCATGACTCGGAATGTCACAGGATTCATCATGTATACCCCAGACGGCTACATGTCTGCTCAGATGCTGATACCCGGACAACAAAGTTTCAAGCGTGGTGAGGGAGAAGAACCTCAGTGGGCGGAGGCAGGTAAACGCTGCTTTGCGTACTGTGGACCATACTACATCACAGATGAAGGCCCTGATCGCCCAGAGATTCTCAGGCATACCTTCCAGTGTTGCAATCTTCCCGGCTGGATCGGCGACATTCAAGTTCGTACACATCGGTTCGAGGAAGATGGGCAGGTGCTTGTGTTAGGCAGTGAGGAACCAACAGAAGTCAAGGTGAGTTGGATAATGGTCCCGGTGTCGGCTCCCCGTCACGGCCATTTTTCGTTGGGATATCATAGAGGCTAATATGTTGCCTAGGGCGACAAACGCATTCCTGTCCTCAAATGGCGTCGCGTACGTAACAACGCCGACGGAAATCCTCCACCTCCGACTCCTCAGATCAAGATTAGCGGTCCTGGTGAGCCATGAATCTCGCTATACTTGGTCGATTCGGGGATCTGAGCAGCCCATCAAGGCAAGACATGACCGGAGCGGGCCATTAACTCAAGTCGACGCTCTCGGCCAGTGTGACCATCGCTACAATGTATTGCTGAAACTCGTTCATCGGACCAGCAATTCGATAGTCCGGCATCTGCGGTCTTCATTGTTGTGCAAGACTTCGCGACTTTGATGCAAACAAGACGCTTAACCACGCTGGTATTATTGATTCAATTCAAACCACCCGAGGCGTTCACGCATCAACCAAAACTCAGTGAGTATCTACGGTCTACTTGTGCATGGCCTCTGTTCTGCGGCCAAATCCATCGCACCTGGAATCCGATCTGTGGCTCTGAAACGCAATCAAAGACTGTCCGCCTGGCGCGATAAGACGATGGATTGCTGTGCAGCTGTTGTCTGAAATCTTTGCCACGCTATACCCCGGACCAACATCGAGGACAAATATCGACGAACGAGAGCTCACAACTGGGCTTGCTGTCGAGCGGGAGCTCAGTCGTTTGCAGTTCTCGAGTAGAGATTGCCAAGGTAGCCGCAACGATATTCCACCGCCCACGGCATCAGACGCATGAATGTTGCGAGATCTTCATGTGAGAGAATATCACGTGCTTGTTTCCCGATTACCGTGGCGGTATCAGCTTTTACCTCAGGTCGGACTTGTGGGAAACGTGGAGCAAGTACGAAATGGCTCATCAATATTTGTTTGGCGGCCTGAGCTAGGAAAAAGCAGAAGCAGGCCTTCCGCTTCTCTACCATGACCGTCGTTTCTGATAATCTCTCATTCATATTTTCCTACATTGATCTCGGTTGAAACTCTATCTGGAATGCAATCAATCGTTCACCACGACAATATCCGTGAGGACAGAGACACCTTACATGTATGTAATGAAGGCCATCTAGGCCTCATGTCACACCTGCACGTGGGAAACAGCACATTGCAAGTTTAGAAGTTGAATAGTATCATATGCCGAGTAGAAAATTTGATCTGCTCTCTCGTGAGACATACATTGCCCTCCTATGCCCACCTCCACAACTCCATCGCTGAAATCCACATCAGTACAAGAAAATGAGACAGAGAACGCCGCCGAAGAGATGCCCATGCCTATGCCCATGCCGCTTAGAAACACAATAATAGCAAACTGCCTGGCCCGCCGATGCCTCTTCACATCTGCTTGTAATCCACACTCCTCTGTCTACGCTGCTTGCCTTGGTGACGGTGGGGATTGACTGGCTGACGGAAATACGCGCCGTCATTCGCGCCATTGCCGTTGGCACCATTATTATTCATCCAAGGCTGCTGTTGTTGATAGCCTTGTTGTTGATGAAAACCCTGCTGTTGTTGGAAATTCTGCTGTTGCTGCTGCCAGCCCATGTTTCCTCCTCCCCCTCCACCGTTCATGTTCATTCCCATGCCGTTCGGATAGCCGCCCATGTTCATCCCGGGAAAACCGTTCATCATGGGGAATCCTGGCATGCCCATACCCATGCCCATTCCCCCCATGCCCATCTGCATATTCATCGGCATGCCCATTCCCATGCCAGCCATCATGGGATTCATGAAATTAGCCATTGGGTTTTGAGCGTTTGAATTTGGCGTCCCGTTGCCGCCAGTCATGTTGTTCATTTGGTTAACGAACTCGTTCATCGACTTTGGCGCAGTAGGTGGTTGAACTTTGGTAGCAGGCTGCGATGGACCTGTGGGCGGTGCTACGACAGACGGCGCGGGAGTGGTTGTAGAGGTGGCTGAGGGGTTGTCGTTCTCCGTGGGAGGAATGGGTTTGCGAGTGTTCTCCAATTCTTCACTGGCGCCACGCTTTCGTGAGTTCGTGGGCGACGCGGCTGGAGATCGGCTTGTTGCAGGTGTAGGAGACCCGATTTTTTGTGGTGTAGAAAGTTCAGCGGCGACCGTGGCAACAGGACTTTTGGCGGCTTCTTCTTCCTTTGGTACGTTCTTCTCATTCTTCTTCTCAGCCTCGAATTCTGCAAGCTTTGTAACGGCCTCGCTGTCGATTTCGAGATTGTCAAGCAGCACTTGTTCACCACAGTTGGGGCATGTGAGATCAGCATCTAATACAGCGTTCTCGATGCAATTACGACAGTACGTCCGACCACAGCAAGGCGTTTTGACAGGGTCCGCAAAAGGTCGTTTGTCGATTGGGCATTCTAGACCACGCTCGCGTAGTTCTTCGTCGCCTTGCGCCGCTTCCTTTTTCTTTTCGTTGGTGGCATTTTGTTGGTCTTGGAACTTCTGCCAGGCAGCTTGATCTGGTCTTGCACGCACCCATTCACCGTCGGCAGTATACATCAGACCTTTGTCCAATTTGGAAGGATCGATCTTGCCGTCTTCACCAACGCCCTCCGGTTTCTCAACAACCTCAAGCATAGAGCGCGGGATACCGGTGGTGCGCTTGAACTTATGCTTACCATCGTAATTCGGATCAGTATTGGTGGGACAGGCCTGGATCCAGTGACCCTTCTCGCCACAACGGTGACAGACGTAGCTAGAGGGCAACGGCTTGTCAGGAACGGGCGCCGCTTTGGCGAAGTTATTTCGCATCACAGGCTTTCCGGCCGACATCTCCAGGTCTGCTTTCAATTGAATATTGCTAGCACTCATTACAGCTTGCAGTCTCTCCTCCTCAGTCATGGCTTTGCCGTCACCCGGACCACCATTCATAGTAACACCATTAGCTCGGGCACTGGGCTCGATGCGACGTGCATTTTTCGCGTGGATGGGCATTTGACCAGTGACATAGCGAGCAGCACGCCCAGCTCCTGGTCGTTGTGCAGGCTGTCGCCGAACAATGACAGTTGTTGATCTTGGGATTTCGGTAGTATCATCATCGTAAACTATCGGATATGTTAGATTTCTACTCGTGGTTACAAAGTCGCATTCTATGAACTTACTTTCGTTGCTGTCAGATGTATAAATATCGAGATCGAATTCCTTGCCGTCTCCCAGTCGGGCAATACTCATAATCTCACGCTTGACCTCAAACACAGACAAACTTGCGCCGTCGAAGTTGATCTGAAGAGCATCCTTGCGAGACTTGAAGCGGAAGAAGATAGACGAAGACATGGCTCAGTCGAGCAATTCAACTGGTGGTGTATTTGCGATGGTCTGGTGAAGATCCCATGCACCGGTGAAAACGACCAGGCGATCGATTCTCCTCGCACGGCACTGGTGACGTGAAGCTCCGATACGTAGATATGTGAATATGGGGAATTGTTACAATGCAAATCCAAGCACGATCCGATCTCTCAGGACAATACGCCCGGAAAAGGTGATATTGTATTGAATAAGACAAGTTTGACTGTCTGACACAATCAACGCTACGAGCGTTTTGGTAATGCCTTTCTTATTTTTCTTTTGCCAAGTAGATGTACTCTGTTGCCCGAGCGCAACAAGAAGATGAACGGAACAGGAAACAGTGATTGCGTGACAAAGCCAAATACAGAGACCAACGACCAAAATCTGCTCTTTCTTCCGCTGTTCGCCGAATAGGCACAGCGGCAAGATCGCTTGATTCGTGACACGCGAGCGCGTGGTGAAATAAGACTCGTCAAATGACGATGGAATATCGAGAGAACAACGAAGTCGGTGTCGCAGTATTGACTGTGAGAACGCGTCGATGGCGGATGCGAGGTCGTAGCTGATGATGGAGGAGGGAGCAGGAGGAAGGATGTGGATGAAGGAGGGAAAGAGGGAGCGTCAGCCTTGAGCAAAGTCATGCTTCTAGACTGCCCGCTCAGCCGGGCCGCCAAGCTCAGATGACAAAGCCTGCTGCCAACGGACCCGGGCACGTGCTTGGAAGCCTCAGGCAATCAATGGAACGTCACATGCTTCTAATGGCTAGCCCAACTATATCTCATGTCACATGGAAAGACATAGTCGAATACACCACACGCGAACCCAAAATTGAAAGCGGCATTGGAATCACGTGTCAATCGCTTTGATCGATGACTTCACAAACCTGCTCTCCTTCGATTGACAGGCAAGCTCCAAACATGGAGGAGCCGTTCCGCATCAACAAGAGGAGAAAGGTATTTCGCAAGCGACTCGACGAAGATGAAGACATGCCTGATGCGCGAATTTCGCCAGCGCTTTCTGCTAATCCTCCATCGAATATGGAAGAGCCCACTGTCCTCGCTAGCGACCTCAATCTTGTGCGACGAAGACCGATCGTCAAAAAGCATGGCATCGCATTTACTGCTGGTGGAACGCAGTCACTAGATCGCAACGATGAGCAAGCCATGATCCTCGTCCCTCAGAGTCTAGATGAGCTCCCGGCTGCGAACGATCGATTCGTGAAGCCGACCGGTCGCGTAGGAGTCGTGGAAGACAAGCACTTGTACGTCTGCTCCACGCCTTTGGAAAGCATAGATATAGAGATCCCACTAACAGTGTAGGACTGCATACGTAGACTCCAAGCTCGCACAAATGCGCTTCGCAAAGTCTCAATCAATGGCACGCGCGCCCGAAACGACTCTTGAAAGCGCTGCACTCGCCGCAGAAGCACCTATTCTCGAAGATGAGCCGATGGACGGCGCCGACGATTCCGAAGTCGATGAGCAGGGACTGTCATCAATTCAGACTTCCGGAAAGCCTCACGAATACGGCAAAATCCAAGCCATTCCCAGATCCTCCAAGTCTACTCGAAGACGTCGCCGCCTCCCACAAGCACTCGACCCCACCGTGGCCGAGCGCGCTACCATGGTCGACCAAATAATGCAAGAGAGCTTCGTCCCGCGCTACGCTAAGAAGTCCACCAAAATGATCCGCGGCCGAGCCACCACCACCGACGCAGCAACCTCAAACACGGACGCTCACAAACTCCAAGCTGCCGGCCCGGGTGATACGCAAGGCGAAAACGCCGAAGACCTGGTAGACAACGACGAAGCTGTGGCCGAAGCCTTCAAAGCCGAATTTCTCCGGGGTCTGCGCGAGCGCAATTCGCGGAAGCGCGAGAGACAGATTCTCAATGCGACGTCGACGCGTGCGGCGCCGCCGAAGGAGGGCATTACTCCAAAGTTGGGAGGAAGTCGTGCGCAACGGGGAAAGATGCGAGCTGCGAGAGAGGAGGCAGCAGCGGCGAAGACGGGCCCTACGATTGGTGGAGGACCTGGTGTCGGCGCTGGAGGTGGAAGCTGAAGTTGTAGTGATTGAGATTGGAATTATGTTGAGGTGTATGCACAAAAGACGAGGATTGAGAGTTTATGGTGTCAAACTTAGGAGAGTTCAGATCACATAAAACCCTGTCACTCGACTGGGATACAATCACGATTGCCATAAATTTGCAATTATTTTCGCACTATCGTGAACCACGTCCCAAACTCGCGTGTTTACACCAATTCATCTCTATCTAGCCCAAACATGCTAAAAAATAGGCCATTCGTATGTAACGCCGACCAATCCATTTTGTCTCCTGCGGCGCGCCATCGTCGTAGATCCCCAAAAACATTTTGCTAATTTCAGAGACGAAAATCGATCTGAACTCAATCCCCCGATCATCCCAGGGTTACCTAAGCTGGTGGAAACTCTGTGGAATATAGCTCCCTGCTCTGTGCATCCCAATGCATGTGTTCAAAAACGCGGAATAATACCTCTTTACGATGCCGCGCTTCGCTGACCGCCAATAGGACCAAAGCTAGGCTCACTCCCATTACGCGGTGAGGTAGATGCCACAAATGACGAATGTACCATATGTTTACTTAAGCTTCCCGATCCGCTATGACCTTGCGACGCGGACATGAAAGGAGAGGAAGAAGGGGGAGAACGAGCCGCAAAGCTGCCGTTTGTCCAAGGATTTGTGGTACTTGGGGACCTGTTCGTGCTGCTTTGAGAACCGTTGGTGCCCTTTGCAGTGGAGGAATGTGTCGCAGAAGATGAGAGCTTGGGAGATTGGCTTTCATCTACACCCTCCATGTCGAAAAATTCGAGTTCCTCGTCGCTACGTTGTGGACCAGTGGCATTTATGGAGCCCTCATGAACGGATTGATCTGTTGCTATACCATTGCTAGAACCTCCGCCGTTCTTGCTCTCGCTGCTTGGGGATCGATCGAGGATACCAACACGCTGCTTTTGTGGGGTGACAGCACCAGCACTCAACTTGGTATGTTGCAGTTCTCGTGTAAGCATACTTATCGCCGATGGACGAGTGGGACTGCTTAGAGCCGAATTGCCAGGTGCAGTCAAAGGTGACTGGTCACCAGTATGACGACCATTGGTGACAATACCAGCAGCAGTGAAAGACAACGATGAGTTGGCACCGCGACGTGGCGAACCGACATGGCCAAATACGTTAGTGCCATTGCGTTGTTGTGGTTGTTGCTGCTGATGCTGTTGGAATACATTGGTATACCGCGAAGGGCTTGAAGAGAGCTGAGAGTTGTGATGAGGGCTACCGATCTTGCTGTCCTGTGGCTGATTGGATAATGAAGGTCCCAGGTATGTCGCAGAGGTTGTACGACGGGATGTTGACAGGAATGCTTGTGGACTGCTATTATAATTGTTGCTAAAAACGCCGTTGCTGTCATCGTTCAGACGATTCCGCGAGTTCCGGCGTGTGCGAACGTCGGGAATGAGATCGTGGAGACTCGAAGGGAGTAGACCTTCCTCGACCTCGATATCGCCGTCCTCATCATCGGTATCGGACTGGTCAATGAGTTGTGACCGTTGCCGCAAATGAATATTGTTGTGAAGATTGTTGCTGAGAGAAGTGGAAACCAGATGGAGACGCGACGCACGTAAGCGTTCAGCATGAAGTGATCGCTTTTCGAAGGTGATCGGCTCTTCAATCCCATGTGGAGGGGATGAACTCATGTTTGCCAGGACGTTGTCCATGCCTCGACCACCACCATAAGCCGAGGTGTGGAGATCGCGAAGCGCGATACTACTCAATTGTGTCCTCGGGAGGGATGACGGTGCCGAATCAAGTCCGAACTTGGATGGCACCGATGCCGCCACTGGTCCGTACCGCGCAGCCCAGGATATACCATTGCTATCGAATGAGTTTGGTAACGGCGCGTCCAGAACGGAAAGGCCTTTGCGATGTATTGGCGAGGTCGCCATACTTTCAAGTTGAGAAGGTGAGCCGTACTTTGGCGAAGCTGGTGAGTATGACAAATCGAAGTGTGGCATGTCCGAACCCATTCGCTGAGCTGAAAGGTATGCATCGTTATCTGAGCCGATCTCGCCATTTGGACGCTGCTCGAGACCTTGTGTCTGGAGTGAAAGAAGACCTGGTGGTGGAGCGTAGCCATTTGGCGAAATGGGACCTGGGCCAATGTATTGCTGTGGTGGAGCTGGAGGATATGCTGGCATGCGATTGACGATGTTACCATCTGGCGTGATATGTAAGAGAGCGCATTTCCGACCAAACTTGCATCCACCTTTTGTGAAATATTTGCAGGGCATCGGCCTTGTCGTTGACTCGACATCATGTGAAAATGGACAGGCCCGACCTGCCTGACATTGTCCTTGCAACCAGAACTTGCACGGGACGTGTTGTGTATCTATGCCAAAATGTCAATCACATGTTACGCTGATCTCAAAGTATATGCCTCCATGACCTACTCTTGTTCTTCGGCGGACTTTGCGCCATTCGCGGGTGAAGCGTCACATCTTGCGCAGCGCTGTTCGAGTAGGATCGTGAGCCATTCGTCGTTGGTACCGGCACAGGGCCACCACGTTCCGGCTGCATGCTTCAGTCTTTGCCGTAGACTAGCTGAAATGTTGCATGTGGCGAGTGGTGAAAGTTGGTGGTAATCGTGATTCTCGTCGTTGCAGCGGAGGGCGTGAAAGCAAGCGGACGGTAAGAATGGCGGTAGTTGGCGACCAGAAGTTGCGAGGCGAAAGAGATGCGACGATGTGTGCTACACATGCAGCTGACTCTTGAAAGAAGGAACAGGTAGTCGTGCGGATATGAGTGAGGCTTGGTAGCGAGAGGGAACAAAGGGAAGTGTCCAGGTGATGAGTTTTGAGTTGTGGTGGTAGTGTCGCGTGGTCCATTCATCATCCACGGGTGAGAGTTTCTGAATAATCACGGCAGTATGATAATGCGCACCCACTCCAGGGCAGACTGTCTCGTGCAATACTGGTGCAGTACAGTACATACACCCACTACTTCAGTATCTCATTCTGCTAGTTAGAGGGAGAAAAGGTAAAGGTAAGCATAGCACATGCCGAAAAAAGGACCCTCTTCTACGCCATTCCGCCTAATGTAGGGTAGGATGTGCAATCGTCGGGTGGCCATGTGGGGTAACTTCTGCGATTACGTGTGGAGAGGCGTGAGAGGGCAAAGATAAACGGATTTTCTCCCTCTGCCCTCTCTCTGCTGCCCGCCGCCGCCCGATTGCGCCTGAAAGATTGGCTCCGGGCGAGATAATGACTGATAGCATGTGCTCATAGCGACGTTTTGTCAACCAATCTTTTCACCTCTTGGGTGAACACTGTCTTTCGCTTTCTCCCTCCCTCTATGTCCCCTCATGTAGACATGATTTCGCATGCGTACCACATCTTCGAATAAAGATCATTAGGTCTCGACAAGCATTGGTTGCTCCACATATATGCATACTCGCTTCATTCCCCGCCTATTGCGTGGTGTTCTCCAATACCGACTCGCATTGGCCAATCTATCGAGCTTCGGCAGAGCCTCATCTAGCGTCTGTCGCTATCATCGTCACCAAAATTAAAGCCGAGAATTATAATAATAGAATATAGAAGCGCTATCGCTTCTATCGTAGTTATACTAATAGAACTATCATAGTCTATTAGTCCTATTATTATTATATAAATAGAATAGGCTTATCCTATTTATTCTATTAGGTAATATAATAGATAAAGTTTAATCGTATAGGAACGGAAGTAGTCGTATTATAGCTTAAGGCCTACCTACTAGCGGGATCGTAATATTATACTAGGCCTACTTATATTATAACTTAATAGGAAGGTATATACTTCTAGGAACTAGTTATCTACCTTTATATCTCTCTATCTAGGCTATAAAGGTTTAGGTATATTAACTTTTATTACTTAAGTCTATTTTATAGTATCTATTATATTATATAAGCCTTAAGTAGAAATACCTCCTATTAAGATATTTTTATCTCTATTCCTACTCTTATTTAGAGTAAATCTATATATAAATAAGCCTAATTAAATAGTAGGAACTTATTTAGATAGTCTAGGGGAGGCTCTTATTATTACGGTCTATACTAACGTACTATACTAGTACCTTAGGTACGATACTAGGGTAGCTAACGTAACTAATAGTTATACGACCTATAATTACGTAACTACTCTAAGTAATCTATATACTCTTATAAAAAGAGTGTATAGATTAAGATGTTACGGGTCAACTGCTAGAGGGCGGTTTACTCGAGGGGGTTCTTGAGAATGAGTGGTGCAACAGGATATCTGAAAGGGGCTTTGATTCCAATGGTTAAGTTGGTAACATGAGTTCAACACGAACAGACATAGGGTCCGTTCGTACTACCTATATATGTAAGTTAGATACAAAGGGAATGCACTTCTTGTGCGATATGTGCGATGCCGTTGTGGTTGTGCGACGTCGTGGATGTCGCGCATCCGTACCTCGTCGCGTATCTTTCCTGGTCACGTGATATTAGGGTTATGGTTGCATGTTGTTGACCTGTCTTAACTAAGTGTCGTTCGTCCATTCTGTACTTCCTCCCCTTCCTGGCCGTGCCGTGTCACGGGATCGTAACACTACTCCCCTCTTCTATCTTCGAAGTTCCATCGAGAAGTAAGTTGGTTCTTGCGTTCTCATTCCTCCATGTTGACTCGTCATGCCCCGCAAACCAACATCCGCAAAAGATCGGTCTGACGAATTTCAAGCGTCCATCGGTCGATTCTGTAACACGATGCCAGTCCCGTGTTCTCGTTGTCGGCGTCAAAACCTCAAGTGCTTGGTCGACATTCGTTCCGGTCGCTGTAAGGGCTGCAACGACGACCACAAGCCATGCGATCTTCGGGTGACTTTCAAGGAGTTCGAGCGGTTGGCCAGGTTGCGCTCCGAGTTAGTCAAGAAATCAGAGGAGCTCGAAGACGAGCTCACTCTAGCGGAGGAGGAGGCTGCGCGCGCGCACCTTAGAGTTGTCGAGGCGCGCAATCGCGCCCGCACTGCTCGCAAGCGTGCTCTCGCGGCCGAGCTGAAGGAAGACGAGGCGTACGCTCGTGAATCTGCTGGAATTGCTGAGGTTGCTGAGATGGAGGTTGCTGCGAATAACTCTGTTTCTGGTCCTAGTTCCTCGACTGTTGACGTGGAGTCATGGGGTTTCAATCCTGCAGACCTCAGCGCCTTGCCTGAGGAATGGTCTTTTGCTGGTGGCGTTTCCGCTGAGTGGGATCTCCTGGCCGGCGGCCTTGGTGGTGGAACTCCGCCAGTAGAAGCCGGCAACTCGTCAAGTTCTTGAGTGGTTCCCAGGTATTTTCACTGTCTGGGTACCCTTTCCATTTGACGAGGTATTTCTGACCATCTTGTTTTAGTATTTTTTCGACTTCGAAGACGTCGTCTTCATAATTCTCTTGGTGGAAGGTTTCTTGTAATGGCGTTTCCGGGTCAGCTGGTTCTAGCTGAGAGACATGGAATGTCTGGTGTTTTCTGGTGTCGGATGGTAGTGCAACTTGGTAGTTCACTGGTCCTGTTTGTTTGATGATCAAGAAGGGTCCGACCTTGACATGGTCAAGTTTTTTGGATGGTCTCCTTGTGCCAAAGTTTTTTGTAAGCACATAGACTCTATCCCCCTCTTTCAGCTGAGGATTCTTCTTGAATGTGGATTCTTTGCTTTTCACTTTTGATTGCATTTTTGTAATCGATGTTGTCATGTTTTTGTAGGCTTCTTGTAGTTTTCTGGCAATGTCGATGCCCGATGCTGCTTCCACACTTGGCAGCTCTGTCTGCCACAGATCTGGGTGCCTTCCGTGGTTCGCCCAGAATGGCGTTT
>NW_022984960.1:6336-8775 GCF_010015565.1 Dissoconium aciculare CBS 342.82 | reverse complement strand
GAATTCGCATTTCTCTGGCGCGGTTCGGAAGTCGGACTTGGAGAGTTTTTTGAAGACTTCCTGAACGTCCTTAACGTGTTGTTCCTTGTCTCCTTTCGTAAAGATAAGGATGTCGTCTACGTAGGCGACAACGGTAATGTCGAGAAGGTCTCGGAGGAGGTCGTTAATATATCTTTATTGTGTTGCTGGGGCGTTTGTAAGTCCCATTAGTATTACGAGAAACTCATAGAGTCCTCTCGACGTAAGGAACGCTGTCTTCTATTCTTCGCCTTCTTTTATTCTAATTGAGTAGAATGCGTCTCTAAGGTCGATTTTAGTAAACTATTTGGATCCGTTCAATCGGTCGTATAGCTTACCGATGTTTGGTAATAGGTAGCGGTCCTTGATAGTAATTTCGTTGAGTCGTCTATAATCTGTAACGATCCGAATCTTTCTATTCTTCTTTAGTACCGCTATGTATAGTACTCCTGCTAGGGATTTGGATGGTCTGACCCAGCCTTTCTTAAGCATCTCGTCTAACTATTCCTTCTCTGCTTTGAGGTAGTCTTCGGATTTGTGTCGGATGCGTATGAAGGGTAGCGTCTTGCCCGGTTCCAGCTTGATTTCGTGGTCCCAAGGTCTGTAAGGTGGAAGTTTCTTTATGTAGCTTCCTTCCTCGAACAGGACCTTCTACTGTTGATATTCTTGGGGAATCGTTATTCCCGTCTCTGCTTCTACAGCATTGTTGATCTGTCGAACCATCTTCTTTATGGTTGTCGTATCGAGTGCCTGTATCTTGCATCGATCTTCCGTTATCGCGGGTTTGTTATTCTTGAATTTAAGTTTTCTCTTCTGCTAATTCACACTTGGCTTGTTTATTATCAACTATAGAAATCCGAGTACGATTTCATGCCTTGTGTTGTTTAAGACATCAAATCGGGTTTCCTGCTGCAGCTGGTCAATATGCAACTTTACTAGTACCGTCTCATAGGTAACCGTGGGTAATTCGGCGCCGTCAATAGCGGTCAATTGGTATGCGTGCTTCTTTCGTTGGGTAGCGATCCCAAGTCTCTGTACCAAGTCGGCTGAAATGAAGCTTGCGCTGGCTCCTGTATCGATTAGGGCTATAGTGGGGCTGTGATTCACATGAACGAGTGATTGAAAGACTCCGTCCTGCTTATGTCTCGTAGCGCATACTTCTTTCTTCTCGACTTCTTCGTATATTTTCACGTATCCAGGCGCTAGGCTCTGATATCGTTTCGGTGGTCCTTTCCTAGTTGGGACCTCAGGATGGTCACGGATGCTAACCTTCCTTTTGTTTTTGGGTTTCTGGGGAAACCATCCGGCTCCGCTCTTGTCTATGAAGTGAATCACACAAGAGTCATCGTAGCAACCGGTCCAGCTAAGGTTCTCGTGCCCAGTTTGTTTTCCTTGAGGGTCGTCTTCGTGTTTCTCAGTGCTGTTCATTTGTCGGTGATTCTTGTTGGGACATTCTTTCGAGTAGTGCCCGGGCTTGCCGCATGAGTAGCACGTGACGTTTTTCTCAGAGTTGTTGATTGTTCCCCTGTTCACCTTGTTCTTCGATCGGTAGTCCTTGGAGATATGCCCGATCTTTCCACAGGCGTAACAGGTCATTTTCTTTCCGTTAGTTATCGGTTTCTTCTGGAGGTTGTCGATTTCCATCGCGTCGGGGTCGCGGGGTCGCATTCTGAAGCGTCCGATGTTTGGTGTATTGCGATACATCGGGATGGCTCCTGTCTTGTTTTCATACTTGCGTTCGATGGATCTCTCGTAGAGTCGATCTCCAATAGTGCAAGCTGACTCGACGAGCGGTCCGAGCTCATCGATCCTTGGGCCCCATCGCATGAGTTCATCTTTGACCTCGCTCTTGAGTCCCTTGCGGAACATCTCGGCGAGCGCAGCGTCGCCCCAGTCAAGCACTACAGCGAGTTCCTGGAACCTTGCTGTATAGTCCCGAACGAACCCTGTCTGCTTGAGTTGCTGGATGTAGCGCGCGGCGTCGATTGCCTCGGTCGTATTCCCAAAGATTTGTCTACAGGCATGCTTGAAGTTGGGCCAATTGTCTAGGATCCCGGTCTGCTCTATGCCTTCGAGTTTAAGCTTGAGGAACTTCTTGACCCATTGTTCCGCTCTGCCCCTGAGGTGCATTGCAGCCAGCAAGGCTGCATCCTCTTTGTTCTGGGGATTGAAGCGAAGGTACAGCTCCACTTGGAGTGTCCAGTTGTCGAACTTGCTACGGTCTCTGTAGAACAGATCAGGCTTAGGAACCTTGGCGTGTCCCGTACGTGGGTTGGGGTCTGTTCCTGTAGCCTGGTTGTTGCCTCTGGCACTGAGTCGTCCTTCCAACTCCTGGATCAGGTTGAGAAGCTGTTGCTGTTCCTGGTGACGTTGGCGCTGGTCTTCGACTTGCTGACGCATCAAAATCTTGACTTGTTTCTT
>NW_022984960.1:0-5908 GCF_010015565.1 Dissoconium aciculare CBS 342.82 | reverse complement strand
ACTAAGTGTCGTTCGTCCATTCTGTACTTCCTCCCCTTCCTGGCCGTACCGTGTTACGGGATCGTAACATAAGAGAGCACTTTTACCCCTACTCTAAACGATCTATTTACTCCTATAATAGAGTACGCGGATTAATAAGAGTAGATCTATTTTATATATATATATCTTAACTATATAAGTAGATAGGATAACCTTACGTTATCCTATATTTAACTTATATTCTATACTTATTAATTAGAATCTTGACTTTACTCTATAAAATATAATACCGCGCCGTTCTCTAGAACTCTCTTCTAGTAGTATAAACCCTAATCTAGGTCTTTAGATCTTAATACTTTAAATACCCTTACAAAGATAAGCGCTACTAGATTTACTAAGACTCCTACCCTTAGCGGTATCGGAGTAAACCGATACGTACCTTTACAACTAACCCCTAATAATAACGATATTAATATAGATAAAGACGACTCTAAGTAGGGTACCGACTTAGATAATAACGATAACGATAACGATACTAAGGCTATAAAAAGAGCTATTAAGAAGGCTATTAAGAAAGCTACTAAGGATAAGTAATCTAAGGATAATAAAGTAGCTAAGCTAGACCTTTACTATAGGGAACGAAATAAGTTTAATACCTAGATCCTCTAGATAGACTTATACTTCCGTTTTAGTAACGTAAAGAAGGAAGACTAGGCCCTATTTGTAGCTACCTTCCTTAGGGGAAGTACCGAATATTAGGCTAAACTATTTATAAAGGCTAAGCTTACTAGAGGAGACGACTAAGAAATATTTACCTTTTAGACTAAGTTTAAGGCCGTAGCTTATACTATCTTTAGAGTATCTAACAAAGTTAATTAAGCTATTCGAGTTATTTAGAACCTTAAATAGAAAGGTTTAACTACTAAGTATATATTACGGGTTAACTACTAAAGGCGGCTTACTCGAGGGGCTTTTTAAGAATAAGTAGTTCTAGGAGGATTAGGAAAGAGGCTCTATATTCTAATAGGTAAGTTAGTAATATAAGTTTAATACAAGTAGATATAAGGTCTACTCGTCCTACCTATATATATAAGTTAGGTACAAAAGAGATATACGTATACGCGCCTATAGTTGTTTACGCGCTATATACGCGTCGTAAAAGATAAGCGACGTCGTAAATATCGCTTCTTTGTACTTTATTACGTATCTTTCGTTACGGAATATTTAGGATTAAGGTCGTATAATATCGTCTAAGGAATAAGTAGCCCTTATTCCTCTATTTCCTACTTAGCTTTACTAGTTCCCTATACCTCGTTACGGGATTGTAATACTACCTCCTTCTTCTGTTTTTCGAGTTCTATCGAGAAGTATACTTCCTTTCCTTATACGTAATTATACCCTAAAAGCCTATTTCTACGGACTAATATTCTAATAAATTCGAATTAGCTATTCTCCGTTTTCGTAACGAGATACCGACGCCTTATTTACGTTACCGTCGTTCTAGTTCCAAGTATCTAGTCGATATCCGTTCGGGTCGTTACAAATTATATAACGATACTTATAAGCCTTACGACCTACGTATAACGTTTCGAGAGTTCGAAAAGTTAGCCCGTCTCCGCGTAGAGTTAGTTAAGAAGTCGGAGGACTTAGATAACGAGTTAACTCGAGCCGAAGAAGAGGTCGCTTACGCCTATCTCTAGTTTATCGAGTTACGTAATTGCGCTTGTACCGCTCGCAAACGGGTAATAGCCGCTAAGTTAAAGGAAAACGAGGCCTATTTTTATAAGGCCGCGGGGATTACTAAGGTATCTAATATAGAGGCCGCTTAAGTAGAGTCGTCGCTTCCCTTATCTAGGGCCCCGGCCTCGGTAGTCGATATAGAGTCCTAGAATTTTAATCCCTCCGACCTTAGTACCTTACCGGAGGAGTAGTTAGCGGCTAGGAACGTCGCTATAGAGTAGGATATTTTAGTCGGCGGTTCTACCGCTAGAAGTCCTTTAGTAGTAGCCGGTAGTTTATTAAATTCTTAAGTAGTTCCTAAGTATTTTTACTCTCTAGGTATCCTTTCTATTTAACTAAGTTATTACGATCCTATAATAAGGTACAGGGAACTAGTAAAGCTAGGTAGGAAATAGAGGAATAAGGGCTACTTATTCCTCGGACAATATTATACGACCTTAACCCTAAATATTACGTAATAAAAGATACGTAACGAGGTACGAAGAAGCGATATTTACGACGTCGCTTATCTTCTATAACGCGTATATAGCGCGTAAACAACTATAGGCGCGTATACGTATATCTCTTTTGTACCTAACTTATATATATAAGTAGGACGAGTAGACCTTATATCTGCTCGTATTGAACTTATATTACTAACTTACCTATTAGAATATAAAGCCCCTTCCCTAATCCTCTTAAAACTACTTATTCTTAAGAAGCCCCTCGAGTAAAACTACCTTTAGTAGTTAACCCGTAATATAGGTATCGCTAACTATCTTACTTTAGTATTTTCTTAACTTCGAATACGTCTTCTTTAAAGTTTTCCTAGTAAAAGGTTTTTTGTAGTAGGGTTCCCGTATTAGCTAGTTTAAGCTAAGAGATATAGAATATCTAGTATTTCCGGGTATCGGATAGTAGTACAACCTAATAGTTAACTAGTCCTATTTGTTTAGTAATTAAGAAGGGTCCGACTTTAACGTAGTTAAGTCTTTTAGATAGTCTCTTTATACCGAAATTTTTTATAAGTATATAGACTCTATCCCCCTTCTTAAGCTAAGGATTCTTCTTATATAGTAATTCTTAAGCTTTAACCCTCGTTTACATTTTTAAGATATTTAGATTTATGTTTTTATAGGCTTCCTCTAATATTTTAGCGAGGTAAGCGCCCGCCGGTACTTCTACTAATAGTAGTTCCTTTCTCTATAGGTCTAGGTATCGTCCGTAGTTTACTTAAAATAGTAATTATTTCGTTATAGATAATACGGCGTTATTAATATATAACTAGGCTATTAGTAGGTATTTAATCTAATCTGTTTGCTCGTAACTAATATATTTTCGTAGGTACGTTTCGAGCGTTTAGTTTAATCTCTCCGTTTATCCGTCTATCTATAGGTAGAATACTATTAATATTATATACTTCGTCCCGATCTTTACTATAAATGTTTTCTATAGGTTAGAAGTAAAGAGCTTATCTCTATCTATAACGATCTTTCTTAAGAGGCTATATAACTAAAAGACTCTATCGATTAACGTAGTAGCCGTTTGTTCCGCTATAAAGTCTTTACGATATAGTAAGTAGTAATAGTACTTCGTTAGTCTGTCTACTACAACTATAATCCCGTTATAGTATTGTCCGCTTGCGACGTCTAGCGATAGTAGTAGGTCCGTAATAAAGTCTATTATAATTTCTTCCTATAAGTATTTTAGTAGTTTAGAGAACTAGACTGTTCCGTACGCTATATATCTTTTATTTTTATTAAGTTTGTATTCCCTATATTTTTTAATATATACGGTAACTTTTTCCTTTATTTTAGGGAAGGTATATCTTCGTTATAGCTACTCGAGAGTTTTCTCGATACTTATATATCTCCTAACCTTATCGTCGTAGTACTTAGTAATTATATCGTTTTCTATTTCTATTAGTATTCTAATTTTTTCGCTTATAGGGAATCGTTCCTTTGTATCTTCTATAATATCAATTATTACGTTAATTTTATATACGTTTAGTAAAGGGTCCTGTCTAAGTTTCTCCTTAAGATAGCCTAGTTAAATATTACTTTGTCCTTTATATAGTCGGTTCTTTAGCTTAGGGCGTCGGTCCTACTATTATCCTTACCTAGCGTATAGTAGATTTTAAACTTGTATTATCTAAGGTACTTAGCCTATCGGACCTACTAACGGTTAAGTTCCTTCGTAGTAGTAAACGTAAGTAGGTTTTTATAATTAGTAAAAACTATACAATTAGGCGTACTTACTACGTAGATCCGCTATTACTATAAGGTATCTATAACTACAAGTAGTTCTTTATCGTAGATATCGTAGTTCTATTCTACGGGACTTATTTTTCTTAAGTAATAGGCGATTAGTATTCGAGTACCGCTATGTACCTAGGTAAGGTATACTCCGATAGTAAGGTCTAAGGCGTCTGTCTCGATCTGTACTAGTAGATTGGGATCGAATATCTTAAGTTTACCCGCGTCGGTTATCTGTTATTTAACGGTATTAAATACCTTTTAATATATCTCCGTCTATTTGTATAGCCTATTCTTTTTCGTTAGTACTATAAGGGGTACTATAATCGACGAGAATCCCTTAATAAACTTTCGGTTATAGTTCGCTAATCTTAAGAATACCTAGATTTCCTTAATAGTAGCTAGTATTAGCTAGTCTGTAATTGACTTAGTTTTTTTAGGGTCGGGTCTAAATCCTTCTATACTAATAATGTTTCCTAAGAACTCGACTTCTATCTTATAGAATTCGTACTTTTTTAAAGCGGTTCGGAAGTCTAATTCTAAGAGTTGCTTAAAGACTTCCTAGATATCCTTAATATATTAAGCTTTTTCTCCTTTTATATAGATAAGAATATCGTATACGTAGGTAATAACTATAATATTAAGGAGGTCTCTAAGTAAGTCGTTAATATAGCGTTGTTAGGTAGTAGGGGTATTAGTAAGTCCTATAGGTATTACTAGGAACTCGTATAGTCCCCTTAAGGTAATAAACGCTATCTTCTATTCTTTGCCTTCCTTTATCTAGATAGAGTAGAATACGTCCCTTAAGTCGATTTTTATAAACTACTTTACTCCGTATAGGCGATTGTATAGTTCGCCGATATTTAGTAGAGGATAGCGGTCTTTAACGGTTATCTCGTTAAGTCGACGGTAGTCGGTAATAATTCTTATTTTTCCGTTTTTCTTTACTATAGCGAGGTATAGTACTCCCGCTAGAGATTTAGAGGGTCTAACCTATCCTTTCGCTAATATATCGTTAAGCTATAACTTTTTTACCTTAATATAGTCTTCTAATTTATATCTTAATCGTATAAATAAGGGTATCGTACCTAGTTCGAGCTTAATCTCGTAATCTTAGGGTCGATATAGGGGGAGTTTCTTTATATAGCTTCCCTCTATAAATAAGAACTTCTACTACTAGTATTCTAATAGGATATCGACCGTCGTCGTATTATCCTCTCGTACCTCTATAAGCTATATCTATTACACGTTAGCTAGAACCTTTCCGTTCTACTTCTTCGGTTCGATCGTCTTAAATTCGAGTATCCGCTTCTACTAATTAATCGTTAGGTAGGTTTCTATTAGCTATAGATAGCTAAGTATAACGTCGTACCTTATATAGGTAAGGACGTCGAATTGTATTTCCTACTATAGCTAGCTAATACTTAGGGTAACTAGTACCGTCTCGCGGTCTATTACTAGGAGGTCTCCTCTATTAATTACTATTAGTTAGTATTTCTGTTTCTTACTCCGGGTAGCGATCCCGAGCGTCTTTACTAGTTCTTCTAAGATAAAGCTAGCGCTTGCTCCTATATCTATAAGGGCTATAGTCTCCTATCTATTGTTACGATCCTGGAGCGGACCGGAGCAGACAGCTACGCAAGAGTACTAATCCAAGTCACGTGTCGCTAACCTCAGGGTCACACACCCCACAGAACCACGATGCAAGCAAGGGTTAGGAGAACCCTAAGGAGCAGAGCTTTGGAGCAGCTGCCTGAGCCAGAGCGTTGATCTAGGAGCAGGACTTTGGAGCAGACGCTAGAGCCAGAGCACCGCTCCAGATCAGAGCACTGGAGTCGCTAGCGACTCCAAGTCACTGATCCACACATTTCCTTTGTACCTAACTTACATATATAGGTAGGACGAATGGACCTTATGTCTGTTCGTGTTGAACTCATGTTACCAACTTACCCATT
>NW_022984959.1:1000993-1203520 GCF_010015565.1 Dissoconium aciculare CBS 342.82 | reverse complement strand
ACGTCGTCGTCGTCGTCGTCGGCCACCCATTCCTCTTCCTCGTCGCCCCATTCCGCCTCGGGCGCGGGTTCCCACATCCACGGACTGAACGTCCGCTGCCCGCGACTGCCTTGCAAAATGCGTACAAACGGCTCGATCAACTACAAATAATACACTACCAACTCCCCGACCTCGCGCGGGACAAACCGGTGGACACACTTCTCGCTCTGGCTGGCGCTGAACCCCTTATGGTATGACGTGATGAACACCACCATGCCCTGATCGATCATGATGCCCCGTTGGCCGCGGGCGCTCTCGCCGTTGACGTGCTGGATGCTCACCAACTCGGTGGCGCGCGCGGGGGCGCCGGCGGACATGTGCACCAAAACCAACAACTCCTCCTTCCATCGCTTCGCCTGCCGCAAATACGCCTCGACGGCGTCGGGGTGGAACGTCGGGGCGTCGCTGTGGCCGTCTACTATGAACCGCGTCCGGATGGCGGGCTCGGTAAACAATCGCTTGCCCAACCACTCTCGGCCATCGACGGGCCACACGTTGCGGGCGTCCTGGATGAACCCGAACCCCTCGTCCATGACGCTGTGGTTGTCGACGATCGTGGCCATATCGAACCGGGGCATGTCCGCGGCCTGCCATCCCCCCGCCCGGGGCGCTATAAACATCAACTCCTCGACTAATCGCCGTCGGGTGGTTGCTAACAACCTATGGACGACGGTGCGGATCTGGTCTATTCCAAATTGGATCTTACGGACGACGATTACGTCCTGGTTTGCCCCGGACCATCCGATTTGACCGGCGGCGTTTGTGGTGTATCGGATCTTCATACCATACATCTTCTGGGTATAAATGGTCTGGATGGGATGCGGCTGGCCACCAAATTCGGTCATGGTCATGAACCGCGCTACGTCCTGCTGCACCAACTGATGGATCGCGGGCGCTGCGTCGGTGGCGTCGTCGTGGGATCGGCCCTGCTGTATTTGCTGCTGGACGTGGTCCTGTTGGATGCGCCATGCGCGGCGGACGATGATGGCGCGCATAGTGGTGATTACCGCGGCCAATGTAGTCGTGTAAGAAATGGCGGGCACCCACCCGTTCCGCTCGCCGCATGTGCCTAATACGGCCAACCCGCTTAACATGCCATTGACGTACTCATTGTCCTTCAACTCGTGATCGAACATGGCAATCCAAAATGCCGAACTGGCGTGTTGTTGTTGTCGGCGCCGGTCTCCCGGCGATTGACGCAATGCAACGCATGTCGTCCGACGATCTCTACCCGGCTGGCTTGGAACGAACGACGGATCAACACTATGGTACCGTCACACGCCCGCGACAACGCCTGCTCCGATTCGGGGGCGAATGGGGCGGCATCGTCTTCTAAACATGCCTGCACTTTGTCGACATTAGGCTCGGCCTTGACGCATTCGGTGATCCATCGTCGATGATCGTTCGATAAATGACGCTCCCATCCGGTGTGTTCTAACCATGGATTAGGCTCATACCGCGTCCGTTCGGTGCGGGCGTCTTCCTGCGCCTGCTGAAAATCGGCAAACAACTTCGCCATCCATGCCTTGCCTTGGGCGGCATGATCGATGTCTACGGCTGGGCCGGCATGGGGCACGACCTGGACGGGAAATACCTTTTGCCATTTGCCTGTACGGAACAAACGTTGGCATGGTTGGTTCGTTTCCCATGGTGGACGGTGGACGGCATCGAAATCCGGTCGGCCTTTTGCTCGGGTACTCTGATAATTATGCTGGTCCTTGCAATGCTTCTGAATGCCCGTGCGTTCGCGGTATGTGACATTGCATTCGCGGCCGTCGACGTTGAACACGCATCGATGTCCATTGGGATATACGGGAATGCCGGCGATGGGCGGACTACTCGCATCGGGATACTTAACCTTGTCGGGCGTCTGTGCGACATGGGGCAGACGCTGAACAAACGCTGCGATGTCGACTCGTTGCCGAACAGTGGTGCTCTTGTGTTTCTCTTGCAAATGGCCTTGAATATGGGCCGGGCTAACGGCATATTGACACTGCTTACAGATTATGACCTGGCAAGCCTGGTTATGTAAGAAGTATTTCTGAAATAGCTCTATGATGTTGTACCAAATGGCTGTACTATATGCACCTCGCATGCGCGCTAACAGCTATCGGCGTCGTGACATTCGCGACGCGAGCGTGTCTGTATACCCTAGCCAACCCCAAATTCCCGCGCAAACTTCATTTTTTTTTGGGTTACTTCCAACCCCGACAACGACATACCAAACAACGTCGCAAAATTACGAGAACTATGTCCGTTTGATCGCCAAAATCTGCGCTTTTTTTGGGTACCCATCTGGAAATTATTAAACATTGGCATCCCTATGTGATCGACCCCATGTGATCGACCCCCTTAGGGTCCGTACCCGAACCAAATGTAGCTAGTAAATATATGTGATCGACTCCATCACAGCTGGAATTTGTGGATAGGAAACAATTCATGCCCACTGTAATTTCCAGTCTCATCGTGGAAGATATGAATAGCCTGTGCTCTATTCGCATCCGCTTGCTCTTTTGTTGCAAGGAGAACCGTTGCATGTGGTCTTGGCTCGTTGTGGCTGGTATGGGTTGGATTTCTAGAAAGGCCGGAGCAGTCGAAGAGCATAGTAACAACAGCCTGAATCACGATAAGCGTGATGCTGAAGGGTTTGAGAACTAACAGGCACTCCGCGATCGTGAAGTGAGCAAGATCAGGTTGCTTCGAAGCTACTTCAATAAGAGCTAGAGTTTGATTTCGTACAGCGGAGTTTTTGATCCGTTGAGTGAATCTGACGACACTTCTAGTGATTGGAGACATGCTTCAAGGGGTTTTGTAAAGCTATTCGTGTTGTATCGGAAAGTGCTCTTGGTAGGATCGTGCGAACGAGGAAGATGTCGATTCATCTCGTTTCCTACATCAGGGAAATTCATATTTATGTAGTCTACATGCTCGAGGTTAGGCACCTACGTTGCTACGTGCCGTTGACTGTCGCTGATGTTAAAAGTCGGCTAGCCATGCTCTGCCAGCGCCTGGAGGAATCGGTGTCTCGCTTCAGTACAGACAATCCAATGTCAAACCAATCAATCAGGACGTGAAGCCTTGGAGCCGCTGAGCATGGTCTCAGCTTCCCAGCTAGGCTTCGGGCGCGAGTGAGGCTTCATATAATACCCACTCATGTCGTCTAGTATGTTTCGGACTTCGTCTAGTGAGCGGTTCTCGTTGGTGACATTACCCAAGTCGGCCGGGGCTGGTGCCGCTGGACGTCCTGCCGCCGGGCATGCTGCCGCATGTCCAAATTTAGGACTGCCCAGCTGAGCATTGTCCTCACGGAAAGCTTAAGGCAACTATTCCGAGCGGTAAACACTCAGGCACGCCAACGTCACAGGCCCGCAAAACTTCGAGGCGTCTCGTTAGCTTTCTCTGATTGCTCAACGATCGTCGTTCTTTCGCGAGTTGCTCGCTTCATCATATGCGCTTCAACCGATGGCCACAGGCCTTTCTGTCGAATTGTGTCCCACCATTAACCCAACCCCGGTCTAACTCCTGTGCCTCGCAAGCGCGATCGCTAGCAATGGAAAAGCCACCATACGTCTGCGAAATCGATGCAGAACCGATCCACCGATATCAAATCGGCGGCTACCATCCCGTACATTTGGGCGATGTGATGCATGAAGGTCGATATCGGGTGATTCATAAACTCGGGTGGGGCGGCTGGTCTACAGTCTGGGCGGCCAGAGATCTGAAGTTCGTGTCAATACAACATCTAAATGCCCCTGCCCTTGCTAACAGCACAGGACCGAACGATACGTTGCTTTGCAGATAGCCGCTGCTGATTCTGTTGATGAGACGCGCGAGATGAAGATACTGAGGAGTCTACAGACAAGCCTCCCGGCATCACCCCATCTAATCCAAATGCTCGATAATTTCCAATGCGAAGGACCAAATGGGCGCCATAACTGTCTTGTTCTGGAACTTCTAGGCCCAAGTGTTGCAAATCTAGTAAGAGACAAATGCGTGGGTGATCGACTTCCTGGTAGATTGGCCAAACGTTTTGCGAGGAGTGCTCTCGAGGGCCTCGCAGCTCTGCATCAGGAGGGAATAGCGCACGGGGGTATCGTACCCGGGAACTCAATCTCCAAGTCGATTCCGCAAGACTAACGGTATGTAGATATCCATATCGGGAACCTGGCACTGAGCCTGCCAATGCTCGAGTTCGTTAACGAAGAGGAATTCATGCTCAAAATGGGTAAAACCGAAGTGAGCAAAATCCAGCGAAGGGACGGGCGAGAGAAAGGCATACACGTCCCCGAGTACATCGTTCGCCCGACCACGTTTCCCATTAAGATTTCCGAGTATTCTGGAACTATCAAGCTTGTGGACTTCGGCGAATCGTTCCGCAACGATGCTCCACTAAGCTCTTTACACACACCGCTTCCTGTTCGAGCTCCGGAAGTTATCTTTGGAGATGATTTGACGACAAGCGTAGACCTTTGGTCAGCAGCCTGCATGGTGAGCACGTAGCAACTCCGGCCCAAGCCTGCCCAGATACTGCCATGTAAACACTCCCGAACTAACGACTTTGAAGATCTATGAACTCGTGGTTGGTCAACCACCTTTCGATACATTCATGCAGACCAAGCCTACACTAGTCGGTGAGATGATCGGAATGGCGAGCGATAAACTTCCTGATCGTTGGCAACCCCTGTGGCAATCGATGAGGACTTCCGCGGCTCACAATGACGACGATGACATCTCGCTAGAGACTTGGCTCGAGGAATCGTATTTCGATGGGCAACGCCCGGTCGATCTTACCAAGAACGAAATCGTGCAGTTCTGCAAAATTGTGCGCAGACTACTCCTCTTTGAACCATCTTCAAGGGCATCAGCCGCCGAGATCGCACAGGATCCATGGTTCGATGCAGATTAACGGAACGCCCAAGATTGTCTCCCTCACTTCTCTTTGCCACACTTCGTATAGAAAGATCATACACTCTTCGCGTACTCAGCGTGTGTGAATACTCTGGCTTTGTCAGCTCTCGCAAAAGAAGGGAGCAAGATCGTCTCGACTTCGCTGGCAGGCTATGCTTCTCGCTTCTCGTTGCCACACTTTGTTTAGAAAGATCATTTACTCTTTACTTACTCGGCGTGTGTAAATACTCTGGCTTTGTAATCTCTCGCAACAGAAGGGAGCAAGATCGTGAATTTGCGAATTTTCTCTGATCACGAATCTATCGATTATTCGACGCCTTACTGAGCCGGTAGGAACTCTAAGAACTGTACATGATGCATCTCAGCGGTTACAATACCATCCCGCAGGAGATGGATATGATTCTTGAACGTCTCCGTCTCGCGAAACTGGAGATGTGCATCGACCGAGTCCCATCCGACCGTGAGGACAGCCGCCTTGCCCTTCTTGCCATCGTGCTCGACCTCCTCAACAGTGAAGCCATAAGCCGCGCCCAAGAACCCATGAATTCCAGCAGCCTCGATCGCAGCTCCGAATTTTTCGACGCCAGCACCGTAGCCAGAGGGTGCGCCATCCGGTCCGAAGATGAAAGTCGCCACCTCGGTCACAGGGGCCGTAATGGTTTTGTCTAGAGCGCCTTCAGGCTGGAAATCAACGTGGATAATGCGTGGCTTGCCACCGCTGAAGGTCTGGAAACGCTTTGCGAAGGCTGGGTATGACTCTCCGGAATTGAAAGCTTCATGCGCCTTAAGGTCTTCCCAGTCTGCGACATGCAGGTTAGCAAGCCGATGTATTGCGAGCCGGCACGGTCAGCCACATACTAATGAAGACTTCAAACGTCTGCGATGATTCACGCTGTGTACCGAAGTTAATCTTGTGGCCACCGTTTGCCTTTGCGATGGTCTCAAACGACTCCCATGCTATGAGCGCGGCGTTGGTAGTCGGATCGCCGACATCGCTTCCGGGCGCCAGCGCCATCGTGAAGATCTCGGTAGTCACCATTTTGAGGGTAGCTATTTGAAAGATAATGTGTGATTCTGTGAGCGTTTTTCCAAAAACACAATTGTCTGTCGTGGAGGAAGGGCACAGCCTCCAATCGGATGCTAAATCCAACACCATGCTTCGTGGCCGACTGTTCGCCTCCAGGCGGGCCACCCTACGTCAATAGGCGCAATGGTAACCTGGGGAAGCTCGTTTCCGCCTAATTGCCCCACCTGTTCTCCCTCGGCCCGCTCTACCCCATGCCCATGCCAGTCTCAAGCGCTTCGGCGGTCCTCTACCACCGGACATGTAGGCCAGAATCGGCCTGTCATTTGTGCGTCTATCACGATGATTAAGATGTCCTTCCTCTCTATATAATTGACTGTGGTGGCCGATCTGTATGAGACTCTAGATCCAGAAATCATGAGTGCTGGAAACTCCTCCGGCTGTGCACTAATCGCCCACGAACCCATACCGCCAAGGTATTCCGGTCATCACCAGTATACAGCCATTTCGCGATCTTGTCCTCCCAATTCTCGTTGCCAAAGACGTCGACTAACCCAGCATCGTCCAGATCGTTGTCCTGTATGCTCGCCTCACCCGGGACTCTCGGCAAACCGACCAATTGCGCATCCCAATCCATGCCAACTTCAAACCCTCCAATTTTATTTTCTAATCCACAAACCTGAGCTCCACCTCTGGTAGCCAAGTAAAGTGCCTCCGCAACCGAAAGTTTTGCCTTCTCCCCCTCAACCATGGCGACATGGCGACTGACGAAAATGGCCTCTCGCGCCTCCGCCAGAACACTCGGTGTGTATCCGCCGCTGACATCCGTGCCCAGCCCAACCGTCAGCCCTTCGTCTAGCAATGTGCGGACTTTCGCCGTTCCGCTCGTCAGTGCGGTATTGCTCGCAGGACAATGGCTGATTTTCGCGCCGCGGTCGCGGATGAGGGCGCGCTCCGAGGCATCGAGATAGATGGCATGTGCGAGGATGGTTCGGTTCGTCAGGAGTCCAACGGCATCGTAGACGTGTGTGTAGCTCGTGTGATCTGGGTACAATTCCTTGACTAAAGCGCATTCGGCAGGGTTCTCGGAGATGTGCGTTTGGATTGGAATGTTCATTTCACGATGCAGGCCCGCAAGGGCGCGCATGCTCTCGACTGAGCATGATGGAGCAAAGCGAGGTGTCAGGATCGGCGAGAGTAGCGAGAATGAAGGATCGATGGATTTGATGTGTGCGATACAGGCGCGCGAGAGGGCTAGTGTTGTGCTCTCGTCTTCGGGATCCCGGTAGTAGTCTGCTGTGGTGGCCGGGTGATCCATACACACGCGACCGATGAAGGCGCGCTGGCCTCTGGCGTGGCAGATATCCGCGAGTAGATTCGTAGCTGGGACGTGGGTCGTCGCGTAGTAGCATGCGGTGGTTGTGCCATGTGACAAAGTGCGGCTGACGACCCGAGGATATATTCGTCGGGCTACGGCGAGATCTGAAAACGACGACTCTAATGGGAACGTGTAGGTGTGAAGCCAATCGAGCAAAGTTGACTTGCCGAATATTCCGGCGTTGGGATATTGTGAAGCATGGATGTGCGTGTCTGCGTCGAATCGAGTTAGTATGTCTTTGCCATGTCATGCAATGATCATGCGGTGCGGGCTTTACCAATGAAGCCAGGGAAGAAGAAGCCTTCATCCTTTACACGTATCACCTCTGCCTGCTCCCAACCACCATCGGGTAGATGCTGAGGTCCTTCTCCGACATCTCGAAGAATGAATGCGATTTTCCCACTCTCGTCAACACCGATAGAACCATTCTCGCAGATGTCCAGGTCATTCAACGAGGCACAGTGGACGAACGCTCCTCGGTAGATGGTTTTGCCGCAGGCCATGCTTGCCGGCCTTGATTCTGCCCGCTTGAGTATGTACCGCGTTGATGACAGGCGCCCTTCTTGTGCGTAAGGCGAGCGACCGGGTTGTTCAAAATCACGTACTTTGTCAGCGATCCGTAGCCATCTGCTGTCGTCCTTTCAAGTTGGGTGATTCAACAAGGTTTAAATAACTCAAGAAGTGGCGGCCGTTATCCTACTTATCACAGGTATCGTCGGCATAAACCATCCCACAGCGGCTTATCGCCTGAGACTCCGCCACAAGAGGCCCAGGGTGGGGGACTACATGTGCAATGCGCGCCTGCGGAGCGTGTCATGCGCGCCGCAGATAGCCCCGATTTCACGCCCAAAAAAAGCGATTCTTAATTCATAGGGCGTGTCCATCGGTGGGAAATTGGTTCCTGGTTTTCGGAGGTTCAACCGGTTCAAGCCAAGTGCTGCAAGTGTGTGAAGTGAAGTGCCGTCACTCCCGGGCCCGGACGACCTTTACACGCCCTACAGAGAAAGCCAATGAGCTTCTAGAAGGGTTGCAGCATTCACACCATCATCGAACTACTTTTCTTGGAACGCAGGGTGCGAAGTGGATTCCTGTGGAAAAATAACAGGTTGCGCTTTATTCATAATGTCTTCATGCAATATATCCATCCATTCGTGCTCCCAAACGCCTGATTATCCGACACTTCACAAAGACTGCCCGACATGCATACATTCTAAGCACTCCATCACACTCCGAGTGTGAGCTTTTCCATGCTTCACTCGATGCATGGTAAACTGGCCGTCATCAGTGCACCATGACATGGATTTACTACTTCCTGAGATCGAACTTCCGTGCGTCAACTGTCGCAGACTGCAATGCCACAGGCGAAGTGGTCACTGCAGGCGTGCTTGCAGGGACGGCGGGCGCTGGCGTCGCTGGAGGGCTTGTAGCTGTGCCCTTCTTGTCCTCGTCCTCATCGTCGCAACCACCAAACCAGCCAGGATGTTTGCAGCTGGTGGTAGTGGTGGTCGTCGTCGTTACAATGACTCCGGAAGTGGTTCCTGGTGGAATTGGCAGGGTACTGGTGATAGTCGTAGCGATGGTCGTGGTGAGCGAGTCGGGGTCTTTGCAACCGAACCAACCCGGATCCTTGCATATGGTGGTAGTGTAGCGTGAAGTGATGGTCGTTACAGGCGCTGACGTTGTAGTCTCGTCCTGGCAGCCCCACCAACCGGGCGTCTTGCAAGTTTCGGTACGGGTTCTTGTGATTGTTGACGACACAGTCTTGCTATGCGATGATGTGCTTTGTGTAGTCGTAGTCTCGGTGCCGTTGCTCTCGAAGAACTTCCAATTGAAGCAATCCTGGCAGTCAACATCTGTCTCGCATTTGGGAACCGTATCATATTTTTCCAGAACATCATGAATGACGTTGGAGATTTTGTGCGTCCCGATGCCAACTCTCCAGCCTCTATCGCCTACGGTGTCGTAGACACATGTCTTTCCAGTGTGGCAAACACCCTGGAATGCATACCCGGCGATGGAGCAGAAAGATGTGGCTTCGTTGCACACTCCCATGAAGATGGGGTCCGCAGTGTGTCCGATGTGATAGATGCCGGTATCAGCACGAGCCTGATGCGAGCCAATTTGATATCCAGGAGGAGTGGGCAGTCCTAGACGAGATGCAGCCATGGCGTCCGGGAAAGCCTCAAACGTCAAAGTAGGTAAGCCATACGTCAATCCGAGAAGCGAGCTGACGACGCCACCAAGAGAGTGTCCCGACAGCCACACATCGGAGTTTGGGTACCGTTCAGTGACGTTGTGGTAGAGGTCTCGTACTGCGAAGTAATAATGACCCTTCTCTTGCAGTGACTTTACCAGGCATGTATTGTTGCAGGTAAATGCGGACGTGGAGCAGTCGCAGACTTGCTTCCAGAGAAACGTACCGCCTTGGGCACAACAGCATGAGCCAAAGAGATTGTCGTTCAACTTGTCGTTTCCAGTTGTATCTGTGCCGTCAAATATTGCGGGCGAGGTTCCCTTCAAGCCAATAATCACCGTCTCGTTATGTTCGTCGGCGAAAATATGCCCCCGGAGGCCGTCTTGAGCCCAGCCGAAGTCATCTGTGTAATTGAAGCCACCCTTGACATCCTTCCAGTCGCCCGTCCGAGCCTTGGTGACGTAGGCGTTCGAAGCGATTTTGGCGAAAGTGAGGATGGTCTCTTTATCGGTGACGTTCGGACCGGGAATCACGTCTGTTGTCCATGCGCTGGCCGGCAGAGGCATAGCTGTCCCGTGAATTTTGGCGTGATCAAACAATTTGTCCGTGGCTGACCGTCGCCGGTTGGCCAACCGCTGCATGTGAAACGACTCCATCTGGACGTGGAGGTCCTCTGGCGCCGACTCGTAAGTCTTGCCATAATCGGATGTCACCTCGAATTCGTCTTCAGGATGGATATCGAGATAGCGATGGAGCTTCGGAAGCCGAGCTGAGCCATGGTGATAGATGTGCCGTAAGCTCTACGGGAGTGTCAGTCAGCTTCGCCCTTCGTCTCGTTCAGCAGCAGAGAGCACGTACAAATGTCCGACTGCCTAGACTTTCTGGCACATGTCCAGCTTCAATACTGTCACCGATCCCTGGCGGTAGTATAAGGTATGGATTTGATTGCTGCTGTCTCTGTTCGGGAGTTCGGGCGGCGTAGGTGGCTGGACATGCGCCTGCTATAAGCAGCATGCACGTGAGGATGTTTCGCATGTTGAGGTGATTGTCGCGGCTATGAGAGGCTCTGGGCAGAGCTGTAGCGGCGAAGCATGTCATGAACACAGTGGATATATGGCGATATGTTGTGAATGGACTAAGGTGGTGAGGATTGTGTGGTGTGTTGGAGATGACAGAAGAGATACAGGCGGTAGAGGTGGAGGATCACGCGCGTGGGTGTGGCGGCGAGATGTGATGATCGTCGCCGATTCGATGTCAGGTGCTGGAACAGACCAGCAGCGATAGTCATCAGCCAGGCAGACATAACAGCTTCACAAAGCGTCAACAAGCCAGGGCTTGCATCACTGCCACCACCATCATCATCATCATCATCATCATCATCATCAAAGGCGGTCTGAGCTCGTTATCGCCCGCCCGTTCGCCTACTCTACTGTCCAGTGTCCACAATCCTCACAATCAGGCTGGCTGGGTCATGCGCGAGTCATGCCCGTTGTCTCTTGTATCACGCACCGCGCTTATCAGTGTGCGGATCGAGCACGTGCGGCGATCTTCCCCACTCATCTTCACCCTCATCGCCAGCAGGATCTAGATCAAGAATTCGATGCACTACCTTGAAGGAAAGGACGAGGTAGTAGTGCGAACCTCTGAGCCGAGAGCATCGCTCGTTCCTTCTAAGGACCTCATCAATCGTGTTAGCGCGCGTCTTGACGCCAGCATGTCGTGCGTTGTAAATTGATACCATCGTCGGGCGCGTAATCGCCGCGAGTACAGCGATGGAGGACTCGAGACGTGAGTGGAGGTTCAGTTCGACAAAACATATCAGATGCAATGCCTCGGGTCTGTGGACCACCTGTTTCCAGCGATCTGCTCATGCTGGATGCTGGATATATTCTCATAGCAAGATCAGTAATGCTCGACCCAGGCGGATCAGCTTACAACATGAATGAAACATGACCCAATATTTGCCGGGCTCCTGCAACAATTCACGGACTTCAACAAGAATCCTGAAACTCGAGGGCTTCCTGCTGCTACCACGAATATTGAGGACATCTCCCGAATGCTCCATCGGGCTGGACATTCCGAATTCATTGAGAGCGACAAAGGCGTGATGTGCATAAGAATCATGCATGTCTTGACACGCGAGATAGGCTCGCTGACGGGGGATTGTTCAAGGTTGTGGCAGTCCGTTAGCACGTCGCATTTCCTTCGTGTCTGTGAACTCTCGAAGATCATCAGGAGTACAAGGCTGCGTATTGCCCTCAGTAAGTGACAGGACCAGCCCACGGAGAGCTGGATACCTGGGTGTGTAATAATTAGACTCGGACAGGACACTCCGACGACTGACCCAATGCTCGTTGGCTCTGATAGCTAATATCAGACCGGCCTCATGCAGCCCGTATGATTTCCATCTTGTTTTTGTTTCTATATATGATAGGATAGTGCGATACGCTTCGTATTTCGAACCGCTCCAGGACTGTAGATGGCGAATTTCATTCGGTCTTATGGAGGTGCACAAAGTCGTGTATCGCTTAGGGTCGATCAAGCCCAGGGTCGCAACGGAGTTCCTGGGCCGTTTTCCACGATGACGACAAACGACAACGTCCGCCGGGCTGGGCACCTCCAACCGAGCTACTATTCATCATTTCCAAGGTTGTCAAGTGGCATAGTCCTATTCGAGTGTATCTGTTGCTGCTTCTGACCAGGACGCGCAATCACTGTCGACTGCTGCGTGTCTTTCTTCGCTCCATCCAACCACCCTTGTACGGTGTCATGCCACTCGAGAAACCATCGACCATGTGATTCTCCGTTATATTGCCTGCAAAGACTTTCGGCGCAGGTCGCCTTCACATTCGCTATATTGTTGCATTGCGCACTACGTGCAGCAGCCGCTCGCCGCTCCCACCGCCAATACGGACCTCGACCTTGTATTATCTCAGCAAGGTCATAAGAGTGGTCGTCGCTTTCTCCTACGATGGCGGGCCCCACAGACCGGCCCAAGGCCTTACATACTTCCCGATCATTCACTCGCATGGAGACAGCCGCACCTCTCGCGACTCGGAAACGAGCGAGTACCTTTCAAGAGGTGGGTATTGCTACGATTACCGAAACCGGGACCGCAGGCGGAAATGTCGCCGACGAGGCCAAACCAAAGACAGACGTTTTCGAAAATCGCGAGGGTGACGATGACGAAGACCAGCACGACTCCGAGGCTCAGGGTCATGGCCTTGGAAAGAGCGGCGTGAATAGCTTTGAAGAGCTTCCAATAGAGATTCGGAGTTTAGCGGAGCGATTCCTCGAAAGTTTGTCTGCCAAAGTCCATCCCACACCACTGAATGCGGATAACCTCTCTGAGTTATTCCAGGATTTCTACGAGCGTGCTGCATCGCACATATCGACACATATCGCAACACTGGCCTCGCGCATAGGACGTGGACCGTCAGCGCAGCAGTCCGCAGCAAAGGGCTTGTTCAAAGGACGATCGAGATCTGGCTCGGGCGCAACCAGAGGGTCTTCAGATGATCTAGTAGGAAGCGGAGGCGGGGAGATGCTCACTGCGACCGAAGTTGCAGACAGAAAGCGAGCGCGGAGGCTGCTGGAGATGCAGCGTTACGCGCTTGAGGAGGCAGTCGAGCGTGGTGTGTGCGAGAGGGTCTATGACAAGATATGGAAACATCGAAGCACGGACGACGAAGCTCGTGACGAGAAGCTTCGGTCGAGAACCGCCGCTCTGGCGCTCGTAGGAATTGGGTTGAAAGAGCTACGTATCGATCCTGACTCGTCAGCGACGGGAGCAGGCAGAACAGCGGAAGAGAAGGAAGACGAGATATACCAATCATTGTCCGTCGCGCGGGAAGCTTTGCAGAACATGAATGACGAGCGATACCCTCTTGGCAAGCTTCAACATCTGACAGCTGCCCACAAAGCAATCGTTGAGACGCTCTCGAAGGTCTTCCCATCCACATCTTCAGCGGATGAAATTCTCCCTACGCTCATCTACACATTGATCACTTCTCCGCCAGATGAGATGAATGTTGTGGGAAACCTCGGCTTCATACAGCGTTTCCGAGCGTCAAGCAAAGTTGACGGAGAAGCAGCCTATTGCATGGTCAACCTCGAAGCTGCCATCTCATTCCTCGAGACCGTAGATTTGTCATCTTTGCGTGCTGACGAGCTCCCCGAAGGACCACCAAAGTCAACGAGCAGACCCTCCACGCCATCTAGCGAGCTACCACCCCTCATGCAGCGACCTGCGACCGCTCGGACACTGACACCAGGTCTTACAACATTGACCGCCACGGCTACGGAACAGAGCAACAGCGACAAAAGTGCAGCAGAAGTTTTGCCTGCAGCCACAACATCCGACACTCCCTCTAATCCGCGGCGTATCTCCACTCTGATGCAAGCCCAGGCGGAAAGATTGGAAGCTGGCCGCGAGAACATCCTCTATGCGGCAGACAAGATCTACGACTCAATTAACGGCACGTTAGACAACAGCTTTCAATTCATCTTTGGCCGGTTCAAGGAGCAGGCTGCCGCAGGCGATCACCAGCTCCCGAAGACTCTGGAAGAAGCTCGGAAGCTGGTCAATTCGCCCTCGATTGGTGGGATCGCAGATGATGAAAACCCAGCTTTTGGCATCCTGGGAAAGCGCGAGTCTTCGAACGAACGACCTAGCGTAACACATCGGGATAGCAGCAGCAAGCTGGTCGATCTAGTTGGCGGCCGCCGCGCGACGCGTGAACATAGTGTGGACAGCGCTCGGTCCGGCGGCAGCGGCAAACGCGTAGCGTTCGCCTCTACCATCAACGCGACGGGTCCTGGCCCAGAATCTGGTGGCACCTTAACTCCACGGGAGCGCGCTGTAGCCTCACTGGCCTCTGATTCGACTCCAGCTCAAGAACAAAGTCTGCTCGGCTCGTCCCCCGCCAATCTCTTCGCGTCGATCAATCCCTTGAATCGGTTTGGAATGCCGACATTTCCACGCTTCGGGCGTCCTGGACCTACCAGTGCACCGCAAACCGCCTCGCCCACCGCCATGACCCCAACTGGAGAGCCTAGTGCGGCTACGTCTTCGCTGCATGGCAATGTTCGTAAGCCGAGCGAGGGTCGATCGACCCCAATAGAACGCAGTGCGACTCCCGCCAACAAGGGAGATATCACCAGTAACAACGAATCAAATAAGACCGATGCCGACCCGGAGGAAAGCAATGCACGCACGGCATTGGCCACGTTAGGACAGATTAAACCTCCTCGAAAACGCTTCCTAGAAGTGCCTAGCTCTGCCGATTTGACCCTCGGCGAAGTCGAGGATTTGCTCAATGAGTATCGGAGATTGGCTAAGGCCATTGGAGAGGCACTTGCTAGTTCGTCATGACGTCAAGCTCGATCTTGAACTTTGGAGTGATTAGGTGTGATTGTCTGCATGACACCGATTCTGATTTTGTCAAATGGTGTCTCTTTCATAGGAGTTTGTTGGTGACGATTCATGGGGGGAGTGAACGTTTACGCTTGGAGGGAATTACGTTGTTTTTTTAAGGAACGAAGGTTATCAGCTGGATGAAGTCGAGAATCCATCACGTCGAGATTCGTAGAATATCAGCTGATAATACTGAATGTCGCCTGTTACATGTTTTGCATTGGCCGCACGCATGGACCGTAAGGAGAATGGCATTGTTCCCATTGGCAGCGGCCATGGCACATCCAGCCTTGCAGGGCTGAGCCGATCGGCGTCGTAGGGCTTATCGTCACCAGCATCGCATCAGCGAGAAAACGGATGGGAAAATATTAATAACAGCTCTTTATACAATGAATCCCGTCCATTGATACAACCACGACCCCTTGGAAATGACATAGGAAGAAAGGGTCAAACCATTCAAGAAACGTAAATTAATCCAGTCCTCCGGCGTCAGCTTTTCGATAGAGTGTCCACATTCCCAGTCGCGCCACTTCATTGCATCTCACCATCTTCGTACGCGACACTCATTTCTTCATCTCAACTTGGAGCCTTCTTTCACATCTGATCATTTCCGGTATTACGACATTTCGCCCGAGTGGCTGTCCACAACGCCTCAATCGGCAATTCAAAACGAAAATCGCGAGACACATCGCTGCGACCATCTCCATCCGCTCGATCACTCAAAACATTAGGACTTTAATTGCGCTGGTCTCATAACAATTTTCTGCCCAATATGAGATTACGACATGCCTCCGCGCTCCTCCTCTGCCTTGCTCCATCACTCATTCTCGCCGATGAAGTTCTAAACGAAGCACACAGAAAGCAGGCCGAGAGGCGGGATACAGCGGCAGAACAAATCGGCCCGTCTATCGCAAATGATGTGCAAGCCATCGTTCCCGACGCTGCAGGTGCTGCAGTAATTCAGCCGGTTGATGCACGCGATGCCAAAGCTCAAGTCGACCCGCTGGCCAATCTGGAGAAGATTCCTGGCAAGATCGGAGAGGCCGGTGCGGCGGCTGTAAACGCGTTGCCGAAGACTTTTGAAGAGCTTGGAAATAATGCCAAGGATGTCGCAGGTAAATCAGTCGAAGAGCTCGGAAATAAGGCCAAGGACGTTTCGGGCAAGATTGTGAATGCTGTGAAGGAAGAGGTCAAGACGAATAAGATGTCACAGGAGCTGAAGGATATACCACCACCGCCACTAGTCGAGCAAAGTTCGCAAAACCAGATTGCGACAGGATACGGCTCCAAGAATGTGGAGGACGTGAAGCCAGCAGATAGTGCGAAGAAGGGTGCAGCAGCCAGCGACAGTGAATCAGACTCGCAACAGTCTGCGAACGCACCAGAGGTCCAGAACGCTGGTCGCAGAAACGGTGCTCCCGTTGCAGACTCGGTCGATCGCAGTAAATGGCTGGTGAAAACTATGCCTGATACTGAGGGCAAGACGAACCTCAATCCCCCAAAGTCAAAACCGAAGAGCAGCGGAGGTCAACAATCAAGCACCACCACAACGACCACCACCACGAAGACCTCTGATGACGATCATTCTAACGACGACCATGAGACCTGGCATGAGATCTTCCATTCCTTTGTTCTATCGTTCGCCATGATCATTTTCAGTGAAATCGGAGACAAAACATTCCTCGTTGCGGCCTTGATGGCGATGCGCCACACGCGCTTACTAGTCTTCTCGGCCGCTCTCAGTGCTTTGATTGCCATGACGGTACTCTCTGCAGTCCTCGGCCACGCTTTCCCGACATTACTGCCGAAGCGCCTCACCACCTTTGCAGCAGCCATTCTTTTCTTCGTTTTCGGCGCGAAGAGCCTTTACGAAGGTCTTAATATGCCGCGCGATGCTGGCATCGGCGAAGAAATGCGGGAAGTCGAGGCCGAATTGGAAGAGAAGGAGCTCGACATGCGGTCCCGAGGAAAAGGCGACGACGATTCCGATTCCGATTCCGATTCCGCCGGGAACGACCCTTACCTTCTTGAGTCTGGCCGCCGGTCCGCCAACTCGAACTTCGCACCGCGCATCAACCGACCAGGTCTCGGACGACACGCCATCAACGGCGGCCTTGGTGCTCGCAAGCGGAAAAGCCCTGCTTCAGCCGCTACCACGATCGCTGGCCTTACGAATCTTTTCAGCCTCATGCTTAGCCCGGCGTGGGTGCAGACTTTCATTATGACTTTCTTAGGTGAATGGGGCGATCGGTCGCAGATTGCTACGATCGCTATGGCTGCTGGACAGGACTATTGGTGGGTTTGCGCTGGAAGCATTGTCGGCCATGCATGTTGCACAGGTCTTGCTGTCATCGGAGGCCGCGCTTTGGCCGGCCGGGTCAGCATGCGGATGGGTAAGTTGGATTCCCTGGTCCCTCGGTCAACCATCATTTATACGCTTTTTCGGACACATGCTAAACCTCTTTCTTCCTCTAGTCACCATCGGCGGCGCTGTCGCATTCCTGGCCTTCGGCTTCATCTACCTGTACGAGTGCATTCACGAATAGTTCCTCTACTTCTTGCCCGAATCCTTTTCTCCGCCACAGGCAGGAACGCATGTCATACCATACCATCAGGGTTTCTCGGTGTATCGCCTTCACGAAACTATGTGAGAGAGAGACGGCGACGACATCTGGCAATGTATTGTTAATATCTTCTGTTTCTTTTTCCGACCATTGTCACCTTCACATCCCGCTTGGGGCTGTTACTCTCCGCATTTTTGTCTTACTGTAGTATCAAACTTCATTTGAGTATGTATACAAACATGTTGAAGTCAGACTCTATACGCACGCTGTATCAACATTGAGAATCGAAATGAATGACTACCTCTCAGGCTGGTACGTGAGAAATTCTTTTGCACATGTGCATGGAAAACAGTCTTGGTGGGGAGGTCTCGCACACATTGCGACGTGTTTCAGGCGATCCTCACATGGCCTTTCCAAGGTCGAGTCTCATGATGCAGGCATGTGGCACAGTCACGAATCGCTGTCATCGCTGCACTGACAATAGTTGCGCCTGCGTTGCGGAACTCGACAACAAGGAAGTGAAGAAGACCATGTAGCAATTGCAAGCAGAAACTCCGTATCCATGAAGCGTGTATATACGCTAAAACTAGTGAAGCTGCGAAGACTTACGCTCTCGTAGCGTGTCGGAGCCCACAGTGAACCCCTTTTGAAATGGCATGCTTAACTACTGGCGAATCAATCACTGGCGAATGTGCAGCTTGTAATACGAGTTGGGGTACTCTCCACTAATCTTCTCGAGGCTGATCTATGAAAGAGTCAGTATGCATGACCGCCACAATCTGAAGCACGGCAACTTGCCTTGAACTTCGCACGATCGACGTTGTCTTGTTGCCACGCGGTGTTTTCGTAGATTTTATCGGCCCAATCGATCGCCCGAAGTTGGTTCAGATCGCCATTGATGATGGGCGTTGCGTCGACGAGCTTGACCTCGACGGTGCTGCCAGCAGAAGCACCCATGGTCGCCCAGACGGAGAAGGGCACATTCTTCGAGGAGTCTGAACCAGCGGCTGCGACAAATGACAGCGCCGTGAAGAGACCAGATGTAGAGCCAGACTTGCTGATCTTGACATTCTGGATGTCGCCCTCGGTCTTGACCTCGGTTGTTCCCCAGATGCTGGACAGAGTGGAAGATCCGACGAAGGCGATGTAGTGGTCGGTGTCGTTCTTAATCTCGACGGTCATTGTGTAGGGAGTGGGCGACATAATGAAGAATTTTGGGTGTTTCTGTGAAATAAACGAGTTGTCTGAGTGGAGAAGGGTAGTCTGCCTTTGTGATGAACTTGTAATGCTGGTGAAGTGATTTGAACAGTGCGACAGACGTTTCCTTTCAAGACTTATATACATGAGGTTTATGAACTGCTCACAGCTGATTGCAAGAAGTCTGACATCCGAACACCTATCTGGTGAGCGAATTGGCCGAGACGCTTCCAGGCGCACGAACGCCTCGAATTAGTATGCCCTGACACGCACATACCTTACAACATCTTTGCCAATGAAGCTGAGCTTAAGCGAGTGACAGCTTTGCAGAATAAACTACGTCTGGATCTGCAATAGGATGTGCTCGAGCCGAAGGATTCATGCTTCAGAAGGATCGGGGAGGCACACCTCGGGTACGTCGGTGGGACTCGATCGCCTCCACTTGCACGCCTGGAATGTCGGGATTCGCGATGTGGCGCCCGAGTAGTCATCCTGCATTGCTGTAAAGATGAAGGACGCGTGATCCTTATGCAGGAGATGCTCTTGGTCATGTTGTTGCACTTTTCGCAGTAAAGATCGACGCGAAAGGGTGAGCTGGCGAAGCGTCTAGATCGGCTCTACCGGGGTGTAGGTTAAGCGAGGTGAATAAAAGCAATCTGTGCCTAGCTCAACCCTGGTCTGCATACCTGCTTCGTCGAGCCTGGAATATGAAAAGATGCTCTTCATTTGGCACGATCGACGAAAAGGATTGCGGTCAGAAATAAATGTCGGCGAGATTTCCCGCCCATCTGATACGATGATAGACACAGTAAGTCAAATTCAGCCATAATTTACCATCATGTCGTATCAGCTGAGGAATCGAGAATCCGCCCAGCCGGGACACTTCCCTTCAGCCGTTTAAGCTCACGGACATGGCCGGACGCCACCATCGCCTAATACTGCAGAGATCAAGAAGTTATTCATTACTACCATTTGGACAGCCGATCCCACGGCCAAGCTAACTGATCGTGGTAATAGTTGTCAAAGGCCACTCTGTCAACGAATTGTAATAGGTATACCAGCGTTATCATCAGGGCCATCGAACACGCCATCTCCACCATGACTGTTATTGGCCAGAAACGAGTCGACATGAGGATCCACTTCCCAGAGGGCGTCGAGTATTCGGTCTTGTCCGTAATGTGCCCGCCCAGCCAGGACTGGAAACGTGCCGCGCGTGATTTACTGCGGACCTTGCCTGCACCGAAGCCAAAGCAGGCTGTTGTGATGGAGCTCGAAATGACGTGAATCGTGGAGACAATGACTCCAATGATGGCTTTGACAGTTATTCACGTGAGTCTGCGGTTCATGATAGAATTATTAGATTGTCTTACCGAAGTACAAAAACTTCTGGAGCTCAGAGACGATGCGCTCAGAGGTCCACCGCGGGAGTGCCATGTTGATATTGATGAAGATTATATCTGGTCCTGGAAGTAGAGTTTGCAACGATAATCGATTCTCCTGGGCAGATGTTTAAAGCAAAAGTCACATACCGAAACACTTGATGACGTGGCTGTGGATCGGCCCCCAAAATGCACCGCCCCACTCCAACTCACGGCTTGGTGACGAGGCTCATCAATCCTAATCGTTTGTCACCGAGTAGGTTTGTGTTTAGGTATTCAACATCACCTCGCCTGCATGATTGAAAGATCGGTCATGTGTAGCAGTGAGATTTCGCAGGCTATTGAAGTATTGCAATACACAAATTGAGAGCCACTCGATGCTCCCCTGGACAAATGTCACCAACACACCCTTCTTGTCTAACTGTAGTGTACCTGGGCACATATTGTGTCATGAGGAGTGAGAGCACACATGATGCAATCTAATCACTGTCGAAACCTGAATGAAAGAGCCTCCCGCTCAATGCTAACTCTGAAATGAGTAAACAGTGACCGCGACTCCCGTAGCAATGACAAATGCAACTCCTGCTTGCAATCGCATGAAGTATCCGAGCATAGCAAGGCTAGTCAGAGTTGCAAATATACCACCAGCTGGTGTAAATCCACCGTATACCCATGACTGGAAGGAAGCTACTAAAGTGCCTGCTATGATTCCCTTAGGACCAAACCCAAGCAAGCCAAGAAGGAGTGTGGCGGCTGTGAAGGTGATCCACCATGCTAAAATGACCGAATATACCACTGAGATGTTTACTGTAAGCTCGCGACGCTCCATCTACTGACGAACTGGGCATACTTACACGGTTGCGATAGCCAGTCGGTAGTCTTGTTACTCCATGACCACTCGATGAGACTCATGAACAAGCTGCGCTCTGCGGCAAATTGGTGCAGAGCCTTGAATGCATTGTCCGCTTGCGTGAAGTTCAGACTGGCGACAAAAAAGTTGATTGGAGACATGATCTTCAAGCTTTCGGTAAGAACGACAGTTGAAGCGATGCTGAGTTATTGACAACTCTTCTGGTATTTTCTTGGTCGTTCCTGCCTTTTTGAACAATTCGGCTCCGGAAAATTGCGTGATTCTACGGTTGTGCAAATGTAGTTGATTGCGTGACCACAGGTGCAGACACGTGTGAGAGTCTCTGTATGGCAAAGCCCCTGTCGTGGCACAGTATGGGGGCGTAGCAATTACTAAAAATAGCGCCTGCAGAGAGAATTTGTGTATCATGCAAGTGATATTCGCGCCCACCCGCTTGGGCAGATTCAAAACGCGAGAATATGAGAATTCTAGGTGCGGCCTTATTGTGTCTTTTCGACACAGGAAGACGCCCCTCGCATGGTTGACAATGTGCGATGCACAATCGTCCGAGTGACTGGAAGTGCAGGAGGCACCTACATGCCTAGTGCCTGCTTTTGCTGACACGTCTAGCGACATTGGTGACAAACTCCCCCAGGGCAACAACTGTCTATGCTGGAGACTTCTTGAGTTAGGCATTTGGTCGTAGACGAGCTTGACGGCAGGCGCCATCTTGTTCGTAACAGGGCCAGCTTAGGCGAGTTGGTCGATCGACGAATCTTAAAGTATCATCCTTGCTTTAGCGGAGCCAACATACTGGGTGACGATTCTCAGGGGAAATCAGCCTCGAGAGCCATTCCATCAGCGAACACATGAACGAGAGTCTCTGCCAATTATCATTAGTCCTCCATAGGAATCATCACATCCGGGAATTCAGATATGGTGGAGTTTAGGGACCACGGGCCGCGAACCGTTGATGGGTTTATTCTCCGTAGCGTCGGAAAATTCACACAGCTGTAATCCTGCAGTACACAGCATGTCAGGACTGGCATCCGCTTCTTGAGCAGCGGACATCGTGTCTTCATTGCGTATTTCACTGCGAGCCACGGCTCTTCATGATTGTTGATTATGTCGTGTTGATTGAGTGGAAGTTGTGTGTTGACATGAGGGCGCCGACGTACAGTATATAGTTGGCTTGGCAGGGCTGGCTGAACGTCTTGTACACGTGCGATCATCCTTCGATCCACTTCATGAACGTCGCGAGGTATTAATCACATGAAAATCAATCTCGAGAATATGCTGAGATGGAAGCAGGCGGTATGACTCCGAGAGGGAATCAAACCGATGACGCGTTCCAGCATTACGCAGCTCACTATTGACTTCATTCGACATGTGTGGTCGACGTCGCGCTTATTCTGTTGAAGATAAGCACGCCTCTCACTGATGACAGTCGTTTTCCTCCGGGGAACACCAGACACCCGATTCCGAAGCTTTGCCGATGTCCTGTCCCATCTGCCGGCTCCCGATCGCCGATTCATCTCGTCGCCCCGTCGCGAGCACAGAAAATCGTCAATGCCCGTTCTGCTCGACAACATTCTCCCGCGCAGACGGGGCAAAGCGGCATGCGAAACGGTGTGCCCAGAGAGGAAATCGTGCTCTTGATCCTGGCAAGCGCGGCCGCAAACCGATCTCATGCGACCGTTGTTCTCGACTGAAGCTGCACTGCAATGCCGGGGCCCATGTTCCGTGCGCCAGTTGTGTCTCCCGTCAGCTTGAGTGCAAGTTTAGCCGATATTGTATAGATGCCGCCCATCGCCAACCTGTGAGCGAAGATAGCCAACAACGCTCAACGCGTGTGCCTTTAGCTTTCCTTCTCAATGCGACCGACGAGCAGCAGGACTTCATCACCGAGAGAGCTGTAGCCATCGAACCGGAAGCTGCGCTTCTCGGAGTCTTGGCCGTTGACCCACCTTCCGGACCTGAAGGTCAAGCTTTTGATCTTGACGATCTACTTGCTGGCATCGACTCGACAATTACATTTCCTCCTGACGACCAATTAGACTTGGCCACCTTACAGCCTTATGTTATAGGCGATCTACACGAGGCTGATCTCCTAGGATCTTTTGTTTGGTCCGCGTCGCAGCCCGACCCGCTCCGGGCTCGTATCGACCTATTAGAAACGGAACTACAACTTTTCGTACACCCTGACGAGCGCTTTCGAGACGCATCATATGTCAGCGCTTTCCGGCGACTCTTCACAGTCACCAATGTACGAAGATTCTCGGCTACCTTCTGCCGCAAACGCCATTATCGATTTGTGATACTTCACTGGCCTACGCTCATTGTCCAGAATGTACCGCTCCCGCTCTTGCTCGTCATTGCCCTCACAGGAGCAAGCTACACTTACGCTCACGACTGCGCGTCGGAAGACATCCAAAATGCACGGAGCTTTTACCGCATAGCAGACGCTTACATTTTCAGCTACTTAAATACTGCACTCGATCGTTGGCCCTTCAGCATTGTAGTTCCAGAGGCTATTCAGATATGCCAAGCTGCCCTGCTCATGTATGGTCTGGATACCCTTCAATTGAGCGACGAAGCTATGCAGTGCATTGCGACAACGCGAAGATTACCTTTGCTGGTCACCGCTTTGAGACAATTTCATTTCCTGGGCTGTCGACATCAAGACGGTGAGGATTGGCAAGCATTTCTGCGGCGCGAGCAGATCATTCGCCTCGTCGCATGGATGTTCTGTGTGGACTGTCTAGCTACGCTCTTGTACAACAATAGCCCATTGTGCTCGATGTCTGAGATGACCGGAGACCTTCCATGTGAGACCTCGATTTGGGACGCTGCGCCTCCTTCAGATCTTGCGTCCATTTCTCCGATTCGTGAAACATCGTCTGCATGCCTTCGAGATATCATCGCAAATCTCATCAACGAGAAGGCAGAGCCAAAAGTCGCCCTTGACAAGATACCTCTCTTCCATCTCCACGTGGCAATGTTCGATAAGTGATGCCAATATTTTCAGACAAGAGGTCGAGCCGACCGAAGCCTGTCACTGATAAATTACACGCTGCAGGTTTGCAACAAATCATCTTCAACATGCACGTCTCTATGGCATTGCCAGACCAATCAGGTAAATTGCTGCGGGCATTCGGAGTCTGGCGTGATCTATGGGCAAGAGCTTTTGACAGAATCCCGCATGATCAACGAGCTTGGCTGGGCATCTCGGTCGTCATGCCCGCATTCGAGAAGCTGACGAGGAAGATGATCGAAAGCATTGGGTCGCCCGAAGCGGCTTCTTCGCGATATCTGCAGCGCATTCCGTCGTACAGTGCGAGGAGTCTTCACGAGTTTATCCTTCATTTCGTCCTTAACGACCGGTGACATGTCGGACCGTGCAATGGTGAGATTCAGTGCTCCAACTGTCGGGGCATCGTGGTGTCGCACGATACCAAACAGAGAGGTCCTTAGGGTCGGGGCAGCTCTTTGGCTAGGGTATCACCGTCGAAGAGACGGCGTTGCGCAACAAAATCAGAGGCATATTATTTCGTCGTGTCCTGGTCATGATAGGTTCTGCTAAATGGCTGTCGTGCGCATGGAAGCGGCTGTCCGTTCTTGCATGCAGTAAGACCAAATATGCCTTTTCTGCGTGCCGTGTCCGAGGACGAAATGTTACTGTCACTATCCGTGTAGATGATTAGACACCCGTCGGCTGAAGCGTACAAGTGACGCTTATGTCATGGCAGAGTGGCCAAGCATGACGGAAGGTCTTTCATGCTCACTGTTTCACCCAACAAAGAACATACCTTGACTGCCACTAATTTGACGCATAATTAGACGCATTATGGCTGAAGAAATTGTGCACAAGTTGAAGCAAAACATTGCCGCCGTCATCGGCGATGCTTTGCAGCCTCTGGATCGTCAATTATTCGATCAGGCAGAGTTGATCATCCCAGAGACCATCTCGGATGAAGAGCGCAAGGCACTCATAATATCACTCACGACACTACTACCGACAATTCAGCAAGATCCTGCACCGGC
The DNA here is from genome assembly GCF_010015565.1 of Dissoconium aciculare CBS 342.82. Lineage (NCBI taxonomy): Eukaryota > Fungi > Ascomycota > Dothideomycetes > Mycosphaerellales > Dissoconiaceae > Dissoconium > Dissoconium aciculare. The sequence continues at coordinate 1,178,527 of NW_022984959.1, read as the reverse complement.
TACCCGCCTCCTCGAAAAGCTATTGGCAACGCACAGCTACAGAGAAATATCAGCGCTGCTTGGTAGCGCTTCTTTAGTCGATGGACTTGCTGTTGGCGAGCACATGATTGCTTTCAATGGACTGATCCTGGCCATCTTGGAGAAAGCTACAACGAACTATGCTGACGCCGCCAGCGTTGCAACACCACTCGAAACCTTGTTGGCTCTCATCCGATTGTGGCTGTCCACGAGTGACACCGGAATCGCAAGTCGCGCATCATACATCCTCGTGGACCTCTTGAGAGTCGATCTTCCCACCTCACAAGGCGGTGGGTCACTTGAAGGCGCAGGTGGACAAGGTCTCGTATGGAAACGAATATTCGGAGATCGCAATGTTTACGCGACGCTGTTTGAGGCTTGCTCACTCGGCAAGTCATCGACGCTCAATCTGAGCAAGAGCCAGACCACACTCGCGCAAGCTCGTTTGATGGAATGGCTCCCTCGCGTAGCGAAACTGGACTGGAATCACATTTCACAGAGTCATCATCCTGACGTAGAGTCCACCTTCGCCGACGGCGGCTCTCTTCTTGAATTTGCCGCACTCCGCATGGTAGACACCAAAGATGACATCCTCATGTACAGGTGTCTGATTGACTTCTATTCCGAATTACTGCTATCCACGAGATCCAATCACCACGATGCGAGCTCAGCGGTGGACTCGCCAGGGCTGCTGTTCCTTATCTCACATGGTCTGCACATGAAGACAGCGGCCATGTATCTTCAATTGCCAGGCACAGGTCCTGTGGACCCAGTGGAGACAATGTTCCTCTACGGCCCTGCCGCAAGATATCTCGCGACATATGCCTCACAGTATCCTGCACATTTCCTGGCGAGTCAGATGCCTGCGCAGGTCCTACAGCGTCTACGCACTTCCTTGGACCTCTCGCCCGCTCGCTGGGCACATTCGGAAACTCCATTGAACGACCTCCATCTCCTTGCAAGTCTTCCCCGAAGAGCACTCATCAACGACTCCATTGGCGCGAATTGGAGTCAGAATCCACTCTCCTTCCTCCCACCAAAGCCGACAAATCCAGACGTTCTCAATACCCTTGCCACGATATTTCATGGTCCAGAAGACGAAGTTGTCTTCAGCTTGGCTTCTCCAACATCACATCTAGTCCCTCAAAGCACTTCGGAAAAGAGAGAGGAAGCGATCAACGCCCGAGCTCTCTACTACCACTATCTCGCTCACAACCCGAACTTCCACGCCGACCTCGTTTCTCACGCTGAAGTTCTAGCACTCAAAGACCTCGCCCTCGCAGCGATACACACCATTAGCTCCATAATAACAGCAACCTGGCCCACTCAACAGGAAAAGCACGATTCAACTCCAGACCTCCCTACCATCACCACACCAAGCCGTACTTCTCCCTCAACAGCGCTCGCGACTCCACCGACCGGCCACGAAGCCATCCTCGCCCCGCCTGCCTTGGAGCATATCCTCCCATATCTCCTCAAGCCCGCCAAGACATTCGCAAACCTTGTCGGCGGCGGACGTGGAGATGTCGAAAGCGCCGCATGGCAGGTTGCGGCTGCCAAGTTCGGCGCTGTTGAAGCTCTGGCAGGACGGCTACGGATGGAAGTAACGAAGAGGCCTGGGGTCGGTTTCGAGGAGATCCTAGCTACGGTGGAGAAGAGGATACGGGACGGAGTCATGACCGTGGAAGGAGAGGTTGGTGGTAGAGTGGCGGTGATGGAGTTATGATTGTGATGAACATTTGTACATGTCGGTATGACAGAACAGCACGAGTCGAAATCGCTGGAAGTAAGATTGTTTGGCTGTCTCGAATGGTTCAGCGATTCTCATATTGTAGAAATTCGCTGCACGGGTTCGGATCTAGTCTACAGTATAGTCTACCCAACGTACGGTGGGCGATACAGGCCATGCCTCCCATCATCCCCCACCCGTTCTGACCTCATGTTCTAGTTAGCCCCAATTTTTAGTGAAAAGAGGGGAACAAATTCCAATGTTCCCAGGCCCTTATCAACAAGTTTCCAAGGTTGTCTCGCAGAATCGGGCCGGCGCTGTTCTTCACCACGGCATTTCTGACCCGCATGCATGCCGCAGGGACTTTGGGGGTGTAGCAAGGGTCTTGTTAGTAATGTAGGATTCCAATCGGTTCGGAATCTGTAACTTCAATATGCGACATTGAGCGGGACTCACTCTATCTATCCAACTTTGCCGCTTTCTCAACATCGTTTCTCGGATTCCGATCAGAAAGTCTCTCTCATGGAAGTCTCGCAAATCACATACTTATCGACGGCCCAATTACTCCTACTGCCATTTAGGCATTTTTCAACAGCATCGTCCGAGACGCTTGCCGAAATCGGAAAGTTTCCACGTGAGGTTGCACGTGGTTGATACAAAGACGAACAACGGAGCAAGACCAGATGGCGACATCGTTGACAGCAAACATGGCGGATGGTCTTCGAGCGAGCGTGAAGAAAAGGCGCCTTTCCAGTTCCATAGATGATATGGAGCAAGCCATCGCTCAGCCAGGCTCAATCAAAATCAACGTCGCGGGCGCATACATTATCCATCACGATGACGATAGCTCTCCTGAACGATCACCACCTCGTCCGGGGTTCGCCGGGGAAGAACACACTTTCCAACATCACAAGCGTGATATCCGATTACCGAACCACACAGCCGTTGTCAGCCACGTCGCTGCGGACATTGGCGGCTCACTTGCAAAAGTTGTATACTTTACGCGTGAGAAAGAACGCGCTGAGTCTGGCGGTAGGCTCAACTTTCTTTCATTCGAGACTGACAGAATTGACGAATGTATCGCATACCTGCATTCACTACAATCGAAATATCAGGAAGCCCAGAATGGGATTTCACCGACGTCATCGCAGCAGAAATTGAGTATCATGGCCACTGGTGGGGGCGCATATAAATTCTACGATCGCATCCGAGAAAGACTGGGCGTCGAAGTCCAGCGTGAGGATGAGATGGAATGTCTCATCAAGGGCCTGGATTTCTTCATCACGCAAATTCCCAATGAGGTCTTCACTTATGATGACGACGCCGACCCGGAAACCGCAGTCGAATACCAAGAACCAATCGACCAGCCAGACCACGTTTATCCTTACCTTCTTGTGAATATTGGGAGTGGTGTCAGCATGATCAAGGTCAGCGGAAGGTCACAATACGAACGAATCGGCGGCACAAGTCTCGGCGGCGGAACACTATGGGGTCTACTGTCGCTTCTCACGGGTGCGCGAACTTTCGATGATATGCTGGCCATGGCTGATCGAGGCGACAACACGAACGTCGATCTTCTTGTCGGCGACATCTATGGTGAAGGGATGGGTTACGAGAAGATTGGACTGAGTGAAAAGACCATTGCGAGCAGTTTTGGGAAGGTCTTGAAAAGGAAACGCGAAGCTGAACGGAGAGCGGAAGATGGTAGTGGATGGGGCGGTGGAGAGGAGGAAGGTGGAATTTCTCCCCCGATCGTGCCGGTAGGAACCACGACGGCAGCAGCCAATGCTTCCAGAACGACTCCGAGTCAACCGGTGCAAAGCCGGAGTAAAACAGACGGGAGAATGTTCAAGCCGGAAGACATCTCAAGGAGTCTTCTCTACGCTGTGAGGTGAGTTTCAGGGCGCCAGAGACAGGGACTTGTTCTTAACTAACGATCCCACAGTAACAACATCGGCCAAATCGCCTACCTCCAATCCGAAAAGCACAACCTTCAGAGAATATACTTCGGCGGATCGTTTATCCGCGGTCATCGCCAAACGATCCATACTCTCTCTTTTGCGATCAAATTTTGGAGTAAAGGAGCCAAACAGGCGTTCTTCCTCAGACATGAAGGCTATCTGGGAGCTGTTGGCGCATTCGTGAAAAGGCGGCCCAAGGACTTTGCAGGAATGAGAGACGAGAGCGGTAAAATGGAGGATGCGGCGACGTGAAACTCTTCCGCTCTTCAGACTTTTTACCTGAGTACAATTTCCTCTGGGACATTCGAAGAGACTTCGTTCGGACGCCGCGGAGCAATGAATTACAGTACCTAGATACCCGTCAAAGCGCAGTGGACGACCGCTGCGCCACGGCTTGCCTCGCTGTGGTTCTTACAGGACTCACAATTGATGCACACGATTGCCGTGAGGTCGGACGACCAAGCGATCGATGGACTTGGCTGATTAGTTGTCAAGGCCATCAGCGCCACGGCGTCCGTAGGACCATGGGAGAAATTTGGAGAAGATATAAGACTTCGACAGAGCATGTCGCCACGCGAGTGCGTATTCTCGTCGAAACGACTGCAGACATTTATTACGATAATTGTTTCATGGAGCAATAATCGAGATATTGGGATGACCTGGTCGCTGTGGGCCGGCCAAATTTTGTGAATGGCATAACTGTTGCATAAACGACTGTGCACGTGTTTTCGCGTCAGCAACATCTGCTCTGTGATGCGCTCCTAAGCTGATTGGCTCCTCCAGCAACACAGCTGTGTGCAACCAGCAGCATCGAACAAATGCCCATTGGAAACATTGTTTGCCCCCACATCACAACAAAACGCACAGGCAAATAGTTTCCACGTCGGCTAAATCAGATTAGGGATTCGTTCGCGGTCCATCATAGCAGACATTCCGGTACACAGACAAAGCTCAAGATGCCACCCTTTCGCGATGATCAGATACTGGTAAGCCGCGCCTTGTCGATACCTATCACTCACCACGCTGACAACGTTCCAGATCATTGCGCCCGGGTCGCAAACCACTTTAGCACAACTTGGTCTCCCAGAGTCCTTCACACCAGCGCGGCAACGATTTCCATCTCGCATGTTCCCGGCTCAAGAGGCTGGCCATTACGAACCCGTCCGATACCGTAAAAAAGAGAAGAAAGCACAGCCCGCTGTTCAGAATGAGTCGTCAGCGGCGCCAACAAACGGTGAATTGAAGAAAGAGGGAGAGGAGGAGGAGGAGTGGGAAGAGGATTCTACCAACGAGGAGGGTGCAATTTGGCCTATACAAAAAGGAAGCATTGTCGATTGGCCATGTTTTTATGCGCTGATAGAACACGTCTATCAATCAACGCAGCCTTTGTGGCATACACCTATACTCATCATCTCCGACCCGGTCTGGACACACAAAGAATGCGAAAAAGTGGCGCAGTTCATTTTCGAGAAGTTCAAGACGCCCGCACTGGCTATGATGGATGCCGCAGTCGCTGCCTCTTATGCATACGGCGTGCCTACAGCGACTGTGGTAGATGTGGGATTTGACAAGGCGAACGTTTCATGCATCGCGGAATATGTACTGCAGGACGTGGGTCGCGCACTTGCTGTACCGGATTGCGGTGGAGAAACCATGACACAAAGACTGGTCGAACTCTTGAAGGACAATGAAACATTCACCTACAGCGTGTGCGAACAGTTGAAGAAGAGCCCCATCTGCGAAGTCTTGCCATCCGACGCTGAATTGCCGACAGCAGAGGCGCCCAGCACAGAAGCTGTCAACCCTGCAGCTGCGGCCTCAACCGGAATCGACCCGGCTGGACCGAGGAAGCAGTCGCTTGTTGGTGACATCCCTCGCGGTCCAGGACCTGGCACTGAGGTGGGAGAGGAGAAGAAACTTGGGGAAGAGGACGGAGTCCTGGACATCGCCAGCATTGTCACCAGCAACAACCTGACTAGTATATTGGCGCAAAAAGAGCGTGACAAGGCAGAGAAGGCTGCGGCGAAGCAGAAAAGGGCGGACGACAAGTTGGCTGCGGCGAATAAGCCTGCAAGACTTGTTAACGCGAAGCGCATGCGTAACACATTCATATACGAAGAAGTCAAGCCGAATGAAAGTGCGACAAATGCGGTCGCCTCAGAACCTCCCGCACCAGCTCCGCAAGCCACATCAGTCGAGGGACAACAGTCCGGCGTTGCTGAGCCGCAGTCCGCGACCACAGAACAGCTGCCTGCAAATCCTATCTCAGCACCCCAAGAAAGCGCACCAGCAGAGCCTTCGCCAGTATCGACCACCTCCCGCCGTGAGATCGAAGTGGGTCTCGAACGATTCCAGGCAGCATCAGACGGGCTATTGGAGCGCCTGGCCGATGCAATCTACCGCACCATCCAATCCTGCAACGATACCTCGCGACGGGGCGATCTCTGGGACAGTTTGATCGTGTTGGGCAACGGCAGCAAGGTCCGCGGTTTCAAGGAAGCGCTCCACCACACCTTGCAATCGAAGTACATCATCTCACCATCCTCTGCAACTATATTCACCTCGGAGATTCCATCCAATCTGTCGACTCCCGCAGCCACAGGCGCCAACACTCCTCAACTCGGACCTCAATATGCACTCGGCGCACCTGGCGGACCTGGATCGAGTGTAAATCCTCTCCTGCACGCCGCTCTGACAGCACGCAGTCAGGACCCCTCACAGATGTACCCACCTTCCACTCCTGGAAGCGCACCACCTACTCCATTCCAACAAGGCGGACAGCAACCAATACCGCCGTATCCGCCAGCAGCCGCCCACCACAATCTACATTCCTCTGCGCACCATCAACAAACACCCACTACGATCCGCTACGCGAAGATCCCCGAGTATTTTCCGGAATGGAAGGATGTCGGGTACGATGAAGCGGCATTCTTGGGCGCACAGGTCGCTGGGAAGTTGTTGTTCATTGTTGATGGGGGCGCGAGCAAAGGCTATCTGACACGTACGGATTACAATGAGCAGGGACCTGGGGGGATTCATGATGTGAGGCTTTGAAAGGGCGAACTCTTCTGTAGACCATGTGTCACGGACGAATAGCATGTGGGTCATCAGCAAAGTCAACCATCGGATCAGTATTTGAAATGTGCTCGTGGGGACGTAAGGATGTACTGTTGAAATTATTTAGACCACGACCTGGGTTGTTTCCGTCAACTATAGAGCACTTACGACACTACACCGCTGATATGAAGTTCCAAATGGACAGAAGCAGTGGGGAATTCTTCGAGTCGACAATTCCGTCCATCTCCGTACCCTTCAAAGCAACCGATCCATTGACGAGAGAGACCTTCTGTCCATGCTGGGAAAGATCGCGATCAGCGACATGAAGCACGCTTGCTGAAAGCGAGAGCAGGAAGAGGTTGTAGTCGGCGGTTTGGTAAAAGTTGACTTCGTGTGGCGACATACAGACATTGCTTGAGCATCAAATCCACTTGAGAACACGATCAGCTATCATGTCACATATTTTCATACTCAATTACGTATGTAAGATACAACAGCAACAACAGCAATTAAACGAAACTCCTTCCTTCAATACACAGTATTCAAAGACCAAACGACCCAGCGAATGATCAGAGATAGCAACCAGACTTGTCATAAAGGCCATAGTCATCCAGACCATCAAGTGAATGGGGCTATTCGACAGACGCAGGGAACTTTTTACAAGATCTTTGCCTCGCGACGCGCACGCGCGTAGCCTCGAGGACCGCCGTAGCCGGGAGGGCTGTACGGAGCATAGCCGGGCGGGCTGTAGTAGCCTGCGGGGAGAGCATCGGTGGTAGTAGCGGCTTTGTCTGTGGATGTGGTGGTGGGCTTGCCGTAGGTTGGTGGAGGAGCAGGGGCGTCAGTGGTCTTCACGGCCTCCGGAGAAGCAGTGGTGGGTTGGCCGTAGGCTGGGGGAGGCGCCGGGGCGTCAGTGGTCTTCACGGCCTCGGGAGAAGTGGTGGGCTGTCCGTAGGCTGGAGGTGGGGCAGGAGCATCGGTTGTCTTTGCGGCCTCGGGGGAAGTAGTGGGCTGGCCGTAGGCTGGGGGAGGCGCCGGGACGTCCGTGGTCTTCACGGCCTCGGGAGAAGTGGTGGGCTGTCCGTAGGCTGGAGGTGGGGCAGGAGCATCGGTTGTCTTTGCGGCCTCGGTGGTTACGGCAGCAGCGGTGTCCTTTCCTCCATAGCCGGTCGGAGCGGCCTGAGTGGTAGGGTAGGCTGTCTCTTCGCTGCTGGTAGTCGTAGGTTTGTAGGCTGGAGGAGCACCATAAGTCTTGGGAAGCTCAGTCACGATCGGAGGCAAGCTGGTCTCGACAGAAGTGGTGGCAGCAGTGGTCGGCTTGGTGGCGCCACTGGTAATGGCTGTATCAGCGCCAGTGACGTGAGCATCGGTAGTGGCGGCAGTGGTAGCATCAGTAGTGGCAACCGTCGTGGCATCAGTAGTGGCAGCCGTAGTAGCGACTGTAGTCGTGGCCTTGGTGTGACCGTAACCGTACGCGGTAGGAACATTGTCGCCGGAGACAGTAGTCTTCTTGATGCTGGATGTGGTGGTATCCACGTATGGCTTCGGCCTCAAGGTCGTGGCGTCAGCACCGGTAGTCGGCTGATAAGTAAAGTGAGGAATGACCGTGTTGTCGGTTGAAGTAGTAGCAGTAGTGGTGGTCGGCTGATAAGTAAAGTGGGGAATGACCGTGTTGTCGATCGAAGTAGCATTCGCGGTTGCCGCGGTAGTCTCGCGAGTGGGCTTGATCAGAGTATCGGTAGACAGGGTCGAGGCTACGGTAATGGTGACAGGGCAAATGGTGGTGGACAGAGGAATGGTCTTGGTAACCACGGTAACGCTGTTAGCAGGGCAGTTGGTCACGGTGGGAGCACATGAGGTGATCGTAACTTCCTGGGTTGTATAGATGGTTGAGGTGGTGAGAGTGGTTGTCTCTACGCTGACAACGGGGGCGGTTGTCTGAGTAGGCGAGACTTCATTCGATGTCGTGGCGACGCTAGTAGTTTTCGGCAACTTGGAATGGCTGACCGATGGCTTCGGGTGTCCGTAGTTACCAGGAGCGGTATACGTGATGGTGTAAGCTGGGAGAGTCTCGTATGTGGTAGCAGCGCCAGTGACGGTCGTAGGCTTCGGCGCAGTCACGGTGACTTCCAAAGTTGTGGTGGCCTTGCTTGTCACGTCTGTGTTGGCACCGGTAGCGTCGTAGTCCGTTACAATGGTCGTAGTGTAGACCGGCGGGAGTGTAGTACCCGTCTGTCCCGGCACAGTGACAGTCACAAGCTGTTGAGTCTCAGTGCTGTGTGTAGTGGTGTAGACGGAAGCTTCAGTTACGGTCACGGTTGCCTGGTATGTCGAGGTGAGTGTCGAGGTAGTCAACTGGCCAGTCAACGTGCTGGTCAAAGTCGAACCGGCAGTAGTGATGGTAGTTTCAACAGGGCAGACGGTGGTGTAAATTGTGGTTCCCAGAGTCACGGTGGTCTTGGTGGCAGTCGTAGGAATTGCAACCTCGGTCACAGTCAGAGTCGAAGAGAATGTTGAGGTAAGTGTGGATGTGGTCAACGATTTTAAAGTCGACGTAACGGTAGCCCCGGCGGTGGTGATAGTGGTCTCAACAGGACAGACGGTAGTGTAGATTGTGGTTCCTTTGGTGATCGTGGTCTTGATGGAAGTTGTAGCAGTCGTGGGAATCGCAGTCTGCGCCCCGGTAACAACCTCAGGCGAGCTGGTCGTGGCCGGAAGCGTGACGGTGACCTGGTGAGTGCGGGTCGAAGTCTGCGTGTATGTTGTGGTCAATGGCTGGACAGCAGTGACAGTGATGTACTGGATCGAAGTAACGGCCGTTGTGGCGCCCGCGGGATTGCAGGCACAAGTCATGGGATCAGCACCGTAAGTTGCTGATGCCGTAGCAGCCAAAGCGGCCGTGGTCAAGAATCGTCTCAAATGCATGGTGAACGTCGAGTCGTTGGAAGAGTTGGAAAAGAGATCAGAATTAACTTTTTGCCTCTCGTTTTCTAGACAGCCAGTGCCTTAAAATTGAGGAGTAGTGATAGTGGTGGGGTTTGGATCGTTGGTAACGAAGGTGATGCTCACGGAGCAAGATGTAACGACGAGGAACGAGATAAAAGGAAAAAAGAAGGAAGCCCTTTTAACAAACAAACACAAACACGATGATGTCGACGGAAAGAATGATTGTGAGATCAAACAAAGGGAGACGGCATGGGAGGGATATGATATACTTTTCCACCTGGTATGCGAGGCATCAGACTACGACCGTGCGTGTCGGCCATGTCTACAGGCACGAGCGCATAATGCTTGGAATGTGCCATGACAGGTTCATAGAGAGCGCTACCGCTTGTTCAACACTTGGTCTGTGTTATTTGTGAAGCGCTTGTCATTTAATTGTCGTCGTCATTGTGGATGCACGAGATCCACTCTGCACGAGCAAATAACGAGTGTCGTCGTGGGAGGAAGTCTCAGGGCAGAGTGTCGTTGGATCCAAGAGAAGCGCCGAGCGTTTGCTTACATCACCCAACGCTCAAAATAAGAATACGCATTGTCCAATAGACCGCGATGCGTGCAATGCTTGTGTTCGTTGTTCACGGTTGCAATTGTTTCACGATGTTCAATCTTCCGGGCGGTAAAGAATGACGAGACGCTTTGAAAGGACAATACAGTGATAACAACAGAGAGGGAGGTTCGGCGCTTAGGGATTGGTGGATCACGCTAGTCGAATTCATCTTAGTGGCGCTCAGATTTTGACCAATCGCTTCGCGTCAGGGCGCTCACTTTCAAGACTTCTCATACAATCCCGATTTAGCCGCCCAATGTCACTCCCATCTCCGTCTCTCGCCTCTACAATCATTATTGTCGTCGTCGGGAATCCCTTCCTTACTCTCCACCCATGTTTTCCAGGTGAACAGAAACGCGTCCACGCCAACGATTTGACACGTTCTGCTCGTGCTCAGCGCAAGTCCTACCGTCGGCTCGTATCAACTTCTGCACTCCACTCTGCCAAAGGCCGTGGATCCACGTCCAAGCGACCCGCAGGACCATGGCTGTTCTGAAGTCATCCTCGTCGATCCTTTGCAATCAATTGGTCGCGGCGTCTCAACTTGAGACCTCCTCAAGTCAGCTCGATGGAGTTCCACCTAGTTTGGAGGACGCGATACGCTTCCACTCTGCCCACCTGCTACAGGCTGCAGGCATTCTTCTTCGTCTGCCACAGGACCTCATTGCACAGGCCATTGTCCTTTTGTTCCGTTACTGGACTGGTCCTGATGGCGGGAGTATGCTAGACTCTGATGCCAAGGTGCGTTTCTTCCCATACTACGTAGCCTTCGGATGTAGACATGGACATGCTTTCGCTCTCATTCTCCACCTCAGACGCGCGTGCTATGGACCTCCCTCGTGTCATTCAAAGCGTTGACTCATAGTGCGTACCACCACGCAATGTCGTGCGATGTAGGATGTCGCTGCCGCCGCCCTCTTCCTCACGGCCAAACCCACCGGCCACGCTGTCAGTCCACGACAAGTCCTGATTGTGTTCGAATTTTTGACACGCCTACCAGCGGCTCAACGGACCGCTGCAGCATCATCATCACACGCAACAAAGCTTGATGACGAAAGTCGCCTGCCAACCGACATATCATGGTCTCTTCCCGAACCTGACTTTCTTGCCGCACGCGCTCGCCTGTACCACCACGAATCTCGAATACTCCAAACCCTGGCCTTTTCCACACACGTAGCGCTGCCTCATGGTCTGTGCATAAATTACCTGCAAACACTCGATGTCTTTGCCCCGTCGTCTGCCCTTGGCGCGTCGTCTGGTGCGTCCCTCGCCCGTCAAGCTCTCGCCAATCTCAATACCGCCCTACTGAGTCCCCAAATGCTCTACCTCACTCATCAACCCAATGCCTTAGCCACTGCAGCTATATATCTTGCCGCGAGACAAGTGAGTGTGAACTTGCCCGAGGTAGAATGGTGGGAGGTGTTTGATGTTGAGCGCGAGGAGTTGGGGTTCCTTGTGGTGGCGATGCAGTCTACTGTTAAGTACGCCGAGGAGGAGATAAAGAAGCTCGCGCAAGGCGCTGAGAGCGAGTGGTCGTTACTGTTGACTGCCAAGGGCGTCCGCACGTGTATGCAGAAAGCAAACGAATGAGCTGACCGACCATGGCAAATTGACACTCAGAGAATTGCATCGTCCTCTTGTTCTGAACGGCTCAGAAGTCGCGATCTGGCTGGGAGAGGCTTTCAAGTCTGAGCCCGAATGCAATGGAGCGGGAACTGCGATGGCATGCTGAGTGGCAATCACATGTCCATCTTGATGGCTGATGAATCATAAAGCGATTTGCCCTCTGGGAACTCCTCAGGTAAGTGTATCTTCCAGGGCGTGGTGAAGATATTGTCCTGAGCCTGGAGAGAGCGTGAATGCCATGATGACAGAAGTCACTGGCAGGTTGGTGACGGCGTGGTGAACGTTTCAAGATTGATTGGGAACCTTGGAAGAAACACGTCTTGCACGATGCCGGAGGTACCGTTGGAGGTACAATTTAGGACATCTTGAGGTTGAGAAACAATGTCAGAACGGATTCACGCGGTCAGGTGTCATTATCAGTGAAGTGTATGAAGACCGGCATTTCCATCATCATGCAGTCGCGCTGACGGCCACTGCCGCATCTCTATCATTCGGATTTGTCACTTCCTTCCCCTGCTGTTGCTTTTCCATCAGCTTCAACATCATCTCACTCTTCTTCTGAATCTCCTTCCACTGACTCATCGGCCGATGCAACACTTGAAATCTCTGCTTGGACCGTCGAACCGCATCTTGACACCTCGCAAAGGCACGTGAGTAGTACTTCTCAGCAGCCTTAATCTCCCAGAAGCTGTTCACTCCTTGATGTGAGAGACCAGCTTCACTACTATACTCTCGTGCAGTGACGATCTCTTCCCACAACTCCACGGCATCGACAAGAGCATGGTTACCACCCTCACCGCCGAAGATGGGCATCGCGTGCCATGCGTCGCCGACGAAAACAACACCAGAGCTCTTCGCCGCTGAAGTCATCTCCTCTTTGTGAGACACCGTCACGCATCGAGACGTCCAGTAAACGATCTTGTAGTCTCCTGAAAGAATTCTCTCAGGCGAGAGAACCTCCGACCAAGGATGAGCTAGCGAACGGGTGGAAAGCTCAGCTGCAAGAGCATCGAGTGGAAGAGTTGGAGATTTCGAGGAGAAGCCACGAGTCGAGCATGGAATGTACAGCGGATCGATATGGGTTTGATCTTCGTCTGGGCCGGCGATTCGTGCGTTTCGTGAGTATGACCAGTCGAGGTGGACGTGAGTTGATGTCACATCCGCCATCGTGATCGGAGTGTTGAAGTCATCTCCAATGCCCGCGAGAATGTTTCCGTTGCCCATCAACGGCCGCAGAAGCGTGTCGAATTCAGCATGGGTGAGTGTGAACTCGCCATGGTAGACCACCACAGGTATAGTCTCCGGGATGACCTGTGGAATGATTTGTGCGCGTACTGTTGATAAAGATATCTGTTAGCAGATGCTGCAGCACGAAATGAATCATCCTGAAACCCACCAGCAGAGTGCACGCCATCAGCACCCACCAAAAAGCACCCTCTATGCACGCTCCCATTTTCAAACTTCGCAACGACATCTCCAGGCTCACCACTAACTTCCACTAATCGATGACTATATCTCACATCGACCTCCTCCTCACCCTGATCCGCCATCCAACTTCTAAGCGCCTCCCGATTCGCTCTAACAATCCCCTTCATCGTCTTCGGATCCGGGCGAATCAGAACTTCTCCGGTGGCATTATTCCGTATGACCTGATCAAGTTCACCACTTCCACCACGGCGACGATCCGGCGCGACACCTCGGAGTAGCCGACTCAAAGGGATATCTCCGAGAGCCGCCAGGATCTCGTCATAGCCCCAGTCTCGTAGTGAGATGCTGAATCCTTGACTTCGCGTTGCGGAGGAGGCTTCGAAGACGATCGTGGGAATGCCGCTGTTTGTGAGAAGTCGAGCAAGAAGTAGACCAGAGAGACCGGCGCCAATGATCAGGATCGGCGCATCGTCTTTCACTGATGATGGATCTTGGCCGATCCAAGGAGACATGTTGTCTGGTAAGTACTGCGAGCCGTCTCGTTTGAAGAAAGCACGTCGAGCAAATGCACAGGTAAATCTGCGTGAATCAGCCTGGTGCTAGAGTTCCTTGTTCGAAAGACATCTCTTGTCGTCTGAGATGTTTCGTCATTGTATATCTTGAGTAGTTTGGCGTTCCACCTCGCTGGACACAACAGCCGAACGGAATTTGACCCAATCTATCGCCGACCGTCAAATCCCGAGACGACAAGAAACGAAGTAAGACCGTCTCAGCTCGATTTGCATGGATATCGCTGTGATTTCTGTAGCTTTGTCGATTTTGGATTTGCTGTTTGTCTATTTGTTTGTCTGTTCGTCATGTGAGCTAGGAGTAAAAGGCTGAATCTTCCTGAAAGCGCGCCAAAGATGATTTCAAGCCGACGCACGAGGATTGCTAGGCACATACACCAAAAATAGAAGCTAAAGCGTCTTTCTCACAGACTATTTTCATGTCACGTCTCCCCATTACATCATGTCCTCGAAGCCATGGACGACCCCAATCTCAATCAATTCAGGCTTGCACCTCGAGATCCCTCACAGCGTCAAAGTCATACAACCATCCATTGTCCGGCTTCGGGGGTGCCGCCGGTGCAGCGTTAGGCGAACCAGCTTGCTTGCTCATCTTACCAAAGGACTTGCTGACCTCAGCGACTCTCGCCAATCTGGTCATGCGGCGCGATTCCCAATGTTTCAAACCCGTGTGCAGACCTTCCGACCCGGCATTCACGAGTTTCGCAAGGGTTGTTCCCAGCGAGAGCGCATCTTCGAGCGCCAAATTCCCGCCAAGCATTCCCACCGGCGGCAGAACATGTGCCGCGTCGCCGATGAGAACGACTCGGTCTGAAACCCAGCTTTCAAGCGGAGCGCCCGAAAGCATCGGCCAGAGGGACAGAGATACAGGATCAAGATCCTTCACGACATCGCTGACGAGCGAATCCCATGCTGCGGCTTTTTGATCAAGGACAGATTGGATGAAAGTTTTATCTTGGCGGAGAGCGGTCCAGTCGCCTGATTCTGGAGCTTCCATTGCGTGTGCCATTGCGATTGAGCAAGATTCTGTGCCAATCGGTGAAAACATGACGTGGCCGCGTGGGTCGGCGATGGAGAGTGGAAGGCTGGAATTTGCGGGCAGTACGAGAGTCGAGCGTGCGGCGGATGCGGCTAGGGCGACGCTGCCCATGTAGGAGGTCTTGTATGTCGGGGCGATGTGGGCACGAACGGCGGAGTTGAGGCCGTCGGCTCCGACCAGGAGGCCGTGGGTGGCGGTGGACTTATTGGTGAAAGAGATGGAGACATCCTTGCTCGTGGACGCTGTCACCACTGAGGCGAAGACATGCTCGTAGTGAATGGTAACTCCCGCAGTTGATGCCCTGGCTGTCAATGCGCGAACGACTTGGGCTTGAGAGATGCTGAGCGCTGAGTAGCCATGCTTGGACTCGGATCCAACTTCGCGCTTGCTGATGGGCTCTTTCGCGCCGTTGAGCACGTTGATATTCTCGTAGGCGACGCCGACTGCTTGAAGCTCGGGCAACACGCCGAGTGCTTCTGCACTCCGGAGACCGTTGGGAGTGAGAGTCCAAAGATTAGTGTATTCCGCTTTGTTGTCAGCCTGACCTTCGTAGACGGTCACGTTGAGGCCGATGGAGCGGAGGTAGATGGCGAGGGAGAGACCGGCGACGCCGGCTCCCACGATTCCCACGTCGGTGAGTGATGCAACCGCCATGGTGGTGAAAATTGATGTGTCGAAGAGTGAGCAATAGACTTGGGCTCCGTTATGCTCCTTGATAGACCATTCAGTTGTGGCGCCATCATGCATATGTCGCCTTTTGAACTGTTGGTCTTGAAAGCATGTTGTGATGACGTCGGCAGCTGACAAGCTTTCGGCCACAAACACCGAAGCTGGATCTTGGGCCAATGCAGATCCCGATTCACCACTTTGGTACGACTTATAATTACATAGACATTGTCCTTCAAGAGGCTGTGGAGTTGAGATACCGAGTGCTCTTCATGACAAGTGGCGGTGCATCAACATCCTCGGAAGTAAGCTTCAGCTACAAGGCGGAGCTTGAACGCGTGGGAGGATGTTTGAAACCACCTAGGTAGCCAGGAAGCATGTCAGCAGAGTGATGTACAGTGCAAGTGTCATGGATATACCGGTTGAGCAGCTTTAGATTGCTTCGGATCATAAGGTGATGTCCGAGAATCAGCCCTCGGAGTTTACGAACCGAATCATAGGTAAGATCGGTCACGCACCGGTCATTCAAGACGATCGCTACATTATGGTGCCATGAGACCGACCATGTTTCGTGGGCGTTTCGTGTCAAATCAACCCCTGTAGCAGTGGACCCAGCAAGTCATTGTGGGTGTCAAGACGGTGTCGCACTCTTCACAACACTGAAATCACATCGCGGAGAGCACCACCAACCACCAGTATGGCCACTACAACCCGGCAAGTACCCATGGAGATCCTCGCATTGGGAATGTCGCGAACCGGCACAGAAAGCATCAAAGTCGCCCTGGAACGACTAGGCTACGGGCCCGTCTATCATAGCTGCGCGCTGAATCCCAAGAAAGACCGACCACTCTGGGAAGCCTTGATCGCGAGGAAATTCCCCGCCGACAAGCCCACAGCGACATCATCGCCACTCACCGAGGATTCCACCATCACCCGCGAAGACTTCGACCAAATCCTCGGCCATGTGCGCGCCGTCACGGAAATGCCCTGCGCTGCCTTCTGGGCCGAACTCATGACCGCGTATCCCGATGCGAAGATCCTGCTGGTGGAGCGCGACATCGATCAATGGTATCGCAGCTTCGTACGGACGACGCTATGTCTCATCTTCGCGTGGCGCAAGGATGTATTTGCCGCAGCAGCACGGGTCGGACTCCTCCCAAGCTCACTGGCGGGCATGTACTCGGCGTTGTTCCAAGGCTATTTCCGCGCGCCGACGAAATTCGAAATGTTGACAAATCTCCGCGCAGTGTATGTCGAGCACAATGCGGCAATTCTGAAGCGCGCAGAGTCTGAGGGGAGAGATATTCTCAGGATGGATATTTCGGAAGGATGGGCGCCTCTCTGTCGGTTTTTGAAGAAAGATGTACCGGAAGGAGTGCCGTTCCCTGTGGAGAACACGGGCGATCAGACGTTAGCGCTTTGCAATCAAATGCGGGCCATGACGATGACGAAATTGATTGGCCGAATTGGGCGGATAGGCCTGATTTTGGGCAGCGTCTGTGTGAGCAGTTGGTACGGTTGGTTTCTCTGGAGGTCGTGATGGTATGATCTATTGTTATTGTTTATTTGCCCTTCATATCTGTATCTTGCTTCAAAACCCTCGTATACTTGATCCTTGGTCGCCCTTACAGAGCGAGTCTTCTGGAGACATGTCCATGAATACCCATAGCGTTGGCTGTCACACTGGGCAAAATTAACCCCAAGTGAATATGATAACCCTAAAGACAACCTCGGACAACATTTTCTCACCACGCTACGAACGCAGAGCGAACGTAGAACATGGTGAATATGGCATGTATAGCCGTGCCAGAGAGCACCAAGGTAGCCATCACCATTGATAATACTGCCGAAAAACGAGCTTGTCTCCTCCCGAAACGTCGCCACGTGTCAGTTGATTTCCATGATTGAAATTTATGAATCTTTTTGCTGTAATTGTTCAGGCCGGCACACAGACCTGCATTGGAGATCTTGACGGACACATCGTAACTAAAACAGAATTTCAATTGCCCGGAGATAAGCTTGCATAGCAGAAAGACAAACGGCAGATTTCAACGTCCGGAGTGTTTTCATCAAGCCCAACAACAACTATCAAATGCGCAGCGTTGCAAAATGTCATTGGTAATGTGTGCACATTGCGGATCTTCGACGACTAGATTCTCCACCCCGTTAGAACATGTGTTGAAGGTTCGTCCAGAAATACCAACTTCGCCCCATGATCCAAGCACCAATCAAAAACACCGAGATCGGAAACACCACTCCAAAATATGGGGGGTACCTTTGGGCCTATTTGAAAGCGTGTTGATATACCACCCATAGGAGATGGGCATCTCCAAAAGCTCTTGAACTTGCTGGGGCTATTTATTTTCTTCGTCGAGACTTCTTGTGATGTGTATGCCGGGAACCATTGCAATGTCCGCGCCTTGCTTGAGCAGGTACCGTATCACTTCGTTTGTGGTCATAGATGCAGCCCTCCTGAGTATCAATTCGTGAAGTCTGGCAAGCGACACGTTGGAGCCTGGTAGCGCAGCTATTTTCGAAGCCTCTGCTGCTATCTATTACATCGTCACATTCGCAAGCTTCTCGGCCCAAAGGGAACGGATGACGAGCCTGACCGATAATGTTCTGTGTATTGTCTTTTTTCAAGTTCGGGAACACCCGGAGTTGATTGTCAAGTGAAGCCTGTTCGTGGCGATGCAAGCTCGTCCGGCATTCGGCCCAAATCTTGCTGAGGTGAAACATGAGGCATGTCCAGTCCGTGATTGGCATCGTAAAGACAGGCGAATAGAGACAAGAATCCCTTCTTGCTGAGACACGGAATCTAGACGTCAGAAGTCACATTGCACCGAAGTGCTGCGCCGCATGGCGGAAACACTGCGAACCAAGATGATTGATAGCCATGGATCTCGCTCTCCGGACGAAAGATGGAAGGTCTCGCGCTGGAAAGCTGAAAAGACTTCTTGATAAGCCTTGACACCAATAATGTTTCAATGATCCATGAGCAACAAGCTCCGCAACAGGCGCCAGAGACGAGCTCTATAAGGCACGACCGTGCAAGCTTGCCGTCGAGCGGCATTCACGCCGTCTCGTCTGACGTCGAATGGCGAATCGCGTTTTTTATCACAGTCTTCTGCATGGCCGGTACTTCCTCCAGCGATCTGAGCTTCCCTGATCCAAGAATCCGGCAAGGCCTGCAAAGCTTGGAACCAATTCTGAGCCATAAGGTTATATCCTGCATCGGTCGGATGAATGTGGTCGTTGAGAAATTTGCCGCCGACGTTGGTTTGATCCACTAGGCGGATCTTGTAGCCAAGACGAGAATGCTTGGAGACCATGTCAGGGATTGCAGAGTTGAAGGAATCAATTGCTGCTTGGTCTTCCGTCGACAACGTGCAATTGATTATTTTGGCGACGAGTATTACTGATGCGGGACATTTGTCTAGGACGTCCGTGACAAGCATATCTAGTCTCTGTGGCGCGTCTGAAAGATCATGACTTCCAGGAAGAACGATGTCGTTTGTACCGGCGTGGATGAGAACAACAGTAGGGCATTGAGCGAGAACACCGTCAATGTCGACCTTTTGCCTGATCTGATCGATCGTGAAGCCGCCATACCCTTCGTGCCGATTCTCGTTGTTGTTCTCACCGGCAGCCTGAGCCCCAGCAAAGGTGACCAATTTACCTATCAAGTGTTAGTCGCAAGCTCGAAAGCTACATCGAATTTATAGTACCAGCGGCAACCAAGAGCTTCCGGAGATCCAAACGATATCCATTGTTGTCAGAACTTTTGAAGCCAACAGTGATGGAATCACCGATCGGAAGAACTCGCATAGGAGTATCAATGTTGCGGATTGGCAAGCGATTGACAATGCTTGCGTCTCTGATTTCGACTGTGCTTGGTGTGTCAGTGCCGGACGCCTCGCCGATGTATGAGCACCAGAGGAGAAATATTACCGGCGTAACAATGGCCTTGTGTGAAGAGACATGTCGCCACCAAGACGAAGCTGGTCCTGAAAAGCTGCATCGCGACGACAGTGTCACACGAATCGGAATATGCAAACCTCACACTGTGATTTCAGAGAACGAATGTTAACCTTGTGAAGTGGGCAATATCATTTACCAGGAGGGAATTCGAAAGTCGAAAGTGCATGATGGATGCGGTATCTGTCTGGTTTGACATTCCCGGTGCATTCCGATCAAGAATGTAGACTTACGTGTTTCCAGTGCGAGCATTTGCCGCCTGCGGCTGATTTGGCATATATTGCCGTATCTTCGGGACAGGAAATAGCATAGTATCGCATCAACTTCAGTGCGGCTTGTGTTGACATTCGCGCTAGGTAAGACATATGTCTATTTCGGCATCGATGCTCAGCCATTTCAGGCGCTCCGCGATGAAGCACCCACCCACAGGCTGGATGTCCATAGCGCAGCCCGTAATATGAACACCATGTTGGCCACGATCGCTCTCATCCTACATGGCGTCTTCGAGCGAGCAAAGCAGAAGGCGTGTGCGATCAGACACGTTGACAGCGAAGAATATCGCGAGTGACACTCAGATTCTCATTCGCCGTGCCTGATTTCGCTCATGCTTCGGCACATAAGCGCCTGACGGGACCTCTTGTCCACCACACGTTGTTGGTGGAAGATACGTGATGTCAGCATGGTCTAATTCCTGTGCGGCCGAGTCGTCGTCGAATCAAGTGAGCGCGATCTCAAACACGGCAGGAGGCTCAAAAATAAAGCAAACAATGGCACAAACTCTAAAGAGTGGCGCGGCCCCCTTGGAGGCTCAGCGCCGTCAAGAAGTGAGCTGTCATTTTCTTCAGAATGCAGACGCCAGCGCCTACGAGACGGCACAGTCGTGGGATGAAGTCTGAGCCAGCGTGCTACAGACAATCGGCCGTTGGCCAGCGTCCACACACTCGGGAATTGAAAATTGTAAAAGATTCATATACTCTAAAGTTTGGCCATTTTGTCAAGGCTGGGCACTTGGTCTAGGGGTATGATTTTCGTTTCGCATGTTGTACCAACATCATGTATGAAAGGTCGTGGGTTCAATTCCCACAGTGTCCAGATATTTTTGCTTTTCTATCGATTGTAGATTTTCCATTTTGCCCTTCATGGCGTTTATTTATCAGGAATTGAACGCAATATTCAACCAAAGCTACGATAACCTGTTCTGCTTCGATGAATAAAGGCAAGATGAAGTTTTGTTGCGAAGCAGACTCTTGAAATATCCAGGTTTTGGACAAATCGGACGGGGCATCGTCACACAATGATTTTCACATATGATCACCCGTTTTGTGAAAGCCCTAGAGGCAAGCTCGGTTGACATCTTGATGATCTCTACTCCGTAAACTTAAGTACACACGTGCCTCTCCACAGCGGCTACGACCAATGCATACCTGCATATCATAGTCCATTCTTCGAGCCTTCGAGCGTTGTTTCCGCCATGGGTAACGATGGTGGAAGCATTCCGACCCGGCGTGAGCTCGTCAAGGAAGCAGCTCGCAATCCGAGTGCCACCGCTTTAAAAGAGTCGCAACAGGAACAGCAAACTTACCAATGGACGACGGATCCAATATCACGCCAGCCTCTTGAACGACCCGTGGTTTCTGATGCCACTGGTCGCCTCTATAACAAATCAACAGTCCTCGAATATCTAGTTGAGGGCACGCGCGCAGCGGATTTTGTTAACACTACCCGCGGTTCGATCAAAAGTCTTAAGGACGTCGTAGAAGTCATTTTCGAGGTCGACGACGCGGCTGGGAAAGACAAGCGAAATGAGAGGTGGAAGTGCCCGGTCACAGGCGACCAAATGGGCCCTGGAGCCAAGGCCGTCTACCTGGTTCCATGCGGACATGCTTTCGCCGGCAGCGCTGTCAAGGAAGCGTCGTCGTCAGAAGCTGGAGGTCAAAAGTGTCTCACATGCGACGCAGAGTATGCGCCCAATGATGTTGTTCCCATTCTGTCAACTGCGCCCACGGATATCGCACGATTAGCACTTCGCGTCAAGACTTTACAAGAGAAGGGTTTGACGCACTCGTTGAAGAAAGCAAGTGCGAGCAAGAAGAGGAAGAAGCAGAAGGAGGAAGAAGAAGAAGAAAATGTCGCTGCGAAGAACAAAGCGGTGTCGAAAGGCATCAACAACGCATCCACCGCAAGCTTGACAAGCAAGGTACTTCAAGAGCAGGAACAGGCGAAACGACGACGGATGCACAATGAGAACGTCAAGAGTTTGTTTTCGTCAAGAGATCAGACCAAGCCCATCGGGAAGAGTGCCGACTTCATGACACGCGGCTTCAGTATGCCTACGGAAAATAAGCGTTGAAAATGGTCATGGATTATCGTTGCACTGTAACCTTCAAACGCCACCCCGCGCCATCTTAAAATAATATAAAGACAAGTGTCAAGGGAAAGAAACAAGGCAGGGATCACACTGCAGTGGTCATCGCTCTTCGCATGCCCATATGCGATCGCACAGCAGGTTGCGCAGCGAACCATCTCCTCTTAGCGACATCTCCCGGCTCGAAGCCAACCTTGCGGTCTTCGGCCAACTTCCAGAGGACTTGGATTAAGCTTGGCGCCAGAGCATTCTGGACAATCTCACTTGGTACGTCGGCACCGTATAACGATGCTGCGATCTCTGCTAGAGTGAGCCCGCCGCGAGGGCATGAAGATGTGGACCGCATCATTGGCGCTGAGGTCGGCGAGGAAGCCAATCGGGCCTTTTGTTCCTCGACCTCACTCTTGGTCCGTACAAGGAGCGCGTGGACTTGCGTCACACGGAACTGCTTGTGGCGGGTGTACTCTCGCATCTTGGTTGGCAGATCTGTGATGATAGCACCATGGCCAGGGTAGCCAACGGCGCAGCCAAGGTCTGTCATCACTCGGAGAGTATCCATGTATGTGCCGAGGTCTTGCACGACAGAGAAGCCATGACCGAGGACGTTGTCCCCGGTGAAGAGTGCGTTCTCTTCCTCGAGCATGAACGCCATGTGATCGACTGCGTGGCCCGGAGTGTGGACAGCACGAAGCGTGGCACCAGGCACAGAGAATGTCTGGCCTGGATGAATAGGCTGTTGATGCGAGTCCGGCTGATGTTTGTGGATGCTGTCTACGAGGCTTGGGTCGAACTCGAGCAGTGACGGCACGCCGCCAGTGTGATCGCCATGCCAGTGGGTCAGGAGGACCCGCGAGATGTGCAGATCGTTAGCCAAGAGGAATGATATGATGCGGGCAATCCATTCGGCGCTGCCCTCGCCTGTATCGATCAGGATTTTCTCAGGACCAGAGCCGACGAGATATGTATTGGTTCCTTGCAATTGCATCTGGCCTGGGTTCGCGCCGAGGATCCTTGCGACTCGTGGTGTGATCTGTTCGACGTCGGGGAGCTCTGGAAGCATCGCGGCTTGACCAGTGAGGTATTCATCCCAGGCGCCATAGTTGACGGGAATCCGGACTGCCATGGTTTGCGTTCTTAAAGTGGAAGTGTACTGGCGAAAGGAATAACGAAATGCTGAGTGTTCAAAAAGAAAGTTGTGAATGGAATCGATTACAATGTTTGTGAGATGAACGAGACAAAAGCTCTCACCTCACAGTCGAGCGAGAATCTCTCCGTTTGTATTCACGGCCGTACAGCAAAACAACCATCGGAAGCTAACGGCCATCACATCACACCCAACTCAAGGCGAACCGAAGCGAGCCCGCAGCGTTGAGCGCCGATCCCTCTCCTCAGCTATCCAGTTATACGCAGAAAATGCGCTGATCCTCGCACAACTATGCATGGCCTTCCCATGGCCTTCGCGTGCAATACACGTGCGAACCTGGTCTCCGATCGACTGAAGCTTCCCCAAGCTTTCCAAAAATTCCCCAAGGCGTGTCGATCGGCAGTCTGGAGACCCTCGATTGACGTTGGGGGCTTGGAGGTTGAATTAACATCGCACCAGAAATAATCTTCGGGTCAGCTTCGGTCGTCAGAAGCCGAAATATGATGTGATTACTTTCGCACTTTACTCGGATCGAGGGTGGCAATCGGTCGATGATTGTAGCGATTCGTGGTTATTGTTCGCTTGCCAATTACGGGACGTGGGATGAACACTTTCCCAGGTCCATTGAGTCGGTGATGGGCAATGCATGGGTTCGCCTTAAGAGAGCGAGTCCTACGCTAGACGTCGAGTTCACTACCGCCACACGGAGTAATTGTACGTTAATATCGCTCGCATGATACCAGACTAGAAATTCCCTAAAACTCAAAGAAAAGATTACCTAACACCAAGAACTACACAAGCCCGCAAAATCCAGCTCCCGATACCCTCTAACATCTTCTAATCACTGAATCTGCTCCTCCTCTGTCCATTGGGTGACCCTTTCGACGGCTTACTTTGGCCTCCAATCTCCGCCCAATGATGAAAGTAACGCCCGTAAACTTGCGGGAGGACATAGCTAGTGATATCAATCTCGCCATCCTTGAACGCTAGCGCAAAGTACGCCTGCACTGCCTGACCCGTCTGGCTGGGGTCGCGGAACTGTTGCAGCTCCGTCGCCGACACCATGCCGCGTAGCATGTTGAGGTATGCTTGTGCGGTGTCGCCACGGCCGCGACGCTGCAGGTAGCCACAGACGGCATTGGCAGCAAGGTGGTCGGACGGGCTGTGCTTGGTAACATCCAATTGCATCTTGATGTGTGGGAGTTTGTACTTGGGGTGGATGTCGAAGTAGAATGTCAGGCCGCGGGGAGTGCCCTTGAGGCCGGTATTGGCGCCGTGAGGGTCGGCTGCTGCCAGCGACGCTGACAATGGTGGAGGCGGGGCATCATCAGGGTGAGAGGTGGGCAAGTCGTTGATTGCGTACCATAACTCGCGGAGTGACGCGAGAGAGCCTGGAGAGATGGCCTTAAGTCCGCCAAGTGTCATGACGCGGGCGATGTGGCGGAAAGATAGATCGCGGGTGACGAGATATGCTTTGAAGCGGGAGGTTTTGGCATCGCAGCAGTCGACGGCGACCACACCCGTGGCGATGAGCTTTTGGCCGTCAGGGTCGTTTTGCAGGAAGTCCCGTGTCATCTCGAGGCAGGATTGAGAAGCAGTCGGACCATACGCATCCCTCATGGCCGCCGGGAAGATCTCAGTGAAGAGACGAGATACTTGTGAGGGGTCCTTGGTCACCAGTGCGGCCATAATATCGACAACACTCGAGTCTGGGTGCATCTCAAGGCCGATCAGCATGTTGGAGCCTGTGAAATTACGACGAACTTCTTGATTGGCAAGGTTTGGTCGCAGATGATTGGCGAATGTGTAGAATGTGGTTGGATCACATGAGGGAAAGACCTGGCTCATCTCGTGCAGCATCGATCGAGTAGCGACTTCGTTCAGCGGGTCCGCTGGGGTTCCCGTCAACTCGCCGATGGGCTCCATGTAGTGACGGATGTATGGCTTCTTGTTACCGACGTTCCATCGCCAACTGTAGTTGATGGGACCTCCATCAGCGATGCCAGGGGCAATGCGGCTCTTGAACCATGGCTTAGAGGAGGTTGGACGCGGACCTAGGCGAGGCACGACATGATAACGTTGAAACATGAGCAATTCGACCTGACGCTTGACCGGGTACTTAGCCTCATGCAGCATCCGAGCGACATGGCGACCAGTGACCTTCCACCAGAACTGATGGTCCTCATTGTCGTTGGGCAGGAAAGTAGATAGAGATTTCCAGATCTCGAGCTGAGAATCATAGTTCAAGTCGAACTGAGCGGTCACAGGCTCCTGGTAACCCGGAATCTTGACAACCTCAGTCAATGGGGTCAGGTTGAATCTGGGCTCAGAGACGCCAATGCTTGCATCCTGCTTGGCGACCGAAGGGGTCTGTAGGTCGTTGTTAGCGTCAAAATGTTTTTGCTGGTGTTGAGCCATTTAGCATGCGGATGATAGGGTTTCACTTACAAGCTCGACTTCGGCCTTGTGATCGAGCACTTCGTCGTGCTTGAAGAGAGGCGACGAGCTCGCCGTCAAGATTTCGGTGGCCATTTTGATCGTCTATTGATGTGGAGACGCGTGGAGACGGGCACAAACTCGACGAGTAAGGTTATGGAGCCGAGATTATGCCTCATTTTAACGACGTCGATGTTATACCTGTATGAGGCAGCAAGCGTCTGGACATGATCGTCACACGACAGAAATCGACAACTTCAGCTTCGGACATTGCTTCTGAACACCACAGCGGCATTCGGACAGTCTTCGAATTCTGAAAAAGCATCTCGGGTTTTGTCTCCACGTGCGGGATGTACACAAAAGCCCATTTCGGAAACACGGCCATGTGCCGGAGCCAAAGTCCGCACGACCCGATCGGTCTCTGTCTTGTGAGTGTCAACTGCCATCAAGTGCCTCGGCGCCTGGGAGGCCCATCAGTAGGTCTGGCGTAGCATGCTCGGGTTTGGAATCGTTCTGCTGATTGGTCTTGATTCGGAAGGTGAGTAGGGCATATCAGAGCATCAGTGTGTGTCATTATGAGTAACCAAGACGTCTCATTATGAGTGACGAAATGGTCCGATCGGTATGTGATACGTGCTCGCACACCATGGGATTCAAGGTTGTTCTATTTCGTTAGTGCTGGTCTCAGGTGCGGGAAGCTCCCCTCAGCCACAATCGCACCACACGATCGACGCAGATGGAAATGTCATGTTCGTCGCGCGGCCAGAGCGGCAGAAGATACTTCTCTTCTGATAGGATATACTTCATCATCCTTGCGATGACGATGAAAGAGTCGGTCGAACATGTGGAAGCAAGCATGGTTGTGGCGTACATCCTGGTGAGATGGACTTTTTTACTAAGATCACCCTCTACAGACGGAAGCATAACTCGCGGAGTCTGCGCCTGCCTCGTCCCGGTGCCCTCACCGCGATGCAATGGCCCTGGTTTTCACTAGTGGTGCAATCGTTACCAGGATGATACAGGATGATGAGCATTTCTTCAGCGCGGTCGTGCGCACAAATTGTCCCAGCCAGCTTCACGCCGCAGCCCAGTCGAGGTAGTGACTCGCTGGGATCGGACAGGACCAAATGACAAGTGCTATCCCTCCGGATTTGAAACGACACCTTTCGAGGCAGCGTGACAGACAGTCTCTGAGATCACCGACGAATCTCGATTCGCGCCATGATAAGGTGTATTTAAACATTCATAGACTGTTGCTGGGATGCGGGTCTTGACGATGGCGATACGATGAGAAGGACAGGGTCGATCTGCATGGCGCGTGGTATTGCACGTGGCATCCAGCCCCAACGATCTCGAGATGCGATTTGCGGCTGACCGCGCGTCCCGTCTCACCTTATCACTCGGACGAATGCCTCTAACCCGCCAAACCTAGTGCCTCGGGCTGCACCCGTACCAACGACCAACGTTGATCTCCGAAATACGAAAATTCACATGCGATCGACTACCTAGGTACGCGTATTGAATACGCATACACGGTCAAGCACGTGGCAGATTGTGTTACGCGTAGTGCTTGGAAGTGAATACCTGCACTTCACCTTGTCGTGCCTCTTGAGCCTGAGGCAACAATCTCCGTATCAGATGCTCACTTCTCCCGACTTTCCCTCCTCTCCCGACTATGACCGCTCCTTTCTCAGCGGCGGAGTCGGTCGTCCATTCCGATCACCATCGATCGTAGCGAACGCCCCAAAAAGTCTATCGCTGTTCCCGATGTGAAGGACCCCAGCTTCAGCGTCATCGAGCCTTTTGAAGACCGCCATTGAACGTCCATCGCATAGCTTACATGTCCTTTGACACCCGCAAGGTCATCATGATCAACGCCAAGTCGGCTTCACAACGACGGGTAGAAGTGCAGGCCGCGGTATCTGCTGCACAATCACATCATTCGTACCTTTTGGACCCCTCGACAAAAGCGTAGATTATGCCCTCGTTCGATCCTTCGCGCGCGACTAGTGATACGACCATGCTGTCACTCGCGTCAATCCTTCCATGCACGACCGGCGAGCAGCTTTTGCGCTTATGCAGCCCGCATCGCCTTTGATGGTACGCAGACTTCGAGTACTGACATGGAACTTTGAAGCGGCGCAGCGTTGGACAAAGTGGACCCACTAAACACAAGCTCATCCGGCATGGCATGCACCCGGGCGACGCTTTCGCACAGCTTCTACAGCACATTTGGACAATCCAACCATCCCACAGCTTCCGAGAAACGCAGCCGTACTGGTCGGCCCGGATGCATGCTCGAGGCATGGCAGAACGTGGGAAGTAGCACCGCTAGCTGCAACCATTTCAGCTCGAACGGGGCCAGCAACATTTGAGTCTCTCGTCGAGTCCAATTGTGGACACCGCTCGCACATCATGCATTTTCTCGCTTACCACTGCGCTTCGCACCAAGCTCGAGATTGGGTCTTCCTTCGCGCGCACGCCATGCTGTTAAGGTTCATGGCGCCTCATGACTGCCCACTCCATAGACCCAGTCGTCTAAGGCACAGAACCCACGAACTTCAGCCGAGAGCGGCTGCCAAGATGTTGATCAAAGTCATCAGGTTTCGCATCCGTACCCTCTGCGGCTGTGATCTTGCCCACCTCCATATGCATGCCATCGCGATCGAAGTCCCGTACCACAAGAAACATGCTGTAATTAAATCGAGGCTACGGTTCAATGGTTTTAGGCTGACGAGTATCTCTTGGAGGTGTGTGCCCCAAAGCTTGGATAAAGGCTTGGTACATGCCACCCTGACGCCTTCGTAGATCCATCTGATTTTTTGATCTTATCAACATTGCCATTCGACGTCTGTTCAACACTGTGTGTCCCGACCTTTAGTCATCGCCAGATTGCTCTGCCGATTAGTCATCTTGAGGTTGAAAGAAGCAATACAGCCGACATGGTGTCGAGACAGCAGCAGCCGTCATCGGTGCAGGAGGCAGCCGCCCGGCCGCCACAGCTCAGCTGCGAGCTCTGTCGTGACCGCAAGGTCAAATGCGACAAGCTAGATCCCTGCAGCAATTGCGAGTCAGCGGGCGTAACATGCGTGCCAATTTACAGACACCGTCTCCCAAGAGGTCGACACGCCCACCCAGCACGAACTCGCTCATCACCAACACTGGCGTCCAACAGCCGAACGAAGAAAAAGCCGTCCGTCACCAGTGAGCCAGCTGAGAGCAGCGGAGCCAGCTCCATTGGCGAAGATGACCGCTTGAATCAAGCCCGATCAGCGTCGGATACGATGGTCAATGGCTACTCATTACCACAGCCAACAGCCTCATGGCACTCATCGCGTGCCAGTGGCGCTGAGATGCATTTGCCTCGCAATGCCCTCAATGCCTCAATATCTCACAATCGATACTCATCTACTTCAAATACTGATGACAGCGACCGGGAGCTTGGTGGTTGCTTCTGGTCCGATTTAGTCGGCGAGGTAACCATCACGACTTTCATATTAACGTGTGATCGAGTCTGACATCTTTCTCAGGTCAACGAACAGAGCGACGCCAACTCATCGTCACGACAAAGTAATAGACTCCACACCGATATGTTGAGATGTCTTGGTCTCAACAACTCCCTCGCTACTTCTTTTAAACCTTCGACAGATATTCGTGAGAGCCAAGGAGCCGATGTCAGCCAGTTATGTCATATCTATTTGCAACAGGTCGATCCCATCATCAAGATTCTTCATCGTCCTTCATTGATGGATTGGCTTGTCAAAGGAGAAGGTTATCTATCATACCCGTCCGACCATCCTTCCCTCACTGCTCTTAGATCAGCTGTCTGCTATACTGCAGCAGTGAGCATGACGGCGGAACAGTCTCTTGCTACATTCTCCGTTGACCGCAATTCAATGGTAGCCAAGTACCGAAAGATGACCGAGCAAGCATTGGAATGGTCCAGCCTACTGGAGACAGAAGACATTACTGTCCTCCAGGCTTTTGTCCTGTATCTGGTGAGTGTTTATAAATCACATCATTGGTATCGCATAGGCAGCCGAATGGAGCTGACCAGATTTATAGGTAGCACAAAGGTCTGAGGGGAAGGGCAAGGCCGTCTGGACCATGCTCGCACTAGCTGTCCGTATAGCGATGAATATATGCCTCGAGTATGGCTCCCCAGCCGTCTCACCAAGCAAGACACCCTTCGAGATCCAGATGCAAGCTCGACTTTGGTTGACTCTCTGTCTGATTGACTTCCAAACAGCCAAGAGTACTTCACGAGGCTCACTCATCAGTGATGTGCAGGCCGCATTCTATGTCGACCAAGTCCGACATGTTGACGATCGTGATTTCGGTCCCCTATCAAAGATGGAACCTGAAGATCAGAATCGTCTTACAGACGCTACCTTCGCTATCGTCACCTACAATGCTCAATTAGTTGGCCGACGTCTCGCCGTTTCGACCCTGCCACGACATGGCGACACCACAAGGCAGCGTAGTGCTGCCGACTGCAACAGCCGATTACTTCAAGGCCAGCATTTTGAGCGCAAAGCCCTCGCACTGCTCAATTTCTGCGATCCACGGTCGTCCTCTTTCGCATGGTTCGTGTGGCACGCGACTCAGAGCATCGTCAGTACGACTCGTTTCCTCGCTTTGCAGCTCATCCACGCCGAGCAACAGCATCAAAACCAATCCTTAGCAGTGAGCCAAGGCAGCAGTAGCGGTATCAATGCTCGCAATACTGAACTACTCCGCATGGCTCTTCAAGCACTTTCAAAGACACAAGCGATCCTAGTTCACCCTCGCGGCAATTCATTTCGCTGGTATGTCACCATCCCATGGCAGGCTCTTGGCACAGTGGTGGACATGTTCGCCCAGTGCGGCACTGTGGACGCTTCATTGTTCAGATCTGCGCTCCCGTTGATCGAGGCGATGTTTGTTCATGACGAGACTAGTGTCGCGGACTGCACGGCCGCCGCTGGTGACGAACGCCGTACACTTCGAGAAGCCTGGCAACGCGTCAAGCAAAGATTGTGGGATGCTAGTGGGACGATTACCGCCACCTCTACCACAGCAAGCATCGGGTTGTCCGCAGCAACTTCCAATGTTGGTATGGTCGACACTCCAACACAAGCACGCCCAACTTCCTCAACATCTACAGCAGCCGGTCACATGACCACACCAATTCCAACCGCACCTATTGCCGATATGGGTTTTGGAAAAACCCACTTATCATCCTCGCCTCCAATATCGACGTCCACCACGACTGCCACAGTAGCGGCAATCCTTCCACCTGCACCTCCTCCCACAACTTCATCAACTCGTACTTCCAGCTTCTTCGACCGCCCCTCCACCAGCACGACGGCTACCAATCTCCCTTCATTGGTCGACGACCTATCCATGTTCTCATCGTCATCCTCCTCAACATTTTACAATCCTCCCACCACCGCATACTTCTTTGATGATTCCACGATTCCCGCCACTATCGTACCCGCCTCAACGTCAACCGGCTTGGCCAATCCGCACGTCCCCGACTCCACATCATCTTCAAGCCCGTCAGCTTTCTACTTCGACGATGCCGAAATGGAAAGTTTCGCGCGCACTTTCTCGCACGAAACCTTCGAATACGACACCATCCATGACAACAAAACTGCAGCCACCAACTTGGCTTTGCCGTCATTCCTGGAGGACTGCTTTGGTGATTCCTTCCACGGAAATCACGGTGCAGCAGCAAGCATGGATTTCGATTTAATCATGGGAGATGTCTGTTTATGAGATCTTTTATTTGCTACGATTCTCTTGATTCTTTTCTGAGCTCTTCTATACTCTGGTTCGTATTTTAGATGGAACTGTTTTCCACATGGGCGCAGATATCCATGTGGCTTTCTGATGGCTGGTTGGTTTATGCAAAGCATGTACGAGCGAGAGGGGACGAGGTTGAATTTCTGCTTGTCAGCATCTGCCTTGGTGCATGAGAATTGATGATTACCCTTCTTGGCCATTACAGACAGTACACGAGCCTTTCCTCATTCGTGTCCAAAGCTCAAGATAATCTTGATCGGCTTTTTCCACTCTCATTCATTTGTGGTGATTCATTGGCGCCTGCAGCTCATCACACCCTTTGAGCAACATAATTTGACGCTATCATCTTTAAGGACTCGACTTCGACAACCGACCGGAAGATCTGCAATCGCATGTCAGATGGAGAGTACCAGCGCAGAGGCACGGTCGGTAAGTGTACATGTAAGGGCAGGAAATGGATCAAAACGGGTAATAATACGCGGATACAGAGATCCACATGTTGAGCGCTTGGTACCACACTCGAGAATCCTTCACCCATGCGATTGGTATGGGTCACCAGATGAGGGTGTGATGCAGGATACGCAATACAAGATGAAAGATGGTTGAGTGGCTTGCTGATACAGCCGAGCACGTGGGGGAAAGGCGGAGTTCGTTCCTGGAATCTGGTGAGGAGAAAGCAGGATGAAACTACCCGGATACCTAGGTATTTTGAAAGTACCAAATTTGGGTGATTTCACGTGGAAGGATGCGCAGAACAAGGGCACGATGGATGAAACAATTGGTAAGGGATATTATGGACATTGCAACACACAGTACTTCAGTACATGGACTACAGAGGTTATCTGATCGGCATGCAGAATGCCAAGTCGGGCGAGACGAGAGGTTCCTGGGAGACGATTTACCCAAGCGAGAAAAAAAAGCTTAAATTCCTAAACCCGAGAGATCATCAAAATGCAGCCGGACTCCGAATCCATGAGATTTCGGAAGAGACCATTCATGTATTTCTCTTGCTCGGACGGAAAGAACAAGTAAGCGATGAAGCATTGTAGTGGATAGTGACGTCCATGATTTGTTCCAAACAATGAGAACGAGTCGTTATGACTGGCCATGTGGCCAACATGTGTGCATGTCCGTAGCTTGCATTCTTTGCATGGGGAGGTGTTGACCATGCCGTGTTCGCGGAACAAGAGGACGCCTGATATTGGGAGGCCATCATGAGTACGTTTTCGGGCACGACACCGCGATTGCCGCTGCCACAGTCCGTGCCAAAACAGCAAGCAATTTATCCGTTCCCACATAAATGGTCATGGATAGCAACCGATGAGGCATCACCTACAGCTGCACCATTTGATCACGATGCTCATGGAAGCGACGAAGAGGGTATATCTCAGAGACAATCCTTGCTGAGAGGAGATGGGATCGTAGCGTGGCCTCCGCCAGCCACCGATGAGCCGTTGGGCTACAGCGATTTCCATGGCGCGACACCAGAGGTGGAGGTGGACGTTGGTCAACTGTCGCCACCTCGCTTGCCAGTGTTAACGTCAGATTCTTCAGCGTCTCTGCCAGGATCAGGCGCTACACCGATACAGCGGCCAAAGACCGTCATTGCTATTCCCAATGACTCCCCATCTTCGTCGTCGTCGTCGTCGACGACCGCGACCATATTGGGAACGCTTCGACCCGCAGTCCGAGGTCGAGGCAGACCAGCAAAGGTTACGAAGCAAACCCCACGAAGCATCGAAAAGCGCTATCGATGCAAGCTGGACCAACACATCGCTGAACTTCGCCGCATCGTGCCAACACTGCGCGACAGAGACGAAGGACAGGAGCATGATGACGCGGACGATGAAACCGCGCAATCAATAACACGCACATCTGTGTCAGCTTCTCGCGCATCGACTGCGGTTGGACTTACCTGGACGGCGAAGCGAAACAAGGCCACGATATTTGCCAAGACAATAGAGTACATCCAATATTTGGAAGCACAACAGTATCAGCAGCAAGACGGTCTGATCTCTAGGTTGCATGGGCTGGAACGGGAAAATAAAGCCATGCGAACAGCCGTACGAGCTTTTTCGAAATGGTTCAATGGAATGAAAAACAACCCCGATCAAGTCGTCGAAGGAGCTCGAAGTGGCAGTGCTGACGCTGGTGCGGCAATTCTAGGTAGATCGCAGCAGCAACAGCAGCAGCAGGATTGAGGAGGTTGATGGTTTTCAGCTTGTCCTTGAGAGATCGCCACCCGATAGACGAGGCTTGGCAATTCAATTGAACACTTTCCACTTTCAGCTGGTGTTGATGCAACGCAGCTGCAGCCTCTAGCCTCAGCTCGCTTTCGCACGAATGCAGCTGACGGACAATTCACAGTCTAGCGCTTACACATATTCGCCGAATTTGTGGATACACCGAGTCATTGATCGCCGGGGTCAGCATTTCCCACGTGTGCAGATCGGTTGCTTGCACGTGTCTCAGCTGCGGTTTTGCAGATCATGCCGGGACCATCACAGCCGCATCTTGCAGGTTTTCGGCACGCCGCTTAACCAGATCGATTGCCAAGCACGTAAAACATTGATTGCCAAGCATCGTCTGAGCAACTCTATCGGTGGCGAGTGTGTTGGAGATCATGATCGGAGAGTGCGCCCGAAAAGGACATCTTAGGCGAAAAATAAAGTGTGGTTACAGCAAGATGCATTGGCGGGCGATCGAGTAGTAATAAGGAAATGCCGTCCCTTGACCACGTGGATGTGCGCGCGAGTAATGAACGTCTTTCAAGGAGGTCCGTGTGAGGAGGCCTAATGCTGCAACAGGCTTGTGCTGTGCGGCCAATTGATGGGAATTGGGGTGGAATTGATGGGAGATTGATGGGAGATTGATGGCAATGTTGATGGCAATACCATAGGAAATTTGGAGGATGCATTGAGATATTAATGGAAAATCAAACTTCATCTATCTCGAAGTTTCACGCACGTAAACCAACCACCTGAAGCAAGATTGTTATGCATCATTTAAGCGACGTATCAAGAGCATGTTATTGGCATTGACCGGAAATGCATGTGAATATGACATTTCACGGGATATGAAATCATGCAAGAACCATTGAACATGCGTGAGATGCATGGACTTCCCGGAATGAAATGTTTTTATGATATAGGCATCTATCAGATCAGACGGAGCACTCCGATGACTAATTCGATACTCGATCTCTGCGATCACGAACGTAGTCCTGGTCCACCTTATAACACCAGGAGGTCATGAAGACGACGGTGTCCGGTGAGACACTGCTCGCCTCCTGGTCCCAGCGACTCGATCGACTATGGTGATCGATCTTGGCTAACGAGATCTTGCAACTGCTGACAAGGTTTAGGCATTGGCCTGGCTTGTCCCTGATGAAGCGAAGCGTCAAAACTTTGGATTGCTTTATACAATTACTTATCTCTTCGATGGATCTTGCGCAAAAACTCGTCAAATACCGTTTTTCTCAACCCGTCCCTCTCATCGAGTGCTGTGATAGACTTCTGAATCCGAGCAACAGCAACATCTTCATACTCATGGTATACTTGAGCTAGCTGCAAATCGGCATAGAGCTTCTTGACAGCAGCCTCAGCGTCAGAATTGTGAATACCGTAATTCAAGTCCAGCACCTTTCGTTGCGCAACGCTGCACCGCATGAGTGCCTGGCATACTAGCCATGAGCACTTGTTGTCCTGAATGTCCATGCCGATTTTGCCCAGTACCACCGGATCGCCAAAGCAATCGAGGTAGTCGTCTTGTATCTGGAAGTACTCGCCTAACGCTAGCGTGATATCTTCCGTCTTCGACAGGTTTCCTGCCGATGCTTTTCCCGTGTACAGTAAAGCCAGCACGATAGGCGTATAGAAGCTGTAGTATGATGTTTTGAACTTGACAATGGTAGAGTAGCGCTTCGAGTTATACCTGGCGAGGTCGAGTCGTTGACCGTCCTCGCCCCAACGAGCAGTTTCAGGCGCGACCAACATATCAGATGCTTGTCCTAATTCTGTCCAGAATGCTGTCTCCTGAAACAACTCGATGAGGCCGACATAGTTGGCATGGGTCCGGAAGTGCTTTTTCAGGAGTAGAAAGATGATGCTCTCGAGCAGGACACCATCGTTGACCGACGTCAACCCTACTTCAGGCAATTTGTACCAGCAGGGACGACCACGTCGAGTCAATGAGCCATCCATAATGTCGTCGTGCACAAGCATAAAGGCTTGGAACAATTCAATCATCCAGCCAAGCAAGGCAAGATCGGAAAACTCATCGTCGTTCAGACCGCGACTCAGTAACATCTGGGCAGTGTCGAGAACGGACACGCCGCGATTATATTTGCCGCCGGTCGCATTGTGATTGAGGGACTAGAAGACATGAATGAGCTAAGTGTATATAAACCTGCTATGTATCTTCTTACTTTTTCAAGACTCTGCCAGACCTCAATGTCTAGCGAGTACTTTTCGCACGCTGACTGGACATCGTCGAGTATTTGCGGGAACACTGCTTTGAAACGCTCGATGTTGGAAAGCGCCGGGCTGGGTGAGTGCTCGTCCGCAATCGAGGACTCGCTTAGCTTGGTACGAGGCGATCGCCTTCTCTGCACCTGACAAGATAAGCTTGGCTCCAGAGCAAGTACTGTCTGCTCACTCACTTTCTTGAAGACCTCTTGCACACGCTCACTGATGGAGGCTTTTCGCTTTTGCGCCATGATGATGTTCGTCTCGATTGACTGGACGCAGAGTCGATGAGGCAGCGCTCAACATAATATCATTCGGAACAGACACCGACAGCTCAGGCGCATGCAGTCTCGAGTGCCGCCGCAGATTGGTCAGTCCTGCACACGCGAGACAAAGGCCGAGTCGCAGACATCATTCCGAGTTCTGGGCAGCAGCTCGGACTTTGAGCTTGCTCGGCAAAGAGGTCGAAGTGTCCGGCTTGCTCGTGGAGATCTGCCGGGAGGTGGGCTCTGTCGTTACAGTGAAGCAAGAGATCTTGGCCTTTGAAGGTGACCGTCGGATACAATGATTGCAAAATCGTCCCTTTGAGCTTCTAGAGTCCTGCTGTTGTTACGAATCACACATTGAATGCATTACGTGTGTGTTCTAATGCCAAATCCAAGCCTGCCTACTTGATGGGGAAGTGCCGAGCTCCTAGTTGTAAAACGCTTGATAGATTCACGTTGGTGCACATCTCTCTCGACACAACTCTCTGTTGCCCGTCCTGTCCAGCGCGATGAACACCTGAGGACCTTTAAAACGCAATCTTGAGCACAGGATTTTGTAACGCAATGATTTTTAGTCTGTAAAAACGAGATCGCGAGGTCCACTGTGAAGTAATCGTTGCTTGCTGTTTGCTCGTGTTCAAACGAGAAGAATCGACAACTTGGACATATTTCGCAATAGGGTTGTAATTGGGGTTAGCACGGGTCATAGCGCGTCCCAGAGACCAGACGCCTGAGGCTCATAACTTCCTCCCATCTACAATTTCAAACTAGCTAACGACTTTCCTTCTCTCCATCTCAATTGCATATCCATATCCAATTGTTTGAACACGAATAACTCCCGCAGTCTCCATATCTGACCAGGTCGTGTAAATTCCGGCTGCAGGAAATGGGAAAGTCAGCAAAGTCGATTCCTTACGAGGCGCTCCAGAGCAGGTGCGGTTCGGAAACTCACCTCGATCAGTCCGAAAAACGTCGGCACAAACTTGTAAATCTCCATTTCGGCAACATGTTTGCCGATACAACCTCTGGGTCCATGGCCGAAGGCTAGGTCATGGGAATTCATCGCCTTGAGTCGCCTCTCAAAGTCAAAAGTCGACTCCTCAACTCCAGGAAGCCAACGGAGCGGGTTGAACTCGTGGGCGTCCTGTCCGAAAATGTCCTTGTTCAATCCAATGAGATCTCCGTGCATTCCGATGACAGTTCCACCCGGTAGACGGCGTCCATCGGGCATTTCTGCGCCACCGTCGGGCACCTGTCGCTCCATCATGCCGATGAAGGCGAAGTGTTTGCGTAGGGACTCCCGGACGACGGCGGCACAAAATGGTAGCTCGAAGCGGGCGGTCTTGTAGGGAACAGGATATGTGAGTTCTTTCTGCGCGTCCAGTTCTGCCAGAATGCGCTTGTGGATCCATGGCTGCTTCATCGTGTAGTACAGCGCTGTGCGCATGACCACAGCAGTAGTATCGCTGCCGGCGACCAGGTTGGCTTGTACATAACCGATGAGCTGACCGTCTGAGATGCTTGGATCTTTCCGCTGAGCCTCGAGGAATGCATAGGTAAAGTCGTGAGGGCGCGTCTGTCGCTGGACTTCGTATTTGCCGGATTTCTCCTCAGCGATACGATCTGCCAGGATTTTCTTGCAGCGTAGAGCGAACACGGCGGACAGCTTTGGCTTGAAGTACTTGCTGATAGGGTTCAGGCGACAGATGCGATCGATTATTGGCATTGCTAGGGCCTGTAATTGAATTAAGCAATGGAACAAGAGCTCCCGAGATGGGCACGAACGAAAACTAAAATCGACTTACGATACCGCGGTAGTCCAGATCCTTTTGTAGCTGCGCCAACACACCGTCGACATCCCCTCCCGCTTTCATGAAGCCCAAGCTACGGCTCATAGTCATCTCGAGAATGATATCGAAGGCGTCTGAAATTGAAGTCTGATCAGCCTATCATCACGAATCGCTTTTAATGCAAGGCCATAGCTTACAGTATTGCAACCAATTGTGCATATCGCAGGCTTTGCCAGGATTGATGAAGAGCTCTTGAAGTCTTTGATAGAAGATTCTCGTGTTCTCGTTGACAAATGGCTCGAACTGTTTCCATCGCACGATCAGTACCGGTGTCCCCCTTAGCAGCACAGAGGGAGTTGCTCTCACCTGCAGCATCTTCGTCATGCTGTACGCCCCCGCGACAGGCCGTCGGATGGCGGCGTGAGTTTTGTTGTCCGCAGCAGCGAACATGGTTGGCTGCTTCTTGCCCTGGTACACCGGTGCCATAGCCTTGACCATATCGGACTACACGAAACGACCTTGATCAGCACGAGCCCTTCCAGATGCAAATCCTTCCCGCGCAGGAATGATCAGATCTGTACAGATTGCGTAAATTCCAACTCACCTTCCGAAAATCCGTATGAAATCCATAGATCAGCTCCACCGCTTTCGGATCCGAGCAGCTCAATTGCTTTGGTCCTACTCGGATGAGAGTCGAATCATATTTCTCATGGAGTCCAGGAAGAGACGATTTGAAGGTCCAGTTCCAAATTTGATAGAGCTTCCATAGCTCGGTGAATTTGGCGAGGAAAGGACCTGGGATTCCGACAAGGCCTGGCTCGAGGTAATTACGCAGGAGGTGGAAAACGATGTAGCCGATCAAGCCGTAGCTGATCAGAGCAACACTGCTTTGGCCGAGGATTTCCATTTTAGTGAGTTGGGAGCACCACGAAGATTAGGAAGAAAGAGGAGAAGAGTACATTCACACACGCGCGCCCGTGGGTCTCGGTCTCGCGGCATTGTAAATACAAGTATTCATTGCTCAGATCGCTGCATAAGTCTCCTGTCGGATCTTACAATTCCATATGTCATAATAGGCTCCGGGAACCATTCCTCAATTACAGAAACAGTTCTCCATCGACGGCTTTTACCATGACCTTGATATTTATAGTCAATGAATTCAAGAATAGATAAAGTGACGGAATCAAAAAGAAATGCTAGGTAATACGACAAGCAATAGATCTTCGGGAGTAGTGTCCGAGTGAGAGTGCTCGGTCGGCTTTTGGGAACGCAAATGACGACGGTCGCGGCTGAGATACGACGCACTCGCTAGCCCCACGTGGGACCCACGAGGTCTACATGAATTCACGGACTACGTACACGATAGGGCACTCTGACAGGTTGACAATAACGCGATCTCATCCAACGACAACTTTTGATGTAGGAGCCTGGAGGCACACGAGTGGCATATCAGTCATCAGAAAAGGTCAGTATATGATGAGTCACCGAGGTGCCCGTCCGATTTGATTGATACACAAGATGTGCATTCCTAAAAAAACATCATTTGTGTCGCCGTCATCAAATGTGGTGGAAACCCTGCGCGATGTGATGCTCGGAGTGAACTTCACTTTTCCCATTAATTACGAAGGCCCCCATCGCGCCGAGAAAAAGCTGC
The DNA here is from genome assembly GCF_010015565.1 of Dissoconium aciculare CBS 342.82. Taxonomy (NCBI): domain Eukaryota; kingdom Fungi; phylum Ascomycota; class Dothideomycetes; order Mycosphaerellales; family Dissoconiaceae; genus Dissoconium; species Dissoconium aciculare. The sequence continues at coordinate 1,139,001 of NW_022984959.1, read as the reverse complement.
GCGAGTAAGCTATCGAACGTCGGTGAGAAAATTGTTGTTTTCATTTGATCTTTGGAGAGCTCGATTCATTCATCATGAAAGTCTTCAATTTCTGTATCTAGAGATAACCAAGGTGCTCATAATGCGACGCTTGAGAGGAGTATCATCGACACATCAAAAGTTCACAGCAAACAAAATCCCCAAATCTATTCCATCATTTGCCTCGCGAGTCCAAACGCTCTATCCATCGTCAATAAAAATCGTAATTAGTATCTTGCCGGAATATATCAACAGAAATACATCTGAACAATCTTCTAGTCGTTGAAAGAAAGCAGCGTGGAAAGGCAAAATTTGGCAACTCAGGCCGTCAGAGGTTCATCTCGCGACATTATCAGACTCTGGGCTTAACCGGAGGCGAACTTCGAAACGGCACGAAGCTTAGGTCCATAGAACCAGAAGATGAAAGGAGCTGTCCATCCGATAGCGATGCTGATGAACGCCAATACGCTGGTACCCCATCCGTAGCCGAGCGCATTGTAAAGGTAAGGCGCGAAGAGCGGGAACGAGAAACCACACAGAGATCGAAGGATCGCTGAGGCTGCCATGGCAGAGGCAGCGTACTTCATGTAGGTCTCAATGATATACGTTTGCATACCGTTGAGGCAGATCATGGTTCCAGCGCTGAAGACGATGATGCCGAGGTCGGGGACGACCCAGTGGTTGCGCGATTGTACACTCCAGCCATACCAAAAGAGACCAGCAGTGACGAGGACAGAACCGATGACCATGGTGGGAATGCGGAATTCGGGACGGCCGACGTTGTTGTTGCGCTTCTTCAGACGCATGTAGACTTTGTCGATGAAGAAGAACTGGACGAACAGACCGATGATGAGACCGATTCCGAGGGCGGCGTAGTGTAGACCAGCAATACCGATGGGCTCGCCATAGACACCGGTGTATACGCCGGGGAAAATCACGAAGAGGAGGTAGTTCAAGCCGAAGATGTACGCGATGTAGACGGAGATGAGCATGACGATCGGTTGAGTAGCGAACATCTTCAAGGGGCGAGTAAAGGCATCAGCCAGGCGCTTGGGAAGGCTCATTGGCGGTCCCTCACCGGTGTGAAGAGCAGTGTTACCGGTCTCCTTGACAAGGCGTTCGCGCTTGCGACGGAGAAGGGTAGGAGCGTGCGATTCGGTCAAGCCCCAGAGACCGATGCACTGAATGAACAAGGCAAAGGCAGAAGTTGACCAGAAGACCCAACGCCAGGTGGAGCGTTCAGCAATGAAGCCACCTGCGATAGGACCAATGACTGGGCCGAGGATAGGTGACAGAGTGTAGATAGCCATGGCCTTGCCCTTGTTGTGAGGCATCCAGACGTCGCTATTAAGAATTGATTAGCATGCAACTCTCATAAATCGAGGTCAGGGATTCAAAGTATCACTCACCTAAGGGCACCACCACCAATCGCCAACGGAGCACTTCCTCCGAGACCCGCAAGGAAGCGGAAGACGAAGAATTCCGCCTTGTTCTGGGCGAAGCCGCATCCCAAGTTCCATGCGAGGTACCACAGGTTGCTCAATTGCAGGATGCGGACACGGCCGTGAAGTTCGGACATAGGACCGAAGAAGATGGGACCGATAGCGTATGCGAGCAAGAATATGGACAGTGCGAGCTCGACTTCGAGATCGCTGGTGGTACCAAGATCGCGGCCGAGCTGTTGTAGAGCTGGCGCGACCATAGAGGATGAGATGGGCGAGATGAAGCAGAACACTGAAACGGTGACAGTGTAACGCCATTTCTTCGCGTCAGGCCAGTTCTTGGGGTTCTCGGGGTCCTTGGGACCATCCCAAGTCACGAGATTGGGGTCTTGAGGTTTTGATGCTGGGATCTCGGTCTTGATCTCTGGCTTGGGACCTGATTCGACATCGCTGTCGAAGGGTTTGGCGTCAGACTTGACGTCGCTGTCGCTCCGTGCAGACATGGTAGCTGTGTGAGACTGCTTTACACCAGCGAGACCGAGAGACAAGGACGCTCGGTGGATGTCGTTGTTAAGGGTGCACAAGGCGATGGATGGTCCGATCTGGTCTCTGCATGCTGGGCAGTCGTATTCTTATACCACGACAGCACTATACCACTGGAGATGAGTCTTCGGGTCCGAGATGGAAGTGTCACTAAGTGTTGTTTGGTTTTGGTTGTGATGTCTGTCCCGAGGTGAGCGCCCGAGGCTGGTGATTCGCTAGATGCGACACGGCCGACGTCATTAAACGGGCGTCTCGGTCATCTCGGGTTCTAAGCTTTACTTAGGACCCGAGATCGAGACAAACTCGAGCTGCACCTTTCCACGTGTTCTCCTAGAACAACAAAAGGGTATGATAGCATTGTCACTATATGGGAGACTCAGGAGTATTCGACTATCGCCTTTAATTGAGCACTCTCACCATATCGCAAAACAGCTATCGACCAGAGCGGACGGGAATCTGATGACTAACCTGATCTTCGATTTCCACGATGACTAATACAGCCCTCGTCCCCCTTGGAAGTCCAAGTCGGATCGTTTTCATTCTGCTCCTGAGGTGCCCCGTTCAATTAGAGCGACACCCATCCTGATTATCGTTGATATATGTGCTAAATGTCCCTTCTTGTTGTATGACAGAATTTGCCTAATGGAAATATGCTGTTCAGTAATAAAATGTCCTTTCGTAGTGTGCGGACGAGCGCTGCACGGCTTCGTGGACTAGCTTTGCCTCATACTTTTTCTCGAGTCTCGGACTCCGAGCACAATTTCCTTTAGTAGCCGACCTGCCCACGTGCTGCCGCGATCAAATATGATTATGGCACCCTGTATTTGTGTAGTGTCCGGATCGACAGCTGGATTCTGAAGATCTAGATCGATTCTGCTCACGTCAACGAAGCGACAAGACATCTCGACTGGTGATCGTCATCTTGCATTCGGGGAAGTCACGCCGATCGTCGACATACCCCGAGGATCGATATGCACCACACAAGCTTCTGATGTGCGTTATTTGACGCATCTGCTATATCTTTCCGGCAGCTACGTCATTTGAGCGCAAGCGTGATGCGGACTGGCCAAAATCCGCCGTACATTGCAGGCCTGTTCCATGTTGCCCAGACAAGTTCATATTGCAATCGTCTCGAGGATTAGCTTCCTTCAATGCGACGATGGATCGGGAGGCGAAATCTCGATATAGGGCTTGACTGTCACGTCGATTTTCTGGGCGATTCAATGGCAATGACGAAACCGCGAGGGCATCGCGGCATCAATACGACCGGGCAGGCGATGGTGCGGGCAGGCGATGGTGCAGACTATCAAAATATTGCTTGCATATGTCTATAATTATTCTGACTTCGGAATGGCATCTATCATCCAGGAATGTTTCAGAAGGTCCGCAGCAGTCAGCCTTTCCTCCGGTAACCATTTGAGCATTGAGCGGATGAAAGCGAGGAATTCCTCTTTGCTACGACCCTCTAGCACAATCTCGGCTTGCTCAAGAGTTATCGGCGGTATGGAGGTATTCCCAGCGCCTCTCCAGGACCCTACTTCGTGTGAGACTGTGCAGAATTCGTCACGCCCATTGAACTTACCTCTTTCGTCAAAGACCTTAGAGGTGATAGGACTTCTCTGTATGTACTCTAGAGGAGGACAGCCGAGATATGCGACCGTCTCAGCTATGTGACGAGTAGCTGATGTCTGATTCTTCGCGTTTAGAGCATGGAATAATTGCCGATTCTCAAAGAGGTCCCACGCCTAGAGCGAAACGTTAGTGATGTTTGTCCTACAGGGTTGACGATAACGCGTAGACCTACAAGTGTTGCAACACTCCAAATGTCAACGCTTGTAGTCCACTCCATATCAAATAACACCTCGGGTGCGCGGTACAAATCAGACTGAATAGGTCCCTTGTGGAGTAGCCCAAGACGCGTCTCTCCAAAATCGCAAAGCACAGGTTGACCCCACAGTAGATCTTTCGGAAGACCAAATTTTCGAGAGGCGTAGATCGAGCGGACGCTGTCAATCACCTTAACAGGTGACGGGTCTTCTGCTTCGGCACGTTCAAATTCGGTGAGGAGTGACTCATCGCTGATAGTGAACATGATGTTGGAGGGACTGATATCTGTACAAGCTTCAGCATCGTAATAGGTGCCACCTCGGAATTTTGAAGCCTACCTGTATGGACAGCTCCCACTTCGTCGTGAAGGAACGAAAGCGCGTGCAACAGATTGAAGAGAGTCCACTTGAGGAGTTGCTCATTCAGCCTTCGAGAGGAATTTCGTTGCTGCAGTTCGCGCATCGTCATGTGCATTGGAGGCTGTACGAGACATAGGTGGTCTCCTGTCGGTCCGCTGAGCTTAAAGACCTCGTGAAGGCCACGAATGCACGCGGAGCCAGCATGATCGGTAGCCAAGGAGTTGACACGCTCGTAGAACTTCACTTCTCTATCAAAGCTTTTGGGCCGATCCACATCCCTTGTACCGACCTTCACCGCAGTAAAGCTTGAGTCTCTACGCGATATCTTAGCACGTCCTCGTCACGGATCGAGCTGCGAAGACTTACAGAATGTTGCGACAAAGCCATGTTGTGAAATAGGCACCCCAGCCAAGTTTACCAATGACTTTGTATTTCGCGTTCAGTATCTCTCCTATGTGCACAGGGTAAAACCGATCGGCTTTGTACCAGGAAAGCTGCTCCTCTTCGAACGGCTCAGTTAGAGATGACCCGCTCATTTTGGCGTAGGGTTGAAAGACGGCTCTAGTTGGCAACTTCCCAAATCGGCCGAACCGACGGAACGAAGATAACATAGCTCAAGGGCGTCGACAATTGTCCAGGATTCATACGCAAGGGAAAGGAGTTTGATTGCTCTTGTAATGCTGAATGAAGACACGTTTGCTCATCGCTAATGTTAGTAATTGATAAGTATTGTGTTGGCGTGTTTGTGCGAGACAACTGTGGAGGAGGTGCGCCCGTTATCATCCGTGCGCCTTGTCCGCAGTTGTCCTAATCTAACAAGGTGAGATCCGACGCTGACACTGGATACGCGCCGGCTTCTATCTATATCTAGCATCCATCAAGTCATCGTCACATCAAGCCCATTATCTACCAATGACTTTTAAAAAAGCCGTGCTATACGGCGTCTAATTAATAACAGGACTTAGCGTAGCCCTGAAACATTTCCGGTGTTTGACGATTGCAATAAGTATAGCAGTAAGAAAACGAATCAGAGGCGCTCGTACGCGCCAGATGGTCGGCTGAGCCGCGATGAGGCTTGGGAGTCACGCACCAGATCCGCTTATTATCCGCTTGCCTCTAGTACTCTTGAATCTCGATCGAGTATAGGTCGTGTCCTCAACTTTTGAAAACAATCGAGACCTCTATGATTCACGGCCGGTCGGGATTGTGATCGAAGCGATTTGGACGCAGAATATTATACACGCAATAACGACTACCAGGTCTCTACGGAACAATATACTATAATTATAAGGATGTTTTAGCGAGAAGGATTTGAAGTAGATCAAGATAAATGAATATCTAACATATGTAGCACATGCCTAAAATAATACTTTCGATATTTACGGCGCAAAACGCACCGACGCCGACATTCTCGCGCTTGCTTTACAGTTGTACTTCTATTCAGTCATTCGTGCCGTTTTAGCCTTTCAGGCTGCTCTACGTGATATCTTGTTCCACACGATTTAGGAGTATTCTGACGTATTACTTATAGAAATTTGCGATCGTCAGGGATGCTCCGATCGATGCAGCAAAACGGATAGATCTTGCAGCGATTCCCACGACGGCGGCTGAATTCAACGTCATATCTTCTTCGGGCCCGAGCCGTATCCGATCTCCGACGTGCTTTTGATGAGATGACGACCATGATTACCACAACATGACGGGCGAATATTAACCTGCATTCAGCCACCATGCAAGTGTGTATATCTACCTCGATCCTTCTGCTGTTGACCAGAAGAGAAGACGTACCGACCAATGTCGAAGAGTGTGCTTAGCTGCCAGAATTATTATCGTGCCCTCTCAAAACTGCCCGAAACTCAGCTACGCTTCTTCAACAGCCCCCATTCAAATTTCTTTCTCGCTCAGATCCCGGATCTGCAAAAGTTCATTCGCCCCAAGATGATCAACAAGGACATCCTAATCGTCGGCTGCGGTGTGGCTGGGCCTGTTCTTGCGACATGGCTGCTCAAGTCTTCTCCCGAATACAACATTACGATTGTTGAGCGCGGCAAGTCAACAGAATCATATGGCCAAAACATCGACATTCGTGGCGCAGGTGCCACCATCATTCGCAAGATGGGCCTCGACACAGCCGTACGAGCTCATATTACCGGCGAAGAAGGGGCAAGATTCGTTGACGAGAACGATCGTGTTGCCGCAGAGTTCCCAGCAGACAAGACCGGCAAGGTACAAACCGGTACGAGCGACCTTGAGATCCTTCGTGGACGGCTTGCATCTCTCTGTTTTGGACGCTGTAAGTCTTACAGCGCCGAACTCCAGCAGACCAACCAGAGCAGCGGCGTAAACTTCATTTTCAACGAGACCCTCTCCAACATCACGCAAGACGAATCAAAAGTACATGTAAAATTCTCAAACAGCGGCGAGGAACGCTCATACGATCTCCTGGTGGGCGCTGACGGGATCTTGAGCACTACTCGCAAGATGGTGTTTGGCGCCGAGAACGACGTGGAGCGCGTTCACCAAACAGGAATGTATGGCGCATTCTTTAGTATGCCACACGGCGGAAATGATAGCTTGTGGCGACGATGGTTCCATGCCCCTGGCCGACGAGGTATCATGATCCGACCTGGCGAGACCCCCGAACGATCGACTGTGTTCATGTACGTGGTCAGCGATGACGACAAGCGCTACCCAGAAGCCGCACGCCTCGGTCACAAGGGCGTCGAAAAGCAGAAGGCCCTCCTCGAAGACCTTTTCAAGGATGCCGGGTGGGAATGTGACCGCGTCATCAGCGAGATGCATGACGCAAAGGATTTCTACTACAACATGGTCGCACAAATCAAGATGCCGCACTGGACCAACGGCCGCGTAGCTCTTCTTGGTGATGCAGGCTACTGTCCTTCGCCCATTTCCGGCATGGGAACCACACTGGCCATCACGGGCGCCTACAATCTCGCGGGTGCACTCCGCGCCAATCCAGCCTCACACAGCGATGCTTTCGCCGCGTACGAGACGACCATCCGACCCAACGTCGAGAAAGCACAGAAACTTCTCCCAGGTTTCCCACACATTTTCAACCCAGAGACCGAGACCGGTATTCACGTCATGGAGAGCATCCTTGGCTTCATGGACGGTGCGCAAAAACTCGGCCAGAAACTTGGCCGCGGGTTGTTCTACTTTGGTGGACCGCCTGCGAACGAAGTCCCTGTTGAAGATTATGGCCTCGGCGATCTTGAGGAGTGGAATGAGGCGAGCTCGTCCGGCGGCAGGGAGGTGAAAGCGGAATTGAACGTCGTGAGCGAGACGGCTGCTTCTCACTCTACCGCTGCCCCGCCCGCAGTACAACCGGTCCAGGCTGCTGCTTGATTGAAACTTACAGCAATCATTGTTCTGATATCTCACGACCTAGATTATTTCTTGCGAGCGAGCGATATTTTTTATGCGGTTTTAGAATAGATCTAATTCATTTAATGTGTTTCCATTAGTCATCAAGTGTGAAGCAATCAAATTAGTCAGCAAAGTCCCTGCACCGAAATTGGAGGTCGACGGTCTCGTGACAGCCAAAAAGTTCTGGATCACAGTGACATACTTCACCTCACCTGATGCATTCAGATGACTATATCGTGGCCGGAGCGGAATGCTCTCGGGCGGAAACTTCCGTTTCGGCCTGTCTGGACCCATAAGTCGGCTTGACGGTGGCTGTGACCGAACGCTCCACGGCCAGGCCACAAGGTTCTTTATTGCTACACAAAAGCGCTTAGATGCAAGGTTCAGATACTTCGACGTAGGTATGCATATTCCATGATAATCGACTAGTGATGGTTGTCAAATTATAGGCACAACGTCTGTAGCCCTCGCTGCATCGTATGATACACGCTCAACCTGTGGCTTCGTGAGATACTGAATTAAACCAACCGACTCTTGGGCGCGCGATCGACCGCGTAAGATGTTGACCAAATCTGCGCCATCTGCCTCGCAATTTGATTGTGCTCAACCGCTTCAATGAACCAGGAAGGCCCGTCACTGATTATGAGGTCAGTGTCCGGCAAAAGCATTTCAAGCCATCGCAACAGCGAAGAGATTTACGGATCCGCATCTTATCGCGAAGTGGGCTGTGGAATGTCCAATCGTGACACAGATGGTAAACAATTAGGAGTTACAAGGACCACCATCGTCGAAGGACTCGATATCCATATCCAACGCCGCCGCAGTCTAAAACAGGAAGATAACTGCACTGCCTTCGATGAGTTGCCGCTGATAGAAGGCACATCTGAAGAAATTGAAGGTCCACCACAGCGAAATCGGCAAGGCTACATATACCGAGATCTACCGAATGACTGTATTCGTTTGCTTAAGATACTGCCTGGCGAAAAGTCCAGCGCCGTACACTGTGAACTGCGGGAATTCGTACTCACGTCTGAGCTGAAATATGTTGCTTTATCGTACACCTGGGGCAGAGGACCCGACGTTGATAAGATCATGATAAATGACTATGAGGTACGGATCCGTAGAAATCTGTTACGTTTCCTGCACCAGGCGCGGGCGTCACACCTTGATCGCTTCCAATGGCTGTGGATCGATGCACTGTGTATCAACCAGAACGACAATCGGGAGCGCATGCATCAAGTTGATCTCATGGCTCAAATTTACCAAGCTGCATCAATCGTAATCGTTTGGCTTGGTCCATCTTACAACGGGAGTGATGTGGCATTCGCTCATTTCAATCGCACAATCCATCGTGGACGCGCTGATATGGTACGCAAAATGAGCGCTGGAAAAAGTTCAGGTCTATACATAGCAGCTTTGTGCTATCGTCCATATTGGCGAAGGTTATGGATACTACAAGAAACATTTCTTGCGAAACACCTTTTGCTGATGTGCGGTGCTCGCATATCGCCATGGCAGCCTTTTCGTGATCTATTGCTTGAAGCACGAGAGTACGATAGCGATGCGATGCTCACGCTTCCCAAGCACTCCAGGCTGGCAGGAGGCCTCGAGCTGACGTTCATTCCAAAGAGCCCCGCCATGTTCGTCGTCGACCTGACCTGGAAACAAGATAATAAACAAATCCTTCACGACCTCCTTTTTGAGACCACGTCCTTGCAATGCGCGGATCCGAGAGATAAGGTTTATGCGCTTCTCGGCATCGCAGCGCAAAGTCACAGCGACATTCGACCCGATTATGATGTCATGATGCCCGATCTTTTGAATGCGGTCCTCCGAAATTACCATCAGCATCTACCACCGAAGGACTTGAACAATGTGTTTAGTCACTGCCACGCGCTGGAGCGCATTTTCGAACTGGAGCAATCAGCTATGCTCAGTATGACTGGCAGAAGGACGGACATGCATACATCCAATACGATCATTGGACCTGAGCTACATTTTGGACTCCCAAACTCTCCAATCACGTGGTGGTGGATCTCTTTCTACCGCCATGTACTAATCGAAGATACGTTTTGGTCTGAATTTGAGCCTCATATCTTACGCTTCTACTACGAAGCCGCAGGAGGGGGCGATATACCTGCTTTGTCGGTTCTGTTTGACCGGGCAAAGTTTGACGTTGATTTCACGCACAACGACGAACGACCTCTCGCACATGCAGCTCGCAACGGCCACGCCAAGGCAGTTCATATGTTATTACGTAAAGGTGCTGGGGTCAACGCAATCAATCATGGTACTTCTGAATTCCTCAACGCTCTCTGTGGCGCTGTTGCTGGAGGGTACTATAACATTGTGCAGGCATTGATTGATGCCGGAGCAGATGTCAATGCAATGAGGCGTTCATATCCCGAACACGACTTACCTCTGATCCAAGCGGCGAAACATGGGCATCTGGACATTGCAGAACTTCTTCTTGACAACGGAGCAGATATATCCAAGTCAAATGTACTCGCGACGGCATCGATTGCTGGCCATACTCGGCTTGTCGAACATTTCATGAATGAACTTGACCAAGAACGCGGATACTACCATGGTTTCAGATCCATTTCCAAGATCTTTTCCACGACTTTGACCAAATTGTGCGAGAAACGTAATTTGCAGGCACTGGTCGTTCTCCTCAGCGCTTCGACGTTGAGCCTTGTTCCTGAAGCTTCCGTCATACTTACAAGAGAGATGGTCCTCGCTGCTAAAGCCGCACAATGGGAGGTGGTGAAAGTCCTCCTCGAGTTCGGCGCTGACGTCAATCACAAGAGCTTTTACAATGATGTTGGTGCCTATGAGGTGCTTCTGCACCGAGCCACGCGGTTTGGTCAGAGAGATTTGGTCGAAGTCTTACTAGAAGCCGGCGCGAACGTGCGTGCTACCTGCGAGTACCGTCGTGATGATGACTATGGGTCAAAGGAGACCAAGACTGCTTTGATGATTGCCAGGGAGAGATCTTATACAAGGATCGCAGAGCTCATCCTCGCCAACATGCAAGCGCATCCTGAAGGAGGCGGTGGTCTGGACAAAGACGACGCAAAATCCGGCAGCAGCATCAGAAGCACCAAAGTGTTTCGCATTTGGAGAAAAATCTCGGTGCGCACGCAAAAATCTCATTCCCCAGCCAGGATTACGATGCGAAAGCTCGTACGCCGTTGAGCTATCGTCTTGCAATCATCGTGCCGATTCTCTTGATGACGGTCGTGCAGACACTGCAATCGTCATGGCGCACATTAGCAAGTAAAGTAAAGTGAATGGGAAAGGAAATGCGCGAAAGAGCTCGCTCAAATTCGTCTATTGGTGAACCTTTCTCCCGCCACACAAACTCCGCCACACATAAGAGACAAACAGCGCGAATTGCCAATCATAAGCACGACCCGTCATCTCCCGATTCCATCGAGCCTTATCTCCCCTCGTCACTTAGCCACTCGCACCAGAGGCCTGATTCACTCGAGAGCCCATTGATCTCGGATCACATTCAAAGCCCTCATTTGGCGGCGACGCTGAAGCGCACGTGCATGTGTTTCTTGACAAACACAGCCCAGGACTTCTGGTCGAGCCAATCTGCCGGAGTCTTCTCGGCGTCAAGTTCCATGTTGTACTTATACAAGATCTTAGCCATGATGAGACGGGATTCGGCGTTGGCGAGGTTCTGGCCGAGGCACTGTGATTGTGGAGATTTCACGGTTAGTAAGATTCTGATGCATTAGAAGAGGAGACGGGGGAGGAAATGATGCTTACGTTCATAGCGCCCATGCTGAAAGGCTTGAAGATGGCCTTGTTGTCGTGGGCGAACTCGGCGGGAGCGTGGGCGAGCCAGCGCTCGGGGACGAAGTCGGTGGGACGAGCGAAGTTCTTGGGGTTCTTGAACATGCCAGGGAGGGACATGTTGACGGAAGTCTGCAGTGTCCAGGAGTGTCAGCTTCTCTGGAACAGAAACCGTAGAGGGATATCTGTCTAAAAGCAAACTTACACCTTCGGGAATGTACTCGCCCATGACACGAGCACCACCGGCGGGAGGAACACGCCAGAGGAGACCGACGACCGGTGGGTACAGGCGCATGGTCTCCTGCAAGCAGGCGGTGAGGTAGGGAAGCTTGTTCAAGTTGGGCAGGGTGATGTCGTCGTAGCTGGTGAATGTGTCGCGGATCTCAGCCTCGAGACGGTTCAAGATGTTGAGGTTGGTGCCGAGGAAGTAGACCATGCCGGTGAGGAGGGTAGAGACGGTCTCGGAGCCAGTACCGACGAGGGTGACGGCCGTGACAACCATCTCGCGCTTGGTAAGACCTTCGCCGGCTTCGTTGCCATCGACCGACTCTACTCAGGGTTAGCTTCAGGCCAAAACTCGAACACATGTGTCTTCGATCGTTTTGAAAATTATCGAGGTGGGGATCGAACAGATCGGCGCAGAATGACTCACTGATCATGACTCTGTCCCAAAAATCACCCCTGACACCTCCGGAGTTGATGCGGTCCTCAACACGCGCAGTAGCGTACTTGAAGTTTTCAAGACGATCCTGCTGGAGACGCTTGGGAATAAAGTATGGCGCGGCCCACACGAAGCCATTCTCACGAAGAACGAGCTTGAGCTGAGTGTCGAAGGCAGTGGTGACGATAGTCTTGATCCAGCTGTGCTCGGTCTCCTTCTCGACACAGTTGAAAGGCTCATTCCAGCCCCTTTGAATTATAATTAGCGTTGGGGCGAAAGTGGAAGTAATATCTCAACTCACAGGTCACTGATGATGTCGAAAGTGCACATGTGCAACCAGGAGGTGAAGTCGGTGGATTTGCCCTGCTCAGCGAGGATGCCGATTTTCTTGACGAGGAGATCGATGTACTTGTTCATGATAGGTGCCTGCTCCTGGAGACCCTTCTCGGAGAAAGCGTGGTTCAAGAGACGGCGGAAACGAGCATGCTCGCGGGGAACGGTATTCATGATGGACATAGGAGCGTTCTTGCCCTGCGGGACACGGCGAGGGTGACGAGGCCATTGCTCCTTGCCTTTACCGACACTGTAGATGTCGTTCCAGGCCTGTTGGCTGGTGAAGGAGAGCTCGTTGGGCGCAATGCGGACGGCGTCACCGTACTTGAAGTGGATCTTGGAGACGTTGTCCTGGAGACGACCGCGCAATTGCCAGCTATCCTGTAGTCGCATCGTCAGTATCCAAACACAGCAGGGGGTGGGATTCGTTCATCGACGTACCCATGGAAGACGGCTGATGCGGCAAATTAAAGGACCCGGGTACTTGGCGAGCGGGTGGAAGTACAAGTTGTAAATGGCATTGTAGACCATGTAAAAAATGGGCAATCCCACGAACAGGATGAGGGAGATGTAAGGCACATGCTGCCTGGCGGCATCGGCGAGGAGTTGGACGCTCATGTTGGTGATGAGGCTGCCGTGTGAGGATGTTGGGATGGAGGATGAGTGGAATGATCGATGAGATACGATGAGGACATGGCTATAATATACTTGATTGTCTACACTGTATATTTGGCAACGTATCCATCGAAGAATGCAGGTATAATGAGTGATAGAGTGAAACAATTGTCGTTTCCGCTGATTCGGGTACAGAGGTTTGAGGTGAGGTTAAAGTCCGTTGCCAGAAGCCGATCTCCACAACAAGCACATGCAGCACGAAGGACACGGACAAATTCCAGAACAACTCAACCACGACGCTCGCGAGATAATAAATCGCGTGCTAGCCACGTGAACTGCACGCGGATATTGTGTATCTCATGATGCACATGATAATCTGTGCTTGCTGATTGGAGATCGTCCTCAAGAGACTACTGCAGGAGACGACGTTGCTATGCGACAAATCCAGAAGATGGCCGGCCTGACTTCGAAGGCGGCGCTGATTCGTGACTGGTGTATATTTCGGCTTCGGCCATCGATGTGAGTAATGCTTTCTCACATGCTGCTCGTCAGCGAAAGGTTGGAGGCCTTTGTCGAGGTTCTCGTATCACATGAGGACTCTCGTAAGAACGTGGGCTCCTCCAGATCTAGACCGAATGCGGGATGCTCGCTTGACCTTCCCTTTGTGGTCAAACGTGATCCCCAAATCGACGCCTGTCCCGCAACCCCTTCCTCCACCTTGACATTTCTGATTCCGGTGCCTTCTCGCTTATTTTCCGCAGCAGTTCCCGAACCTCTTCAAGAGGTCTTCTACTATGCATCATTGCCACATTCTCAACACGAGGATGATGTCGTCCAGTTTGTCAGGTTTCCGTGCCATGGTTGAAGTGGCTGGCACCAGAGAGCTTGTTACGCTTGGCTGGCTGTTGTGACGCATGCGGAAGCAAGTCGGTCCAAACTCGGGCTGGTGACAACCGACTCCATTGCTTCATCACGATATATCAGCGCACTAATCGATCAGAATCCGTGACTATTGCCAAGCAAAAACATTCAGCACATAGGCTCCGCACTCAGGGCAACCCACAGTAAGCTTCGCGGAATGGCCACGAACCGAAGGCTCTGCGCTAGACTGTCGAGACCTCTACAGGGATCGATCAAACTGGCTGGGATACTCTATCGTCTTAACCAAAATTGCCTGGGTAGTCGGTGTCCTAAGATCTACCTGGGCAAGCAACACATGATCGTAATAGTCATCAGCAGGATGTGGATCGGGTTAGTCATCAATATGCCCAGTCCGATGGACTCATACTTGTGTTCGTCGCCGTGATGGCATGGGTCTGACTGTGCGCCGATGAGGAATTATGGTCAAGTTTTGTGCACTTGCATCGTGAAAACAAATGGCTCGCCATCACGCCGAGGATCACGCTCAAAAGAGACTAGGCTCGCAGTAAACTCCGAAGCTGACTTCCAGGTCTTATCTACCAGCTCACGAGCGCCTCGTTGGGAGATGACATGCGCCACACCCAAAGGTTGGTACAACTAAAGCCGATCCCACGTGGTTTACACTCTGGCTTTCGGTATGTCACATAGTCGCTCGTGATAGTGTCGCTTCGTTCTCACTCAAGATGCATTGCCAAAGTCGGATTTTGCAGTACGTGATCTGGATCCTTCACAATGACCGGTAAGCTTCAAAAGAACGCGACTTCGCAATCTAATCTCAAGGCAAGTCAATGGCTTCGCAAGGTCTCTTTCTTCGATCTAAAACGTGCCGCCCGTGACCATGAGCAACGTCAAGGATACTGCTTCCGGTGGCCCATCGGCCGCCGTCACGGCCATTGATGCGGGCAAGTTGGTCTTCTTTGGGAATGAGTTCCCGAATGATGACCTCAAGGACTTGTTCCGCCGCCTCTACAGACAGAGCAAAGACAGACGGTTTCGACAGCTCTCCGCTTTCCTCGAGGAAGTCACAAGCGTCCTCAAGAAGGAAGTCTCACTCCTGCCTCAACCGATGAGGGAGGTTGTCCCTCACTTCGACTCAGTCTGCCACCTCATCGAGCATGGTGACTTCCGAAATACACCGCTGGGAGCTGCCATGGAGAGTGTTTTCCTCACCACACTACAACTTGGAATGTTCATCGGGTATGTTTCTCGTTGCACAATAGCTTTTGACTTGTATGCAGGCGCTCACAAAACCATAGTCACTACGAGGCCGAAGGCTTGGCCTGGGAGGCAGTACAGTCTCGCATCGTTCTTGCTGGTCTGAGCATTGGTCTATTCAGTGCTGCAGCTGTCGCTCTCTCTTCCAGCCTCTCCGATCTTGTCCAAAATGCTGCAGAGACCTTGAGAGTCTCATGGCGCCTGGGAGTGTTCGTCGCCGACTTCTCACGGAAGCTCGAGGCTCCTCAGCCTGATGGCTCGCTCCAGAGTTGGGCCCATGTTGTTCCGGGAATGACTCAGGATGCCGTCCAGCAAGAGCTCAACAAATTCAACAAAGACACCGGAAGCCCCGAGCTCACCAAAGTTTTCATCTCCGCCGCCGATAAATCGTCCATCGGTGTCACAGGACCACCGTCCCAACTCAAAGCCGCCTTCCAGCACAGTGGTGTCCTTCGCTATGCGAAATCCTTCCCATTGCCTGTCTATGACGGCGTCTGCCATGCCTCGCATGTGTACAGCGACAGTGACGTCGATGAGATCATCGAAGGTTCAGAGTCGGCTCTGCAGTCAAGTACGATTCCTGTCAGAGTCGCGCTTTTGTCGACGTGCACTGGCAAGCCATATCCCTCAGCCACAGCAGCGGAGCTCTATCGCGATATCTGCAAGGAGCTTATCACTGGTACCATCTACATGGATGATATGACCGACAACATCGTGCTCGGATTGAGTAACATGCGAGGCATGAATAAGTGCTACATTCAGAGCTTCCGCACAAGCTTGATCCTCCGAAACGTCACGAATGCGATCAAATCGGCTCTCACCGAAGCTGAAGTCAGCAACGTCGACTTCCTGGACTGGGCGTTCAAGGAATACGGTGCCCGACGAGCTGCCACTGCAGCTGATGCCAAACTCGCCATAGTCGGTATGGCCTGCCGCATGCCAGGCGGTGCCGATGATCTCGACAAGTTCTGGGAACTTATCAGTTCGGGTCGTGACACTCACACTACCATCCCTGAGAGTCGCTTTGACCTTGCTACGCATTACGACCCTACCGGAAAGACCGAGAATGCAACTCAGACTCCGTACGGTAACTTCCTACAGGATCCAGGCCATTTCGATGCAGCCTTCTTTCAGATGAGCCCACGGGAGGTATGTTGAAAAAATCCCCCAAATCATCATCGATGGTGATGGATTAGCAGAACTGAAGAGACGTACTGACCAATAAATCACCGCAGGCTGAGCAGACATGCCCTATGCAGCGGTTGGCTTTGGTTACTGCTTACGAAGCACTCGAGATGGCCGGTACAGTTTCTGGCCGCACTGCTTCATCTGACCCGTCGCGAATTGGCACATACTACGGTCAGGCCAGTGACGATTGGCGTGAGCTTAACGCTTCGCAAAATATTGGTACTTATGCCGTGCCTGGGGGTGAACGAGCATTTGCCAACGGTCGCATCAACTACTTCATGAAGTTTAGTGGACCTTCTGTAAGCTTTGATGCCTTCCTCGATCATATTACCATTGCTGACACAAAACAGCTCAACATAGACACTGCTTGTTCAAGCTCTGCTGCTGCCATCAATGCCGCCTGCTCTGCGCTTTGGGCTGGGGAGGTCGATACTGCTATCGCTGGAGGATTGAACGTCATTACCGACCCTGACAACTACGCGGGTCTCTGCAATGCCTTCTTCCTTTCCAAGACGGGCCAGTGCAAGGTGTGGGATAAGGACGCTGACGGCTATTGCCGAGCTGAGGCCATAGCCAGTGTTGTGATCAAGCGGCTCGAAGATGCCGAAGCTGACAATGACAAAATCCTCGCCGTCGTTCTGTCTGCAAAGACCAACCACTCGGCTGATGCAATCTCCATCACCCATCCCCATGCGGGTGCTCAGGAGAGCAACTACCGCAACACAGTATACCGCGCGGGCATTAACCCGCTCGATGTAGGCTACGTCGAGATGCACGGAACCGGCACTCAGGTGAGTCATGAATGCTTTATTATCGTCCGTCAGAATTTGTGCTCACCATGATCACAGGCTGGAGATGCTGCTGAATCGCAGTCCGTGTTGAGCGTTTTCGCTCCTGCAACACACGGCAGGAAAGCTGACCAGCCATTGTTGCTCGGTGCAGTCAAGAGTAATGTCGGCCACTCGGAAGCTGCTGCCGGCATCACTTCATTGATCAAGGCTCTGCTTGTTTTCCAGAATGGAATGGTCCCGAGACACATTGGTATCAAGACCGAAGTGAATCCGGCAATTCCAAAAGATCTAGCTCGACGACAGGTCACTTTGCCGCTGGAGAATGCCGCATGGCCGCGTCCTGCCGGAAAGAAGCGAACAGCACTCGTGAACTCTTTCGGCGCTCACGGAGGTAACACCACGATTCTTCTGGAGGACGGCCCGGAAGTGGAGAAACTTCTGCTTACAGGCGACCGCACCTCGCATGCTTTTACCATCTCCGCCAAGAGCAAGAACTCGCTCGTTGGCAATATTCAGAACCTTCTCTCCTACTTGGAGAAGAACCCTGGGGTCAACCTTGCTAATATTTCCTACACTGTCTGCAGCCGGAGACTTCACCATAGCTTGCGTCTCGGAACCACAGTCTCTAACATCTCTCAGCTGAAGAAGTTCCTCGAGACCTCCGCGGCGAAGCTGGAAGTCAAGTGCATTCCAATGAACGCGCCTTCTGTCGTTTTCACTTTCACCGGTCAGAGTGGATCGCTGCGCGGTAAACGCCAAGAGCTCCTCGACCAATCTCCCTACTTCCGCAGCCAAGTATCTCAGCTCGACAGGATCGTGCAGCGATTGGGATTTCCCTCTATTATGCCCATTCTCGAAGGTACTGCCGAAGAAACCGCTGATTCGCCTGTCCTCAGTCAGCTCAGCATCGTTGTTCTGGAGATCGCCCTTGCACACTACTGGTTCAACCTTGGCATTCGTCCAGCAGCTGTAGTCGGACACAGTCTTGGGGAATACAGCGCTCTTGCTATAGCAGGCTGCATCTCCTTCGCCGAAGCCCTCAACATTGTTGGTCGCCGCGCGCAACTCACAGAGAAGCTCTGCAAAGCTGGTAGCCACTCCATGCTCTCTGTCCGCGCGACACCCGAGGCTATTCAGACCGCTGTTGAGGCAGAGAAAGATGCTGGCGAGCTCGTTTACAAAATCACTTGCATCAACAGCCATGCTGACACCGTCATTGGTGGTGACAAGGACATAATCGGGAAGCTTCGACTTATTCTTGAGAGGCTCAGCTTTAAGTGCACCTTGCTTGAGCTTCCCTACGCCTTCCATACTGCACAAATGGATGTCATTCTCGAAGACCTCGGCAAAATTGCTTCCGGTGTCCACTTCAAGGCCCCGAGCGTGCCCGTTATCTCCCCTATCATGGGCAGTGTCATTTTTGATGGCAAGACCGCAAACGCCGAATACCTCAAGCGACACACCCGCGAGACTGTCAACTTTGCTGCGGCAATCGACGCCGCACATGACATGGGTATTGTCGACGAAAAGACCATGTGGGTCGACATCGGGCCACACCCGGTCTGCACTACCTTCGTCCGCAGCTTGATTCCGGAGGCCCGTGTCGCAGCATCGTGCCGTCGCAATGAGGACAACCTTACCACTATCGCCAAGAGTCTCATCATTCTGCATCTCGCAGGAGTACCTGTGAAGTGGAACGAGTTTTACAAGCCGGATGAGGCCTCTCTTTCCCTTCTAACCTTACCCAAGTACAGCTGGAACAACACCAACTACTGGATTCCCTACATTGGTACTTGGACTCTTGACAAGGCCAAGCTCAAGTACGGTGAGCCTGATAAGCCCGCGGAGAAGCAGAATGTCGCCGTCTCCACATTCCGTACTTCGTTGATTCACACTGTCGTTGAGGAGACTGTGAGCGCCGAGGGCGTCTACATGCGCGCGATTAGCGATATGCAGCAAGGAGAATTCTTTGAGAGCATCTGGGGTCACCAGATGAATGGATGTGGTGTTGCGACATCGGTAAGTGTGAAGCTTCGGAAATCACGTGAGGCCCTGCTGACCATACTCCTCTGTAGTCCATCTGGTCTGATATGGTCTTGTCTGCCGGCGAGCATCTATACAAGCTCCTGGTCCCTACTGCCAAAGATGTGCACATGCGATTCCAAGACTTTGAGGTCTTGCATGCGCAGATCGCTTCCAAAACCCCCGGCATCTCTCAATTGCTGGAGTTGGAAGCCCAGCTCGATGCTGCTTCTGGCACCATGACTACGCGCTTCTTTAATGTCGATTCCACGACCGGCAAGCGCCACGATGAGCACTTCGCCTCTGGTCTCGTGTCATTCGAGGACCCTAATCGATGGACTGCCGAGTGGTCTCGAGTCGAGCACTTGATCCTCGGACGGATTGACGCTCTGGACCAGCTGGCCGCTACTGGCAAGGCCAGCAGACTTAACAAGAATATGGCTTACACATTGTTCAAGAATGTCGTCGATTACGCCGACCGTTACCGGGGCATCGATGACGTTGTCATTAACGATCACGAAGCGTTTGCAAACATTACCTTGACCAACGACCGTCATGGAAGCCATCACACTCCGCCCCACTGGATTGATAGTGTCTGCCACTTGGCGGGCCTGATCATGAACGGCAGCGATGCATCCAACACCCGCGACTACTTCTACGTCACACCTGGCTGCGAGAGCTTCCGTCTGCATAAACCTCTCGAGGCAGGCGGTAAGTACCGCAGCTATGTTCGTATGTTCCAGCTTCCCTCGGAGAACTTCGGCGGTAGTATCGTCTACGGCGGTGATGTCTACATTTTCCAGGGTGACACCGTCGTGGGCATGGTCGGCCAGATTCGCTTCCGTCGCGTTCCTAGGATGCTGATGGATCGCTTCTTCATTGCACCGGACGCCAATACGTCAACCTCTCATGCAGCCCCGGTCGCTGCCCTCAAGCCAGCATCCACTGTCGCCGTTGCCGCGTTCAAGAAGGATGCTCCTCCAGTTCCGATCAAGAAGGCTCAGCTATCAACTCCTCCCGCATCTATCCCCATTATTCCCCAGCGCATCGACATCACTCCTTCGAAGCAACAGGCGAAGCCAAGATTTGGCCCAGTGGAACCTCTTACGCCTCCTTCCGAAGAAACCCTCGAGAAGGTATACCCCGAACCCATCGCCGCTGCCGCACCTGCGACGCCAGCTCCCTCCGTCACCGAAATTACCATCGAAGCTCCCGCTGGCGTCGCAGGACACTGTCTGCAAGTCATCGCCCGCGAGACCAATCTGCCCATGGAATCTCTCGCTGATGAGGCGGCATTCGCGGACCTGGGAATCGACTCCCTGCTCTCGTTAGTACTGGCAGAGAAATTCCGCGCTGAGGTCGGTATTGAGATCAAGAGCTCGCTGTTCTTGGAGTGTCCGACGATTGGCGAAATGAAGGCTTGGCTGACACAGAACTGTTGACGATTTGTGGGATGGGTGAAAGGTGTTGTGTCTGTGCTCTTGGGATTTCTGACTGGGATCTATTGATGTGGGATGTACTGGAATTTGGTATTGACCTTTTTGTCCTTTTCTGTTGCGATGTTCTTGGGTTTATTGCCTTTTCCTTTTTCTCTTTGTTCGTCAGAGTTCTTGGTGGTCGATTTTGTTTTATGAAGATAGATTACTATATTTGATTCACGTGCAATATGATTTTCCAAGGCGGACTTCCAGTGATAGTAAAAATGGTGAAACGCATTCATGGGTCGCGATGTTGAGGTGAACAATCGGCAGGGCTGATTTTGGACGAGCGATCGCTCTGACTACAATGCCATTCAGCGTTTTTGAAAGTGCAGAGACATCCAAATTCTGCACCTGCGCCGCCTAAAGGATCAACTGCAGGAGTTCACCGGTCGGCTGAACCGCACCAGCAGCCTGAATACCGTATGCGCAAAGCAGCAATTTCTTGTTCCCGATGGGACAGCCACGCTATGGACTCAGGACCATCGGGAAGCCAATTCCATACTTACATAGCAATGAGACAGTCATGAAGACCTTCGATTAGGAACAAAAGTCGGTATCTGGCGGAGCCGCCTGCGACATTATCGAGGCTTATAATAGTATACGCTACACTGCTAGCAAAACTGGTCGCCAGCGGCGCGGCCGAGATGTATAGACCTATGCGAAACGCTAGGTCCACTCCTTTGAAGAAAGACAGATAGACCGGAACACCATCGAATGCTGCTTCGCCGGTGCAGAGTAGCGCGCGCAAGACAACGAGTAAAGGGAAGTTGGCAGTAGTGGCTTATAGCGAAGCGATAACTCCCAGGCGTCTACATGGCAGCTGATATAGAGGTATACGGGAAATAGTCAGTTGCAAATAGCCATCCACTCGAAGAGGATATACATAGGGTAGAGCGATGTTAGTAGCCATTCGTAGTCGTCGTTTAAGAGCTAAAGGTCGTCGACTAGACCAACTAGCCGTGCATTTCCAATGCCAGATCTGTCGATGAACGAGAGTACGAGGTAGAGTAGGGCACGAAGGGAACGAGCCGTGCGTCGAGCTTGTGTACCAGCTTCCGTTCCTCTTTGACGGGAAATAGCTCGAAGGGATGGCCAGTTGATCTTTGATTTCGACCCGTCATGAGCAATGCTCCATCTGCATTGTCAAGAATGTCGTCGTCGAATTGATCACGAAAAGGCGATGCGACGCCTTCGTCGTCGTCGTCGATACTTGGTAGCTTCTCTTGCGCCTTGGAGCTAGGCCCATCATGGTTATCAAACAGCAAGGTAGGTTTCTATCCATAGACGATGTCTTCCGCTGCGGATTGCGTTCTCAGGCCATTCCGATCGGCAGTGTGGGACGATCGAGGCTATAGCGGAGATCAATTTAGCATGAAGGACAAAAATCCCCTGAATTCAGTGTCACGAGGTCAAGTCTGAAGTGTTTGGGTAGATGTTGTTGCATGCGATGTTATCTATCCAATCACGATCGGCTAAGACGGGCATTGAACTCATGCTTGCTTAGTGTCCGACCATTCTTCATGCCGAATCTTCTGTTTCTCCCATTCCTTGACCAGCTTCTTCCGTCTACTGTTCGATACTGTTACACCAGTAGCATCTATCGTCGGGATGCCATTCTCATCCCATTCCAAAAATTCGGTCCCTGTCTTGAACATGAGCAGCGGATCAATCTTGGCACGCTCCAGTAGCTCACGCTCCCTTTGCGCCTCGCGAACCGCCTGTTCTTGTTTCGCTTGTGCCTTGGCAAGACTCGCAGACTCTCGCTCTGCTCGAGCTTCTTTGAGTGATCGATCAAGGGGTCGGATCAGGGCAAATTGGGAATCTTTCTGGTCTTCGAGATATATATTCAAATCCCAGAGGCGCGTATCGCGGAGTCGGTCGCATACAGCCAGGAGATCTTTTGCAGAAGCTTTTCGAGCTGAAAGCGCGGCGATCTCGTCGCGGAAGTCTTCGAGCACCGTTTGGTATGGTTTCGAGGATTCGGATGCCGGTGCTGGCATATTCATGGAGGCAGCGTTGGCCGACTCCAATATCGCATCATGCTCTATCGGATTCGCGAAAGCCATCGCCCGTACCTCGTCACGCAGCCCAGATGCGGCGTAGACGTAGGGCCTCGCTGGCTCAGGGATCTGAAGGCCCGACCATCCGATGCGGTTTGTATCATTAGAATCTCCCTCCGAATCGAGACCGAATATGCTCACGATACGTGATATCCATTTCGCTATGGAGATTGCGGTCTGTGCTGATGGCATCTCAGAGGAATTAGCTTCCGTGACGAGATCGGAGAGAATTCGCATGACCGCCGAAGTGTTGAACGAATCGCAGAGTGCTGTGTGGACGTCGCTCTTTGCACTTTCCAAAGCGCTGAGTAATTGGGAGTCTGCGGGCGTCTGCTCTACCTCAGCAGTGGCTTTGACATCAGCCTGCGCTGCGATATTTGAGCTCTTGAGGAAGAAGTTGTTCATCTTGCCCTCCCAGGAAATCACAGCTTTCATGAGCTCCTCTGTCACCTCGATCGCGTCCTGCCAGGGCATAAGGAGAAAGCAGATCCGAAGTGTTCGAGATGTCCATTCGTTTCCGGCAAGAACGGATCGGATGGTCGTGTAATTCTTCAGACTCTTACTCATCTTCAACCCTCGGATTCTGCGATAAATTAGCATCTTCTCTCGGGAATTATGAGACTCTAGTCTTCACCTCAATTGTCCCATATGGACGAAATAGTTGGTCCACTGCACGTGGCAATCGGGAGTAGACCAGTAAGCTTCAGATTGCGCAAGCTCATTGTCATGATGGGGAAATCGAAGATCAACACCACCGGAGTGAATGTCAATAGTCTTACCGATGGCATCAGATGCCATTGCAGAGCACTCGATATGCCACCCTGGCCGACCATTGCCCCAAGGGCTCGGCCAAGCAGGCTCACCAGGTTTACTTGCTTTCCAGAGAGCAAAATGGTTCTCGCTTCGCTTAGTTGATTTTCCTTTCGACAGTGAGCCTTCACCATCGGCTTGGAGGACGCGATCGTTCTTGTTCCATGGCTCCAAGCGGGAATAGCTATGGCCAGCTGCCTCGAATGCGTCAATGTCGAAGTATACGGAGCCATCAGTGGTGGCATAGCCAAAGCCATTGACCACGATTGTCTCGACAAAGCTCACGATTTGAGGTACGTACTCCGTTACACGTGTAAGTTTGTCAGGTGGGAGAACGTTGAGCGCGTCCATATCCTCGAAGAAACGACGCTCAAACTTATGCGTGAGGTTCAAGTAAATATCGCGTTCATTGGAATCCATTTTTGCACCATGTAGAGCATCGAGATATGGGAGGAGAATATCTTGCGTCCTTGCAAAGAAGTCGGGAGCATTACCTGGTGCTTGGAGTGCTGCGGCGGCGGATCGAATGGTCGCGATGTGTGCTCTCAGCATCAGGTCGGCTTCTGTTATGGCTTCGTGCTTCGCCGCAGGAGAGACCTGTTGAGGCTCCAAAATATCCTTGAGTACTTCATCCAGTTGCTTTAGAAGAGTTCCTGGGCTTTTTGCCAAGGATACAGATGGGAGGCTTTTGCTGATGTACTGTTGCAGAGCTGACTCAGTCGCCTGCACAATCGCATCGGTCACTAAATCATCTTCGGTGTGGTGCTCCTGCTTGAACTGCGCAAACAGATGCTGTTGACGACCTCTGACAATGATTTTGTCATCAAGATCCGTCGTGTTCATCACAAACTTGACCTGGAAGCCGAAATAATCCTTGATGATGCGACGGATAATGTCGGTCGAAACGTAGTTCTTCGCATGGCCTAAATGTGCATCCTCGTAAACTGTAGGACCGCAAGCATACCACGTCACTACCTTGCCTTCCGGATCGGTAGGAACGAAGTCGTCTTTTCGCCTCGTCAGGCTGTTGTGGATCTTGAGCTTAGGGAGCTGCACTCCGGCCAGAAGCTCGGGGGGAGTCCATGGCGGCTGTTCACGGCGTTCGGACGCCATCCTTCGAAATTCCAATCCTGGTTTTCGGGATAGAAAGTAATACGACAGCACGTTGACGGACAGCGCGTGTGTTTTATATTTGTTGTCGTCGACAGTGGCAGTGCAGCTCAATGCTTCGGAATGTAGCCGGGTGAGTCATATTGACTTCTGGAGCCGTGTAACAACCTCATCGTGAGGAAGAACCACCAGCGCATTCGTGAGATTGACGGAACGGCTGATCACTCCTCTTGTTCACAGTGTGCGCTCGTGTCTAACTAGGCAGGATGCATACTTGGCGAGGTCGAGGTGAATGTAGCCGTCAAATACCTAGAGGGCATGAATCATTCGGCACCCCGGCCGCGCCCATACTTAGGGTTAGGGTTTGGTTTATTCCGAAACGTTTGTCCATTTGAAAACGAGACAGATCCGTCCATGCTTCCGTTTCGACTAGATCACACATGATATATCGATGAATATATGTCGGAATATGGGACGAGGGACGGTGTTATGCTGAGGTACACTGAAGCGTCACGAGAGGGTGGATTCGATTTAGACCATTCATGATCTGTCTACTCCTTCCGCTTCAGCCGGCCATTTCGGACATCCATGCGAGACCGAAAAGCTCAATCAGAAACACCAAATCATTTCCAGGCAGCGAGAAGTTCGTTGCGGGTGCACGGACGGCCCGAAGTCGACGCATCTTTCTTGAGGCTCAATGAGTTGGACGGATGCCTTTACGTTCGCGGCTCCTGCACGCAGCATGATCTGTGCAGAAGGCTCGAGTTACGTCAGATGAGATGCTGGTGCCCGTAAGATGCCTGTTTCATCTCGTGAACAGTCGGATGCGACGCCGGCAGCAAATAGCTCCTCTCCGAGTGTATTCGCCCTGTTCCCCAAGCTTCCTGTTGAACTCCGACGAGAGATTTGGCGTTTATGTCTACCACATCGAGTGTATGAGATAGATTATGCTGTCGGCGGCTGCTGGTTTCCATTCCACAAACGTGCACCGTGCCCCTTTACACCTTCAACGCTCCTCAACCATGAGCCTCCGACGATCGCCAGGATTTGCGTTGAGTCTCGAGAGGTCGCATTTGAACAAGGCACCTTTAATGATCACGGAAGACCAGTTACGCCCTTCGATACGAGATGGTCCGCTGGCAACTCCATCAACCACACCATATGGGAGGCTCCCGCTCGCACACATCTCACACACTTAAATTGGGACGGCCGATACCAGGCGGAGTACGGCGCTGAAAGCGCTGTGTATGAACAGCCACTACTTTATCTGGAGCACTGCGCAGCGAAGAACAAGGATTGTGGTTCGCTGATGTTTGTATACTTGAAACAGATATATACTCAGCGGGATTGGACCCACGTTCTGAACGTACTGAATCGCGAGTCTCGATGGCTAGTGGTAATGGATGTCGTAGTAACGCACGCTCCGAGAAGCGTCGCAGCGCCATTTTTCGGTCTGCTATACGACGCACCAGTACAAGTCCTTGATTCCGCCGATGCTGACAGAGTGGCCGCTATGTACGAATTGGCCGAGCAATGCGAGAGAGGTTGCGATCCTCGTCAGGCTCAAAGGATCGTTCGGCGGACAGCGGCCGAGCTTGATCATGAACTTCAAGACTTCTTCACAGACAAGAAGAAATATCGTGAAGGGAACCTCACTACTCGTTTACGTCCTGCTATCATGTTTCGATGGTGTCCGTACATGTGCAATCATGCGTGTCGACGACTCCCGTCAGCATGGACATTCTGGCCGTGAATCTGCCATCCGAATTCAGTATAGGCTTCCGGTTGGAAACAAAGCTGTTTTCGTACACCAGAGCGACGACTACTCGGTGTTGACAACAAGTTCAGGTTCATTGCTCATCTCTCTCATCGCGATCAACAGCTTATTTTCGCCAGGTTGATTCGGCGATGTCCAAGATCCTGGCTCAAAAGCCGAGGATGTGCGCAAGCTGAGCCACTGAATCCAAGCATGTCTCCGTTAATTAACAGGTTCGCGTTCTTCCCAGGTCTTCCGGTCGAGATACGACGACAAATATGGCGTTTTGTCTACCACATCGTGTGGACCAGTTAGATCTTCCTGTTGGACACTGCCTATATGTGGTGGAGAAAGTCCCTTGTGAACTTCACACATCCACATATCTGAATACCCGCCCTCCGTTAATCACTCGCGTCTGCTTTGAAGCCCGGGAAGTCGCATTTAAGGAGGCCCAACGCGAGGTATCATATATCATACGACGGGCCCGAGATGTCAGATGCCTCGGCGTGAGAGTTCGGGAATTGTGTTTGTTTCAAAACCTGTGAGGACGAGCGAAGAATGTACGCACGACACACAAATTGGGATGAGTGCTATGCGGTTGATCACTTCGGGGACGACAACAGATATGAGTCTTTATGACATCTGGACTATTTCCCTACTGTCATCGAATGCAGCACATCACTAATGTTCAGATACCTCAAAGAATGCTCCGGCGTAGACAATCGGCGCAAAATAGTGGATATACTCAACCAAAAGTCGAGCTGGCTAGTAGCCATGCGTACCGTCGTCACGCATGCGCCGTCAAGCTATGTCGCCCATACAGAGCTACACGATCTCTTAGGGAATGCCACTGTACAGATGGTTGAGGCTACAGAGATCGACAGAATCGACGCCATGTACACGTTAGCAGAGGAATACGAGCTGGGCAATGGCGTATATCCTCTCCAAAATCTCGTCCGCCCGTCCGCGAATGAGTTGGAGGCAGAGTTGCAGAGTCTGATAACAAAGAAAAATAGAATTCTTCCTGGCCAAAGCCTGAAATCAAAGCTGCAGCCCGCGATCATCTTTCGCTTGTGTCCGTCGAGTTGTAATCGTCCTGGCGGAAAACATTATCGACCACGACGCTGACCGAGGATGTTGCACTTCCGTTGCTGGGCTCTTTTATCGAGACTTTCTCTTGCAGCAGAGCACCTCTAGACACAGCGACCAATGTGGAGCGAGAGCACACAAGCGCCCGAACATGCCGGACACAAGGAGTCTCATCTGGTCGTGTCCTTTCATAACTCATCCCAGCGTGTCAAATTTGGAAGGAATTGTGCGAGGAGGGAGCGCGCGACGCGCACACGTCCGATAACCTGGCATCAACTCTCGTCCCACGTCCTCTGCTCCCAGCAGGCGAAGCGAGCAAAGTTCGCTCGGAATTCAATCGGGCATTGGTCTATCGGCTCATACACACCGCCCACCAGAATCCATCCGATGGGTATATCTACAGTACTGCTGGAGCGAAATCCGAGCTGCGCTCCTCCACTCCAACCTATAATCGGGATGTACGATTTGTCATGCCGATTGTTCCCCTCTGCTTAGATGTCATAGTCATTGATCTTCATCATCAGATTTTAGCAGCGGCATGATTAAACGCAATTGAGTTTGGGAAGCAACTTGATGCTGAGAATAGACTACTTACGAGAAGAGGAAACACTTCTATGATTTATTATTAGGCATGTGAAGAAATGAGAGAACGTTCGAAGCTCGCTGTCCGTGTACTGTGTTTGTTTGGGAGTTGTAGAGGGCCACTTTCATTGCGGCACAACATGTTCCGTCCGCCTCAATCGGGACACCGCAAGCTCGATCACACAAAGAAGAGTCAAATAGAACTTTATAGCCTATCGCATCAATCTGCTTCGGGTGAGTGATTTCACAGCGACTTCTGGTGAGAGAGCGACACAGAAGAACAAGAACGGGAGGCTCAGGGAGCCCTAAATTTGCCGTGAACAAAGGCAAAGGCGAAGGATGTATATTCCAACTACATCCAAGAACCGCGTTATTACAAGCTCGCAACGATGTCGACTACCGCCTCTGCGCCCCCGGAATTCGCTGCGTTTTCCAGACTTCCAGTCGAGCTGCGCCGGAAGATATGGCGTCTCTGCCTACCGCACCGCGTTGATGAAAGAGATCGTCCTGCCGCTGACTGCATTTACGCTCGAGGGGAGGCGCCTTGTGCTCTTGTGACGTCGACATATTTCAATCAGCGTCCGCCACTCATCACTCGCGTCTGCTTCGAGTCGCGCGAGGTGGCGTTTGAGGAAGGATCCTTCGACATTGACGATTGCGATCCTGACATCCCCAAAGATTTGGAGTGGGAGGCTCGTAATTCGATCATCACCGAGGAGGCATGGACCGATGCTCATCGCACGCCTTTTGTGCATCTGAACTGGGAAGCTGGCTATGAGGCTTTTTACGAGGGGCGCGACAATCGAAGCGAACAGCCTCTGCGGAACTTGGAACATTTCGTAGGCCGATATGGCAATTGTGGATCGGTGATGGCAGACTACCTCGTCCCCCTGGGTCACGATATGGTATCTCTGCTGAACCGAAGGTCGAAATGGATGGTCGTCGTCGACACCGTGGTGACACATGCCTCAGCGAGGACCGCGGCGTCCTTGGGACTATACGGCTTACTTGGAGATGCTCCCGTGCAGATCTTTGGGTTGACCGAACATGAGAGAATCGATGCTTACTACACGTTGGCTGAGCAATGCGAGTACGACGCCACAACAAACCCATCTCGGCAGAGTGTTCGACGGTCCGGCGAAAAGCTGGAGCAAGGACTTAAACGACTGGTCACCTCAGGGGAGCTCACGGCGCGCTTGTGCCCGGCCGTCATATTTCGACTATGCCCATTCATGTGCAATCAACCGATCCGGACACTCCCTGGCAGATGGACCGACAAAATGGATTGATGGATGCGTTGACCGCACGGTCATAGAGCCTCGACCTCCTGGATTCAGACTTCAACCGACACTCATCAAATTTGGTTTCCAATTCGGAAGCACGAATAGAGGGATGTCATACACCACGGCGCAGACAAGACCGCGAAGGTCACAACTTGCAAGATACTGTCCCCCTAGGACGAGGATTTGATGTCACAGGTGATCGGCACACGCGTAGAAAAAGCGACAGGCAAGCGCGGCATCCCGTGTGTCTTCATCATAGACGTGAAAAGCACGAGATGAGTGCGACACTCATGCATGACCTACAAGAAATACACTCCACAGATCACCCCCGGCCATTCCGCCACCAAAGGTGATGGGTGATATATAGTGGGCGAGCGAGGATAGTCGAAAAGGAGTCGGACGTACCCGTGTTTCTTCCAACGAGTCCACGTTGAAGAGTCATGATTCTAGCTCGAGGCTGGAAGGGCGAAGTTTTCTCAGCTGAGCATCTTCCACAGCATGAAACGTCGGCCTGTCTTCGAAACACGGAAAGACCCCTCACAAATCCACAAATCCACCAGGAGGCTCCAGTAAAATGCTCCAGGAGATGCTCCAGGGCAAGATCCCCCTCCGAAAAGAAAGAAAGAAAGAAAGGGAATTCGTCATCGGAGCTCTCCGATCGCATTTCCGCCTCAGTCAGGGTAGTCTGGACCCTCGACAATCGCGAAAAAGTCCAATGCAGCGGGGAGGGGTCCAAGGGTGGATTCGCAGGGACGCAAAAAAAAAAGCAAAGTCAGAAAGACGATGTCACGAATTCGATTCGATTCCAATGCAGGGAAAAGGGAACATCTCAGGGAGGAAGAAACGGACCGACGCAGGGAGCCGGACAGACGCAGGGGTGGGCAGGGGCTGGGAAAAGCCGAAGAAACGACATCGCGGCAGGGGCGGGAGAGAGGATGCAGGGCAGGCTCCCGTCTCGGCACGGTCTATCTTTTTTCCTACCCTGTTTTCCGTTTTCCCTATGCGACGCAAAGGGCAGTGATGGGCAGAAAGGGCGAGAAGAGGAAACGCAGGGGAGGGGAGGAGGGGGAAACATGTGCGGTCGTTGAATCGTCAACGTTGGCCCGCTTCCCTTTTCTTTTCTCCTCGCCGGTGACGATGGTGATGATGATTGGGGAGGAAAGTGCAAATGGAGGAATTCGAGGGCAGGAGAAATGGAAACGACAGCAACATCACCTCTCGTGTGGGAAAACGTTCTCGTTTCGTCCGCGATACGTTCGCTTTGCAGTTTGGATTCCTCGTCGTGGCGGCTCGTCTGACGGACGGATTCCTCGCATCCAGATATCCGGGAAATTGATCGAGGCGTCGTGGCGACAGGGGGCCATCACAATCTTGGAACCCATGGTCTCGCGCATCGCAGGTGTTCTTCGGGGGTCGTTAGGAGGCGACTCCGCGAGCTGGCTGTGGCTCTGAAGAAGATCCAAGGGTTCACGGTGGAAATCCGGGTTGGGAGATCGAGGGTGCCGACGGTTGAAGGGTGGACCAGGGACGGGACGCAGGGGCTGGAGCAGCGGCAGAGGTGTCAGAGCTTGTCCACAGGTTGAGGCAAGGAGGGAGAGAGAATGCGGCGTGGTCGGGGATGCGTTGCGTGGAAGCTTGAGCTGTGGTCTTGCCGTTGCAGCGTCGTACTGCGTTGGAGCGGGAAGCAGGGCCTGGCCTACCGTTGAGGGGGGACTGTTTCGCCCTGCCTCGCTGCGTGTATGGCTTTGCTCATCCGCCGGCCGGAGAAAAGCCGCACGTGCGACGCATGGTCAGCGAGTCAGTCAATGCAAGCGAGGAGGAGGGACAGAGGGAGGGAAAGCAGGTGTGAGCGGACCTCTGCTGTGCAGACCGTTGAGCAGAGGCGGACCAGGCAGCTAGCGGGCGCCCTTCCCAGGCGGGAGAGGGTCAGACAGAGAGAGAAAGAGGAGCCGACGGCCAAGAAAAAGAGACGAATCGTCCCTGTCGGGCAGAAATCTGTCGATCACTGCGCAGCATCGACGATGAGGCGAGGAATTGTGTGGGGAATTCGAGGGAAAAGAAGGGTCAGATGGAAAAAACGATCGCGATGGTCATACGGGCCTTTTAAATTTCACGTCCAATCTCCCTGCTGTGCTGGCTCGACCAGGGGGGATGGGTTCCGAGCGGGCCTGGACTGAGAAAGGGAGAGGTGAACCACTGGATGGTCCATTTTTCTGAAGCGGTTGATATGTAGGGTTCGCAAAGGCCGAGTTATGGATCTGGTTCGGCTCGGGAGGGGCGGGTGATGAACGGGGATCGGTCTCCTGGTACGGCAGTTGGGACTTGTGGGGTACAGCGCAGCGAATCCCGACATCGTGGCCCAACGGTTGCGATTCCGCGAGAGGAACAGGAAGATCATGGTAAATTTACCCGCCATTCGGGGTGGAGTCGTGTGCTCACCTGCTGACTTGGCCGGGGAGGGATTTTGACACTTGGTTGATCAAACTGACGGTGCATCGCTGCTCCATCTTGGTCCACTTGCCCAGATTCCGACCCGTGGACCGACAGGGCATTTTCTTTTTGACAGGAAAGTCCGTCCATTGGTGGCGCATTACAAATACGACACAGCGGAGCCACAAGACTTGCTCTGTCCGTGGAAAGGTGAGTACAGCTCGAGCCAGCATCACTCCGGAGCCATGCGGGACTTGCCCATTAGCTTGGGAATACTCATTATCGAGTCCCAAGGAGCGTTTCTCTACTGTCTTCCAAGGATGGATCAGACGGCCTCGGATGAGAGTCCGAAATGATCGACACTGTAAGCATTGTTCTTCACATTGGATGACAGGGCGCCACAAGCCCTCATGACCAATTCCAACGGCGAGACCTCTTTGCACCGCTGCCAAGGCTTCGTACTATGGCTGAGGACTCCGAAATGAAGATGGAAGCGATGTCGTAAGCAGTATCCAGAAGATGTGTGCGATGCGCATGCATGTGATCACCACGAGAGCGGCGCAAAATCATACCCATTTCAATTTTCCGAAGTTAGCATTTCGTAATTCTATGTATAGCAACAGCGGGAAGGGCTTTCGGTACGGGACGAACCGCGTAAAGTCGTGCGCATCTAAGTATAGAATCCTGCAACAAGCTGAACGGCATCTTGCACGATGACGCGTTGGCCGCGTGGGACTGTTGGCAGCGATGACAAAGACGAAGGACGAACTAAGGACCAGGAAGGACAGCGAGTGGCCACTAGATGGTCCTTCTTCCTTCGTGCGCGAAGGCTCTCGTGGAGAGTCCTGTGGACAACGCACATATGACGAACGATGGCGACGATGATCGTGATCCGCATCGCCATGGCCATCGTGCGCCGGGGAACACGCGAAAAGGAAAAGAAAGGAATGGGAAGCTGATCGAGCGCCCTTGAGCGAAAAGGGTTTCGATCCCCGAGCATCGATCCAATCCGCGGGCTGAGCAGGCCGCCAATGCCCCAGTGCAGTATCATGATTTCTCCCAAACATGCGCCTCCTCCTCGTCCATGATTGGGCCCGCGCGGTGGAAGAGACGACCCAGCCCTCCCAGGCGCCGATTGGCCCATCAGCTCGAAATCTGTATCATGATGTCAAACTCCACTCAGCCGCATGTGCGCATAGCAGCTACTCAGGCGAGTGAAGCGCGGCGCCTGCGGACCTGCGGCGTGGGTGTTTTCCGCTCCTGTGTGGACGAACCAGGTGCGGATGCGGCAGCGATGAGCGCAATGCTGTTGGGGGCTGAACTTTTAGTTCTTGTCCAGGTCCATCGTTTAGGGCTTCGCGACGTGTGTTTCGTGGGCGGATGGATGCAGACGACGAGATCGAATCTCATGCCCAGTCGGTATCGTCGCAGAGTTAGGTTACAGTGCACGTTTCATCTATCTACGTTTAGTACAGTTGTCATCGGAGAAGGAGAAAAAAAGCAGGCACCAGTTAGACGATGAAGATGACGACAATCACGAGGGAGGCTATTCTTATCCGTCGCTCGTGGTGAAAGCAGGAAACCAACAGGCGGCCAATCATTCCACCAACCAACGGAGACTGTCCTTGGAAATGAGTAGAAGAGTCAAGACGGGCGAGGGCTCATATAATTCCGGAATGCGTAGGCAATGTCCATGCGAAAGAGGGGTGGGTGTGGGCGTGTGTGCTTGTCTGCCCAGCATGTGACGAATGCATGTTCGGTGATCGTCGAGCCTCTCGAATGAATGGATGAATGAATGGATCGCTTGAATTGCGAACTCAACGTCTATTGCTTTACGAGAGCCAGCGTGACCAACATCGTCGGATAGAGACAAGGCCGAGGATGAGGTTCTGTGGATGGACGGGTGAGTTTGCTGACCCATCGTGACAGACAGAGAGCCACACACGGATCCAACGAATGGGTACGTAGTTGCTGTATGAGTGACAGGCAAAGAGATCCATCCGTCACAGGCCGGAAAACAGCAGTGGTGTATGTCGGCACTTGTACATACTTCCACGGTCGAGGTAGGTGTAGGTGGTGACGGTGGTGGTGGTGGTGGTGGTGGTGGGCCTGTCTATCAAATCAATCAACCCAATCTCGCAGGCGAGGCCCGACTAGACCAGTGGAAATACATCCATCATCAATGCGGGAAATGACCATCGTGCATGGCTAGGATCCTCGAGTCATGGGGCAATGGGTTGACATTGACAGGTCTCCCGCCAGCGCCTGAGTGTGTACATGTATCACGCATGTACTGTACATGATGGAATGTAACTCCTAGTCCTCTGGTTTCAGGTCCCGAAACAATAAGGGACGACCCAATGGGCGAGAGAGAAAGGGAGTGGAATAAAATTTATTGCTAGGTCTGCATTTACTCTTCTCGTGTTTGGGAATTCCTCTTGGGACTGAGCCATTGATCGGTTCAGGTGGATGATGATGCCGGGTTAGGGTTATGCTATTCCACCTTCACTTTCGTCCCGGATTGCTGCTGGACGGTTGACAGGCCCATCGCACCCAGCGGTTTGATCCTCTGCACAAGCTGAAATGTCCCCATACAGAAGTGATGAGGTTTTCTGAGCGGTCGTGTGGATGTCGGTGTATGGTCGTGTGGAAATGGAATTCATTGATTGATTCTATTGTCTATACATGTTCACAAATTGAGATACGATGGAGATGCTAACAATACGAATATCGAGGGTCTGTGGGGACGCATGTGCCGGTGCCAAGACCTCTCTCTCTCTCTGTCCCTGTCTCGATCTGGCTCAGATACGCGAGTCCCGTCGTACTCACAGTGATATGTTGTTGTATGATGATGATGGTGATGATTGATTCTTAGGACGAATTGCGTGCGCATGACCAACTCTCGCACCTAGTAATAGATCGGAAAATCCGTCAACGATAGTTCTATATACTGTAGTAGTAATAGTAGAAGTGGTAGTAGGGGTAGGGGTAGGGGTACTGTATATCGTGATTGCATGACCGGCGTCGACCACAATGCGGAGAAAAAGCGGTCGCCCGCCCCGTGGCTTGCGGTCAATTGAGGAGTCGTCAGAACAGACAGACAAAGCAGCGCACCTGCAGCAGCCGAGACGAGTCCACCAACCAGATGTATTCGATACTCCAGGAAGAGACAGAGGCCCAGATCACGGTAGTAATACTACTACTACTGCTGCTTCCTGTACTAAGATACTGAAAAGTAGTACACCGAAACAATCCATATACTTACGTACTTTCACTCTCAGTCGTGTCGTGCCAGTCCCCCTGCTGTGTGTCTTCCAAGCTTCACCTTCGTTCGTCATCGGCCAGCGAGCCAAACAGCGCCATCTTTGCGCCACCGGTCGCCGATCACCTCCCTCTGTGTGTGTGTCTCTCTCTCTGTATATCGCTCGGCTTCAAGGCCTGTCCTTTATCATTGGACATTTCTTGTCTGGCGATGGCCTTCGCCCGGCGAAAGCATGATGATAATGATGATGATGACGATGATGATGATAGATAGATAGTGTGGCACTGGTCATGTCGGGACCTATGGATGGTGGTGGTGGCGGTGGGTGGATGGATGCATAGGATGGATGTCATTAGGCGGCCGTCCGATCGTGGCCTCGATTTCCCCAAGGCCTCCAGGATTCCTGATGGATTCTCACCATCGTGATCGGGGGAATTGTTTTCTTTGGGAGCCTACAGTGACGATGACAATCTTGGATGGATAGGCATCCGATAGAGATCCCACGCTCCTCGCCCATCTCGCAGATAGGACCTCATCCAGGCAGGCAGGTAGGTCCTCCTACGGGCCCACGACTCCATCGATGAGTCGCGCGAACGACGATGCGAAGACCGCGTGGGTTGGCGGAACTGGAATTCGTTCATTCGTTCGAGGTATGGAGACCGACAGAAGGCAACGGAAGGGGAGAGTCCAAACCTTCCTCCTCCTTCTCCACATCATGACCGTGTGTGGACATCCACAAGCCCTCTCTCCCTCTCCCTCTCCCTCTCTCCCGGCAACTAAGCAGTAGCGCAGCGCACACGCGCTAGACACGGCCGAATGTCCAATTATAATTCCCACGGCCATCACGCAAAGCACGAAGCGACATGGATTGCTTGGGAAAGTTCAGGGCCTAATCAATAAACTCCATCGATAATTCCCCAGGGCTTTTCTATGCCCGTCGACCGACTCCAGACGAAATCAGCCCAAATTCCCCGGTGCGAGCGGGCCTGGCTGGGTCACCGTTCTCCCACGCCGCTTTTGCTTCGCCTTGCCCGCCTTGCTGACTACTGGGAACCCCGACGTCCGCAGCACGCCCGCCGCTCCCTGGTTGGCCGAGGAGTGGCACACACGGCGGGCATGCGAGGCCGACTGGACGACGATAACTATAACTGTTAGGGCGTGCATACTCGGGACGGGCGGGGACTGGACCTCGCTCGTCTCATCGCCATGCTTCGCTGGGTTTCCATCGGCCGTCGGATGAAATATAGTACTACTATGCCCGGCGCGGCCTGATTGACTCTCCATGGACGTACTGTATATCCCGGCTGCTCTTTCGGTCGTGACGAGGGCTTATGTCATGCGAGGAGGCGCGGGTAGGTATTGGGACCGGACTGTATGACAGTGTATCATCTATTGTGTAGTGTATAGCGACGGTTTTATTTTCCCACTGCGCTGCTGCCGCCGCTGTTCGTGACCATCGCTGCTGGAGGGAGTCCGTTGGACCGACCTGGGGAAGACAGATACGAGCGAGGACAGGTGGACTCTCTCGCAGTCCGCGCAAGCCTTCCCTCTCTCTCAGAGCTTCTTCTCCACAACGGTTGGTTCTTTCCCCCTCGCCTTCTCCGTCCAAACGTCTGCTGCACCGCTCATCGGTCGTGCGGACTGGTCTTTTCCCTGCCTGCCTGCCTGCCTGCCTGGGAAAAGGCACGATGGAGAGCAGCAGCAGCAGCAGCAGGAGGAGGAGGGGAGGAGGAAGAGACGTTCGCGACCTCAACTGCTGATCGCCCGTTAATTTACGCTCTACCATGGCGGCGTGCGATACTCCTGGAGCTGTGTGTGTGTGTGTATGTACAGAGAGGACAGGACGGTGGTCGTCCACACTGTCGACATGTTCCTTCCAGAGAGCGGTGCCTGTGTGTGGTGTGTGTCTGTGTGGTGATGGATATAGAGAGAGAGAGAGAGTGGGTTTGTGAGTGTGAGTGTGTGCGTATAGTGTGAGTGAGTGTGTGTGTGTGTGTGTGCCCGAAGATCGACTTCCGAACCACGCAGCAGACGCATGCCTAGTACGTATAGGCATAGGCAGAGGCGTACGCAACGGATGGAACGCACGCACCACCACTCAGCCCAGAGAGATACAGTAGGTGTAGGTGAGTCCTGGTAAAAACAATCCAGTAGCAATACCGTCGTAGTACAGTAACAGTACAATAGCAGTCCAGTGGCAGTCCAGTGGCAGTCCAGGACAGCACAGGACTAGGCAGTCGTCGTGAATATGCAGGTGTAGTCATCCATCTCCACACTTGCGCCGGGGCTGAATCTCTCTCCCTCCCTCCCTGCTGCTGCTGGCTGCTGCTGCCTCTTTTCCCTTGCCCCACCGCCGTGTGCCCACAGATAGAGAGAGAGAGAGACACACACACACACACGTATCCACACACACACACACATATCCACACACACATAGACACACAGCTGAGAGAGAGAGAACCCTTGGATCCCCTAATCACCGTCACCCGTCACCGTCACCCACCACCCACCACCCACCCACACTCCTCCTCCTTCCCTGTGATCCCTCTCTCTATCTCTCTCTTTCTCTCGCTCTCCTCCACCCGTCACTGCATCCACATCAATTGATTCCCTGGTTCCTGGCCGTTTCACCATCTCATCTCGTTGACCCAACTTCTTCTCTTCTTCCTCCTCTTCTTCTCCTCCTCCTCCTCCTCCTCCTCCTGACCAACAAACAACTCACTACTCTCTCTAACCAGACCATCACCGCTCTGACCAGACCAGACCATCATCGCTCAGCCGGCCAGCCAGCCTGCCCCATCGACCGCACCAACGCACAATAACCGCCAAACATCAGCGTGACTTCGTTTCGCCTATCCATCAAACCGCCCGCCTACCGCCTACCGCCGCCCATCCACCTCCTGGTCCTGACCCATTCACGACCATTCTGCCGCCCAAACCCACCCAGGAACTCGGCTACCGACCGTTCGACTCAACCATCGTCCCCCTTCCCGTCCGCCCATCCAACCATCCTCGGAGCACCAGCGCGAGTGGGCCGTTCTCCTACTCTGAACCGACCATCACCGTTCACACACACTCTGCACCAGCGTCTCTGCACCACCATCGTCATCGTCGAAGAGAACATCAGCCACCGCCGAGACCCAATGGATTCTTTATCAATACCCAACTCCCCCGAGGACAACTCATCATTCACTCCATCATCATCATCACCATCCACCACCACCACCACTCCTCTAGACCACTCAGCCTCATCCGACCTTCACATCGAAGAGCAATTGGAACTCATCGACCACGGTGAAGAGGACATCGCCGACGACAAGGACACCACCACACAGGACCAGCAAGAGGACCCCGCCGACGCCGACGACAAGATGAACTTCTCTTCGCCCCACCACAACTACTACCACAACCAGTCATATCAACAACAGCGACAACAACAACAACAGTCACAATCACAACAACACCACCACCGCTTCTCATCGAGTCAGACCTTCCTCAACATGGAAGACCTCGAGACACCTTCGACGAGCCCGCCGCCGTCTCTCACCCACTCATACGCCACTTCGACCAACTCGTCCGCTTCACAATCATCGCCCGCGCCCGTCATCGTCCACTCCAAGGCCGCCAAGAAGCGAAAGTCATGGGGCCAAGAACTCCCTCAACCCAAGACCAACCTTCCTCCCCGGAAGCGGGCCAAGACCGACGACGAGAAGGAGCAGCGCCGGATCGAGCGCATCAAGCGGAACCGCGCCGCCGCCCACAACTCCCGCGAACGCAAACGACAGGAGGCCGAGGGCCTCGCCGTCGCCCTCGCCCACGCCAACGCCGAACTCGAGGCCTACCGGAGGTTGCATGGCCCGCTCCCGGCCGACATCGTCCTCCCGGAAGTCACCGTCGTCACCGAGAGCGCCGACACCCCCGTCCCCTCCTTGACCGATGGCCGGAGCTCGATGGATGAGGCCGGCACCGGCCCCTCGTCCCCCGCCGACAGCCTGTGGCACAACAGCATGATCAAGCAGGAGCCCCTCCACGACTCCCTCCTCCCGATGCACCTCCCCGCCTCCTCCTTCGAACGGGAGAGCCCGCTCCTGAACGCCGCGAAGCCGTCGCTGCTCGCGCTGAACCCGACACAACATTCTGCAGAAATGTTGTGCGACCTGCCGTGTCGGTTCAGCCTGAGCAGCGCGCGACCCACGCCGCGTTCAACACCAACAGCGGTAAGAACAACGCCAACTCCCTCTTGGTGGGCAACACTTTTTCTTTCACTACTGCCGCCAACACCGCCGCAACTACCGAGGACCTCTTCCTCGATTCGAAGTTTCAGCTCGATGCCAACGCCGCTCCCTCATGCGGCACCGGTCTCGGCGCATTAGATCCCTTTGCGGCTTTCGCCCACGGCGCCTTCGACGCGACCTTTTCCAACCAACTCTTCTCCTTCGATGACTACCTTCACGATCCCACCTCCAGCTCTTGAATGAGCCCGGTGAGGTAGAAGAAGTCGGCATTGGAGCAACGAACAGGACCGAGCCAACTCCAACCACCACCACCAAAAGTGAAGCAAACACCCACCAGACAAAACCCCCCAACCTCCACATCTCCCTCCTCGGGAGGAGGATTCCTCAGATCCTCCGACCAGTCGACGCACCACCCTCGACCCAAATCCTGCAAACGAACTTCGCGATCGCTTCCTCTCTGGAGGATCAACCCGCTGCGCGCCGTGATTCGATTCACTTGGCGACGGGGTTTTTCCAATTCCATTTTCTAGCGCGCGAAAAGATCATCTGCAAAACCGGGCCGGGGTCCGTCCGTCTACACCTCCGAGGTCGCACTTTGAGAATACCTCTCTCAGAGTCAAGATGGGGATCACTTTGGAGGACCCCGTCGGAAGGGACTTTTTTTTGCTTCCTTTCACTCTTTCACACACGCAAACATCATCGAGAGGGCACTTTTGGCAGGCGTCGGAAAATCCGAACTGTTTGGCTCAAATTCATCAGGAAAGAACCTCGTCCTGGAACATCGTACAAGCTCCTGTTCCTCCCTCCCACCACTCCCGCGGAGAAGAAAGAAATTTGGGGGATTTTTCTCCATCTGATGGGCTGCTGTCTTGACAATCACGCGTGACGTCCCCCCTTTGCTGTTCTCTTCACCGAGACGAAAGCCGAAGGGGGGATCGCGTGATTGAGCGCCTTTGATGGGTCTCTTTCCCCCCCGTTTTCCCTTCTTCCTCCGTCTCTCGCTTGGGAAAGCTTGTACCTGTTCTCTGTTTTCTATCTTCCTGGACGATATTCCCCGCCATTTTTCTCTGGCATCGATTTTGGATCTGGATTTTTTTTACCTTTGGGGTCGGGCAGCAACGCGGAAAGGGATCTCTTTTGAGGACCACACCACACCACACTCTCTCTCTGGTTGGAGCTACGCCTTTTTGGTGAGCCGAGGGAGAGGGAGGGGGAGAGGGAATCGGGAGAAATAAATATTAATGTCTTGTCTTTGTTTTGTGGGAGAGGGAGAGAGGGCGAAAAAGTATACACACACACACACACAGCGCGGCGTCACGGAGAGTGGGATTGGGATTTGGGAATCGGGATTCGGGAATCGGGGCGGCGGGGCCCCCATCGGGCGGCCCTTTGTGCTATTTATTGTTTGTTTTTGAACTCGCTGTTTTTATTTTCGAAGTTCTTAGTTGAGACTCCTACTCGCTTATGATCTTTTTCATATCGAGAGAGGAAATTTGAACGTCTTTGCTGCTCGAACTGCCTCCACTCTCTCTGTTCTTCTTCTTCTTCTTCTTCTTCTTCTTCTTCTTCTTCTTCTTCTTCTTCTTCTTCTTCTTCTTCCTGGTACCGATCCTTTCTCGTCGTTGGTCTTTTTCTGCTTCTCCCCCCCTCTCTCCTCAGACGATGCGAAATCCAATCCTGGTTATCTCCCTATCCCTTTCCTTTTCTCTTCGCGCGCAATTGGAGTATGTGTGATGCGCCACTCCTTGACTATCTATCTTATCAACGGCCTCGACAGGATCCGATGAAGAGACGACACCTGTGCAGTAGCAGACAGACTCCCACGATGCCTTCCCATCAAACAATCCGACTGGGGGTTATATCTACAAATGACCACTGATGACAAAGAAGATGGATACGACTATCCCTCAGCGCCCATGTCTTCATGCGCCACCGAAAACAAGGTTTCCGAGCCGTCCGGCGAATCAGACCCGCATGATTCACCACGCTACACACACCTGCATGACGGCATGGGCAGGGGTGGCGCGTGGGACGACACGACACGACCCCGTTCGAGACCCTGCTAACTCGGAGGTCCCGCTCCTGAGACGACTCCCGCCCGTTGGTTCGGTTTGATCTTCTCGTCGTGGGAAAGGAGTTCGTCGGCTCGACTCTCGTCCATCGGGGAGAGCCCCCCGGCCGAACCACTGCGCGCGATGTCCATCGCTAGCGGAGCGCTCGTGCGCGTAGTAAACGCGTTCGCGCCAGAGCTCTCTGTCTCTTCGGGATCGACTTCCCCCCAGCCAAGGTTCGACATGTGATGGTCCAAGCGACCGATAGACGCGCAGACAGGTGGTCTCATCCTCGCATGCACGCCAGGACAGGACCTGCTCCGCACTATCTCTCTTCTCGCTCTCACTTCCGCACGAGGACCCGCAATCGAGCACAGAGGCTGGATCGCCGTGCAGCTTCCATTCCGGGACTGTTTCAAAACGCCTCTTGAAGCTTCACCGGTGACGCGAAACCGTCCACGCCGACTCCTCAGCGCCCCGTGCAGGCGGGAGATGCCTCGATTGGATCACATGCCCTGCATCCGTGGCTTGGATGGGCGTCCACATCGCTGCATCGCTGCAGATGCGATTCGAGTGGCTGTCGCTGGGGGGCTGAGGATTCCGCGGGGAATGTCGTCCCTGCTCCTCTCCCTCGTTGATCGTTCGAACTTCGGTGTGGTGCGGCGGGGGTATATATGTTGCGCTGTGTCCCCGAGGAATCATAGTCACAACTGTGCTCTGGTGGCGGATCATATCTTTTATACCTTTCTGATCGATCCCGATATCATGCCTGTTGCCGAAGGAGCAACGGTGCCGCCGCTGGGTGCTGGTGCAACCAGTGTCTCCCTCGAGCAGAACTTCCTCCGCGTGCTCGTCGAGCCAGGCCCCAAGGACACCGAAGTCGAGTGAGTCCCCCCCTGGCAAGTGCACATCCGTCACAGACATCCCAACCCCGAAGACAAATCCTCCCGACGCTGACCCGCAATCCTCCCTTCTTCCCCTCAGCATCGTCGCCGTCCACGGCCTCAACCCCACCAACGGCTCCAACCATGCCGAGAACACGTGGACCAAGGGCCAGACCCTCTGGCTCAAAGACCTCCTCCCGCAGAAGCTCAAGTCCGCGCGCGTCATGCTCTTCGGGTACAACGCCAACGTCGCCTTCCAGAGCTCGACCGCGGGCGTCCTGGAGCAGGCGCACAACCTCCTGAACCGGGTCCGCATGAAGCGCCGCCGGGACCAAGCCGAGCATCGCCCGCTCATCTTCATCGCGCACAGCCTCGGCGGGATCGTCGTGAAGAGGGTAAGATCGATCCCGGAAACGGGGTGGTTTCCCTTCCACATCCGCTGACGGGATTGCCCCCACCCCGGCACAGGCCCTCGTCGTCGCGAGTCAGGTCGAGCGCTACAGGCCCATCCGCTCCTCGACGTACGGCATGGTCTTCTTCGCCACGCCGCACCGCGGCGGCGAGTTCGTCCCCCTGGGCAAGATCGCGGCCAAGATCGTCCGCGCCGTCCATGCGGCGCCGACCAACAGCTTCCTCGAGTCCCTGGAGAAGGACAGCCTGTTCGCGAGTTCGCAGATCGACGACTTCCGCAGTCAGCTGGAGGACTACCAGGTGTTGAGTTTCTTCGAGACGAGACCGCTCCCTCACGTCGGCATTGTAAGCCACTCTTCCATGTTGATCGCTTTGGAGCGGTGTGGGCTGACAAGCCGGTCAGGTGGTCGACCAGCAATCTGCCGTGCTCGGCCTCAGCCACGACCGGGAGAACAACGTCGCGCTCGATCTGGATCACACGCAGATCTGCAAATTCGACCCCGAGAGGAACCGGGAGGAGTATGAGCTGGTCGAGGATCTCATCACGGAGATGGTCGACGACGCCATCGTCGCGCACGAGGAGAGCCGCCGGGTGGGAAACATCCCGCACGCCTCCGCTTCTGACACCCCCGAGGCGGTCTCGCCGGACCAATTCCCCGATGAGACCATGTCCTACGACTCGAGGATGTACCTCCCCGGCTCCTCCCCCGA
The DNA here is from genome assembly GCF_010015565.1 of Dissoconium aciculare CBS 342.82. Classification (NCBI taxonomy): domain Eukaryota; kingdom Fungi; phylum Ascomycota; class Dothideomycetes; order Mycosphaerellales; family Dissoconiaceae; genus Dissoconium; species Dissoconium aciculare. Next base: position 1,095,717 of record NW_022984959.1, on the reverse strand, counting down.
CCCGGGCTACACTTCTCAATCGTCTCCGCGACTCCTCATGGCTGGATCGCCTAACCCGGGCTTCTCCCCGCAAGCCTCGCCTCGCATGAACATGCCAGGTTCCCCCAACCCGGCGTTCAACCCCGGGCTCGGCTTCACGCCGTACACCTCTGCTCCGACCAGCCCGGATCTGGGCGCGGGACCTGCTTTTGCAACTCCCCCCGAGCGCCACAACAGCGACGACACCCGAGACGTAGCGCGATCCGTCCTCTCCATGACCCTCTCCGACACCACCGCCGCCGACGACGACGACGGGCGCCGCCGCAGCTCCTCCACCCTCGCCACCAGCCCCAGCATCGACTCGGCCTCGACGGCCTCCCGCGTGACCTCCCGCCAGAAGGCCTCGCCCAACATCTGGCGGTCCATCGGCATGAACCTCTCCGACACCTCGGGCGCGAGCTTCCGGTCGGCCGCCGCCGCGGGCCAGCTCGACCTCGTCCGCGACCTGCTGGAGAAGAAGAACCTGGCCATCGACAACAGCGGCGTGCGCGACGGCTTCACCGCCCTGGCCGAGGCCGCGCTGCACGGCCACGAGGCCGTCGTCGCCTACCTGATCGGGAAGGGCGCCAACCCGGCTTTTAACTGCGTGTCCACGACCAAGCAGTTCGGCAGCATCTATAACACCCCGCTGGCGCTCGCCGCGGGGAAGGGCCATCTGGGCTGCATGAACCTCTTGATGGATGCCTATCCTTACCCCAGGATCGATCTGGAGGAGGCAATGCGGGCAGCGAAGTATCGGAACCGCGCGGATGCGATCAGGCTGCTTAAGGCGAGGGACGGGGGGTTGGAGTAGATGATGATGATGATGATGATGATGATGATGATGATGATGATGATGATGATGATGATGCGACGCGCTCGGTTCGCGGGTGATGACGATGATTTGTGTTTCCTTCGCAAAGCTGTGGACCGTTCCTTCCCGTACCGTTCGTCAACCGATGATGTACTCGTCCCAAGTCCCTTCGTCCTCTGCGCCCAGATCGCGAGCCCAGTTGTGCTGCGCGGAATAAATCGGCCCCACGAAGATGTGATACCCTCCGTCGAGATCCTTCCGCAGGACAAACGGCATCGCGCACCCCCTGACCGCCACGACCAAATCCCCAACCCGGGCCCCCCTCGGGGCGATCGTGGCGAGATATAGCTCCTGCGACGCTTGGCGGATCCCCAGAGAAGCCAAGACGCCATTTCGCGACACCTCCTCGACCAAGGCGTGGTGCACCCATGACCATTTGGGCGCGGTTGACATGCCATCGCTGTCTTGACCGTAAAAATCCTCATACGAGATCCGGTTGCGCATCATGGCCTCGGCCCAGTCCCCGAGCGCCCTGTGGAACCCGTCGTGGTGCCGCTCCAGCCCGAGCACGGAGCGCGGCAGGCCGGCCGTCCAGTCGTGGAAGTCCCATCGGCAGCGGGCGCCGAGGTTCTGGAAGGCGACGATGTTCCGTCGCGTGGCGATCGGGCAGTGCACGTCCCGGTCGGACGTCGTCGGGTAGAGTCGGTCGATGGTCCCGATGATCCGGGCGCGGACGACGAGGATCTTCGCGTCAAGGATCCTCCAGGTCGGATGCTCGGCGGTCGGGGCCCGCTCCTTCGGGGAGCTCATCGGGTCTTGTATCCGGCTGTCCTCTCTTTGCAGCCTCGCCCAGAAGGTATTCACCGACGACCAGTCCGCTACCCAAGATGGAGCGCCGACCAATCTGTCATCGGAGGTGAAGATCAGACTGTCGAGAGATCCCGTATAGTCCAGCAAGCTGGTCGTGAGCGTACGGAAAGCGTCGTCCAGGGAACTCGAATCGTAATCGATCACGGCTTGATCTCGTGATAGCAAAATCCCTCGCGCGCCGAAGAACTTGTCCTTTGCTTCCGTCGAACTCCTCGTGGCAATCGCCCAAGCCAGGGCTTGAGTTGCAGGAACGTGCACAGCAATCGCAGCCCGTACTCGCAGCGGCCACAATATGAGTTTCGCGACGAGGAAGAACAAATGTTTGGCGGCGTAGAAGAGGAACAGAGGCAGCAAGATCGAAAGGAACCACACCCACCAAAGGGTCTTTTGGAAACCTAGGATGACGCCGAGCCAGGCTCCGATGCACGACAGGAAAAACAGGGCAGGTAGGAGGGACTGCAAGACGTGAACGGCGAACGTCCAACGATCAGCGAAGCGACTCAACTCGGCTAGCTCGGCCTGATCCGACAGCCTCTTCAGCGTTCCGACCGGAGCGCTGCCGTCCACCTTCCGGCGTGCTTCAAGTTCCCTGCATAACGAAACGAGTTGCAGCCAAGGCTCCAAATACGCAGGCAACGGTGAGATCTCCTGTGAGAGGAAAGCAGCCTCGAGTCGAGATAGCACCTTCTCTAGATCTCGCCAGGCTATGCTCCGTTTCCCACATATGACGGTCGCATCGCGGCTCAGGAGGATCTCCTGGAGGGTCCAATTGCGTGTGATCCATGGATGCGTGAACAGGGCTCGGAATGCAGCATCCTTCTTTTTCGATAGACCCGTGGCCGCAAGCCTGCAGTACAGGCAATGTGAGAGCCACCCCGATTCCACCGACGCATACCTGTTAAGAGACCTGATCGCGTCGTCCGTCAGAGATCCGCCGGATCCGAGGTCGACATAGACCACGCGGGCCGCAGAGAAGATTCGTCCCATGAGGAGGATCTGCCGGCTCTTTTCTGCCGCATCGGCTTGATTGATACAGATGGCGTCGACCCAAATGCAGATGCTCTGCCGGCAACGCCGTCGTAAATTCCGAAGCGCGACAATACAGTTCCAGGGCACGCTGATGGTATGCTGTCCGCATTGAATATTCCAGCGATCATCCGAGGGATCGCCCCATACGTATGAGAGGGCCGCAAATTCGGGGTCATGGTCTAGATCGACCATCCGCATATCACCCCGGATCGGATCGTCGTTTCTCTTGCAGTTGACTTCTAGTTGGAAGATTCGGATGAAATTCCCATTTCGCGACAGGCGGACCCCATTGCTCCCATGTGTTGATTCAGATCCTACGAAGAGACTGTGACGTCGAATATCGTCTCCCGGATGTAGCTGCTGGAGATTAATGTCTTGTGAGAGATTCGCCGGAGGACGATCCTTGCCGCGACTGAGGACTGCTCGGGCTGGCACTACGGGGTAAGCGGTGGGACCTTGTGACAAGTTGTAGTCTCCGCGTCCTGGTGAGCTCTTGAGCACTTCCAGACCCATGTTTTTTCAAGACACCCAGCGGGGTTCGATGTTGACGCGAGGCAGCAAATCGTGCATGGGTTTGCTTCAAGAAACACTCGACCGGCATTCATCAATGTGACCAGAATAGGATGGAGCAGTGTCGATTCCCAGGAACACGGATAATTCCAGGCATGGCGAACAACATATCGCAGCCCTGTAGCATGACCGGTGTCAGATGCAATGTACATTTTGAAATGCCAAGAACCAGGCCTCTCGCTTATCTGCAGCATAGTACCGCATTCAAACGGCCCAGACTAGTCGTTTGAGCGAGCTGGTGTCGACATGGCTACCGCGTGCTAGCGGTTGTTCTCATAATGCCAAGATACGTCGGAGTTGAGGCGCATGCACGGTGGCTTGCTCAGGTGATGTCTGTTCCTTCCGCAGACTCGGGCTTAGAGACCCGAGAGACAGTTGCCCCCGATACATCTTCGGCCCTCTTGTCGTTGTGTTGGATCTATCATGTGGAACTCTTGAATAATCTCTGTTGCGGCATTCGTACTTTCCCGTTCCCGGTTGACACTGTGCCGATACACGCGCGCAACGCCGAGGGCCCGCGAACACAAGAATGCCTCGGGCTACCAGATCTCGGCTAATCGCGGCGAGCACACTCACCGCAGACGTCGTGCTAGTCGTCATTTCCATATTTGATAATCTGATGTATTACGAGGAGTTTGATGCTGCGGTCACGGTTGGCACGAGCCGGTGCTGGCGAAGGCCTGAGCGGCAGGGAGAGAAAGTCGATCCTGGTGCTTGAGAAAGTCCCACAATCGTCAGAGAGACATTCAGCCCAAAATACTTCAGGCCTCTGGTCAGCGACGAAAGAATCATTGCCGCTCGAATCAAACCCCTGTCACGATTCTCCAGTCCATATCAATGGTATTCGAACGGTAATGTTATAGAAATGTTTGTGATATACAGCGTGCGTGCACATCCCCGCGCGAGCGCCTCCTTCCAATCGTACACATTACTTTCCCCTCTACTCATACAAGAGATATTCATCTCGAGGACGACGCCGCGCCTTCACTCTGCTGCCCATCCCCCTGCTGTGATGATTGCCCGCCGGGTCTCCCCACCGCCAACTGCTCCACCATCTCCACCGCCCCATCGGGATCGTCCTTGTTATACAAGAAAAGGCCCTGCAACGCCGCCGTGCTCACTTTCCCGACCACACCCACCTCCCTCGCTCTCTTGAGGAAAGCCTCCTTCCTAGCATCCTGCGGCACCGCCGGATCCGCATAGAATCGATCCCACAACCGGCCCATCTGCCACTCGTCCGCGTGGTCCAGATGCAGAATCATATCAACGCGTCCCGGCCTTATCAGCGCGTCGTCCAGCCTTTCGATGTGATTCGTCGTCATGAAAATCACCCTCTCCTCCGCACTGGCCACTCCGTCAAGCGCATTGAGCAGGCCGGAATACGTCACATTGGCGCCGGAATAGCCGTCTGCTTCGCGCTGCTGGCGGCGGTTGCTGAAGGCGGCGTCGGCGTCCTCGAGAAGCACGATGGTGTGCGGGGGGACGTTGATCAAGAGGTGGTTGAGCAGGTCGTCGGTGAGACCGCGCTGACTGAGACTCAGCATTGCGATGTTGCAGTCCATGGCACCGGCCAGGGCTTGCACGAAGGAGGTTTTACCTGTGCCCGGCGGGCCGTGGAGGAGATAGCCGCGGCGCCGTGGGATGCCGCGGTCGAGGTACCAGGTCCTCGCGTCGAGGAATTCGCGCATGTCGGCTTGCACACGCTCGGCGAGACCTTCGGCCAGCACGACGGATTCGAGGGGCCGTTTTCGTTTGGGCGTGCCGGAGATTTCCCAGGCGGTGTTGCGGCTGGTGTAGACGACGGTTTTGCCCTCGTTCAGCGAGAGGGACATTTGATGGGCTTCGGTGAAGAGCTCCTGGAAGATGTGGCGGTGGTAATATAGGGTGGTCAATTTGACGGTTTCGAAAGGTCGGCCGTTGGCATCGAAACTGCGTCCTTCGCGCTCCCGGCTGACGGCGATGAAGGCGTTTTTGAAACGCAGAATGTGTTTCCCGTGGCCGGGGACTAAAGCGAACGCCGTCCTTTCGGCGCCGGTCGCGGTCTTCATGATATCGGTCTTGATCTGAAGATGATGCAGGCCCGGAGTGAATTTCCGAAGCAGGTATTCCACTGCCCCGCTGCTACGTTGTTGACCGCCCTGGACGACCTGCTCATGGTAATGCCGCGTCATCCAATTGAGGACCCATTCGTACGATGCATCATGCCGGGTGATTTCCAGGTCTACCAGCATCCGCCGCCGTAGCAATGAGGCACCATGGCGAAGTCCGAGCGACCCATACCGAACTGCGGCGCCTAATGCTGCGAGGCCAAAGCCGGCTGTAAACAGCGGATTATTGAACAATTGAGAATAGATTCCGGCATTCCCATCGCCGGCTTCGGACAGGGACTTGATGATGTCTTCACGTGGTGAGATTTTCGCAGGAATGGCTTCTATCACCGCTGTCTTAGTTCCATCTTGATCCATGAACGATGTGGATTGTATCAATAGCGAGCGTTGATGATATCGATTTCGTGTTGAGGTCGCATAGTTGGATTATTGACAAGATCTGATGAAGAACCGATGCATGGAAGTACAGGTGATTGTCGGGATTAGGGTTGTCGTTGGGCTTACGCTTCAAGCCTGAGGTTGAAGGTTACGGAGAACGAGACAGATGCGCGTCGGAAACATCTCACCAGGCTGGAATAACCATCGCCTCGCGTCTTCTTTCTGATCAACTTTCCGCCTCGAAGCGCATTCGCTTCTGTGAATCTCTAATTACTTGCTGAAGATTGATCCTGAACAGTGTTACCTCATCAATACCTTCAAGGCCGTCCTCCAGATGTGGTGACTCAATGGCGGCACCCTCCAGCCGACTCTATCGCATATAAAATCGAGAAAATGGAATCAGGTAGGTCAGAACAAGGTATCCTGTGCAGGTTTAATAGACCGTGATTCATCGCAGCGTCGGCCGTTTAAAAGTTTTGCCATCCCTTTGAAGTTCGGAGCTTCGGCAACGAGGCCACTGGCCTCCTCGATGAGGACGACGATGACTATGATGACGAGACGGACTTGTTGTGTAGGAACGAGCCCGTGCCACGCTCAACGCGAGAAGTCGTTGATGTCCAAACGCTTTCGCATATGCCGCGATTCTCATGAAACGTTGCAAGAAATGGAAGTAAGCCCCGATGAGTTTTGGGCCAAGAAATAAATACCTCGTACGCGAGACCATGTTCATCGGCATAGCACTGTTGCCGATAGGGGCAACTTGATCTCCTCATTTCCACAACTCCTTCGGAATTGGGCAATACAAAGGATAGCAAGACCTTGGACCGCATGCCGAATGCCAATAACGCATGTAAAACGCTCGCGACTCAACGCCCAAGAAGCACAAGACGTGCAAGCCGAGCGACGAAATTCGGCCCAGCCATGGCCCGGGAATGTGCGCCAGCGGATGGAGGAAGAGGTTGTACACCACACGGCTGACCACATGGGCAAAAATGGCGATTGTCGCGATGATCGCAAGGCGGGTGTTGGACAGCGATGCTGACAATAGATCGACGAACAACATGCTGGAATTGCGGGCCGCATTCCGATGGAAATCTTGCTGTCGTCGACGTGGTCGCTCTTGCTATTGCAATGACGGCGATAGTGATCGCAATGCCTTTACTGCTGCTGTTGCTGTTACTGGCCAGGGCGCGATTCCTGTTTCGCCACCGAAATTGGGCGGACGATCATTTTGGTGACTGTCATCATTTGACAACACTCCTCTCTACACCGCCGTGAAGCCATGCCACTGGGCACTTTGTGAAATTGATCGTCCATCGAAGCTTATCCCGGCGGCAACTCGTGACGACTCTACAGGAACTGGGCCGGGCCGGAACTCTGGGTGTTGGGTCTACTCGGGGTAGCAGTCCCGAGTCAAAGGTCACACCCCAACGCAGGGGAACATGTGCCTGTAGCGGAGCACGGCGACTGAGGCCTCAACGACACCTCGGTTAGGCCTCCCCGCCCAGCGTCACAGTCACTCAACAATTTACGTGTAGATGTAAGTGGCGTTCAGCCGGACGTGCAGTAGTTTACTTTGTATGCAGACGCGTGGCACAGTGGTACTCAAACCTTCTTCGAGCTTCGCAAAGCTTGGCCTAATCAGGCCAGCGGACCTCACCTCCCAATCACTGCCCATGCTTTACCAACTCTCTTCACCTCCTCCATCACCACCACCACAACGAGGCGCGGCATTCTCCGGAAAGGACGACTGCCCCAACTCCTACGTTGCAGTATGATGTCGGTGGGCCTCAGCTATGAATTGTCCCACAAGACGTGATAATGCATGTTTCACGGCACCAGCAGCGCAAGAGATGAGCTATCTAAAGCAGAAAAACTTACCTACATTGTGTGCGTCCTCGTGATGGTCGTCCACATGAGGCACAGCATGGCAGCAGAACCACGGGCGGAGATAAGTGGCTTTATCGGGGTTGCTGCGCGTCATTGTCCTTCAACGCATGCCCGTGTTCAGCTAACCCCGAGCTCACCATGGGCCTCTTCTGGCAACTGGAATGCGAGATGACGGCATGATTAAACTCTCCGAAGAGCCTTACTTTCTCGCATATATCCCCTGCTCAATCCTCACGATATTCTCATCATCCTGCGATATCAGGCAAGAGAGAAGTCTTCTTTACTCAGCGATATCCAAGAATCTCAGATCCCATCATGTCGTTCCCTTACAAGTCGGCGCTCGTGCTGGGTGCCACCAGCGGGATCGGATTGGAGATCGCGCACCGTTTGGTGTCCCAAGGCGTCTTCACCATCGTTGTCGGTCGCCGTCAAGACCGCTGGCTACGCCTTTGACATCGCCAAGTTCGAGACTGCCGCGAGCTTCGTTGACACGTGAGTGAAGCTTGAGACCCTTCTCTGCATAGTTGAGCAGTCGTACTGACCCATATTCCAGCGTCACCAAGAACCACCCCGGCTTGCAAGCCTTATTCCTCAACGCCGGTGTTCAGCACGTCATGGACGTCAGCAAGCCTCACACTGTCGAGATCTCGAAGCTGTCAGAAGAAATCAACATCAACTACTTGGGTGTAGTGAACATTTTCAACGCTTTCCTTCCTTTTTTCCAGAAGAAGCCTGCCAGCGAGAAATCGGCCGTCATTGTGTAAGCTTCATCGTGGAGCGTCATGTCGTCAAGACTATCATTGACAAGGCATGAAATTACAGCACTACCACTAGCTTGGAGACCGTCCCATACCCCATGGTCTTCGGTTACAGCGCCAGCAAAGCCGCAACTCGATCCTGGATTCTCAGCGCCCGTGAACAGCTGAAGGCAGCAGGTGGCCACAAGATCAACCTCATCGAGCTTTACACCCCGATCGTGCAGAGTAAGTGGTCTCACTTGATGACCATGAGCCATTGGGGAAAGTACTGACGCAGGTTATTCCAGCCGAGCTCCACGACAAGCAACCCGGCTGGGGTCCCGGCCGCGAGACCGGCATGCCCGTGAAGGATTTCGTCACTGCCGCCTTTGAAGGCTTCGCGGCCGAGAAGGAGACCGTCGCCGTTGGTGAGCCCCAGAAGGCTATGTTTGAGGAGTTCGAGCAGAAGCGCAACGAGCGCACTGGACCTTTCTGGGATATGGTGAAGAAGCACAACCCTGGTATTCATCAGTTGGACTAGATCACACCTCATTCTATCCCCAGGTGACAGTGCGCTTTCGATGCTCACCAGGCTTATCCTGAGTGCGCAGAGAATTCGGGAAAGACACCCATCAGACTATCCCAATTGGGGTCCACCAAGCTCAAAGATTGATTCTCTTGCTTCCCAAGTGCATAACAACTCACGATGGACCATCCCTTTCAACCGTTTCTTGGAATCTCCGTCGGTACTCCTTTGCACGTGAAACTTACACCATCACCCTCCACAACAACGGTAAGTTGCTCTGTTTCTGGCAGGACAGGAACACCTTCGTCAACAGAACAAGGGCCATTCCACCACGAGATGACCGCCGAAGTCAATGCGCTCAAGAAGCCGCCAGGCAGAGCAGGAGTGCCGCTCTTGACCTCCGCGGCGGTCGCAATCCGCCACCACCTAATCTTCGCTGTGGACGGTAATCTAGCCTTGTACGTCTTTCCAGCTTTGAACGCGGCCGTGTTCATCCAGAATCGGAGGTCGAACTGGTCGCCTGCTAGTGGTTCGAGCGCGCCGAATGGAATCCTAATAGATTTGGGCGCTCCTGGGCCCAGGACGATGAAATTGGCGGAGTTCCACGTGCGTGTAGGCTCGCTGGGCGGGCTGCTGAATCTGGTAATCTGAGGCAAAAGTGCTTCTTCTCCTAGGGGCGTGAACTCGAGGCCTCCCTGTAGCAGTGCGGCGACTGGCGAGAGTATTGTATCCGAGCTGTAGATCACGACCGCTTTGTCGGCGCAGAGAGTCGCGGTGATGTCGAAATCGAAAGGTGATTTTCCTGAGAGGTCGAGTTCGTCGTGGCTGGCGTGAAGGCTCACTGTGATCGAAGGACGTGAGATCGAGGAGTCCGCCATCATGACGAGTGAAGCCGCTGGATCAAACGAGCAAGTAGTGGACAGGACTCTTATGTTGGGCAGACAATTGGAACCCGTCCAGACACATTATGGGAGGAAGGCCAGCTGCTGCCTAATGAAGAGCCCCTCGAGGTACCTGTCGCTTATGCCGCGAATCAATCTTCGTGATCGACGGTCTGTAAGCTGTCTCTGTCCGGTACGAGAGGCGGTACTCTGTTCCGCTTCTGACACGACATCCTTTGCCGACAGATGGCTTGCAGGCACGAGATGAACTCGAGGAGCGATAGGGAAGAGGTACTGTATAAACGCCCGTGGCTGTTGGGTGACAGGAGTATCGTTCCTCCAAAGGAAGCCCTCTCCACTCAGAACAATACGTCCGTTTCTAGATATGGAACTACCATCGCCACCTTCACGACATATGATATGACTGATGTATGCTATGATGGTCTTCTTTTATCATAACAATACTCACATAGTATTATTGTCCAGTTTTCAGAATACAGAAGAACGGATTTCTCATGTACCGTATTAGTCATCGGAGTGATTGTCCGCAGATGTTACTAGGGTTTGGGTTAGAACCCACATTTCACAGTGTGACTTCTCGCAAATGATGCCGTCGACGGCTCCAAGCAAGTGATGTTCCAACTGTCGCGCTTTCTCGGCCCTTTGATGAGTCATCTTGCCTAACCTATTGACCAAGAAGACGATCTAGTTTTGAAGCACACCCCTTAGGCAGGTCTATTTACGTTTGCGATAGAGATTGGCGCTGCTGAGTCGACAACAGCGACGACGTAGGGCCCTCGTCCCAGTGGCCCGAAGCACATGCGTACTAGAAGATTACTTTCTCCTCAGGAAACAAAGAAATAGCCATCGACCATCTTTCCCAGTCTCTCTCAAGAGGAGAAGCGAGAAAGTGTCATTAAGTCACCCAAGAAGCAAAGGAAGAGTAAATATTCCACAATGACCACCACCACCACCTTCTCCTCTGTCATCCCGCACGAGAGCAGCAACCCATCGACCAACATCCAAAAACCCAGCCCCTCAATAGCAATCCGTCCCGCCCTCGTAACCGACGCCCCAGCCCTCGCCCGTCTGCGCGAGCGCGCCTTCGGCACCGGCGCCCTGCAAAAGTCCTCCTTCCCGTCCGAACGCGCACTCACCGCCACCGAACAAGCCGAATACCTGGCGTGGCGCACCGCAAGGCTAGCCGCAAGGACTTCACGGGAGGACTATCATGTGTGGAAGGCGGTGGATGAAGGAAGGGACGGCGAGATCGTGGGGTGTGTTGCGTTGAAAAGTCCGGCGGGGTCGAGGGCGAGGGCGGAGAAGAAGATGTTCGCGGCGGCAGTGGCGAAGGGAGATGAGGTGGGTACGGGGTTGCTGGAGAAGGCGGGAGGGGATGTGCTGCCACCCAAGGCGCAGAGATACGAGGGTGCTCCGTCGTGGATGAATATGGCCGCGTTCTCGGAGATGGAGGCCAAGGCGAATGCGGCGCGGGAGAAGTTCATCGGGGAGAGGGAGGTTTGGTGTAAGTGTTTGCCGCAGAAGGCGACTTTTTATTCTCCCGTGTGTCCCTTCGTGTTGACAGTTTGAGCGGCAGATGTTCAAGGATTGTTTGTCGATCCCGAATTGCAAGGCCATCGCATCGGCAGTCGTCTTTTGCAACAGGGCTTGGAATTCGTCGATCGGGACGGGTTGGAGTGTTATCTTGAGGCCTCACCCGAGGGTGCCAATGTGTACCGGCGACTCGGATTCGAAGTGGTTGAGGATATGCCGTTGTCTGGAGGAATGTTCAACATTTCATTCATGATTCGTCCAGCGCAGCAATCTAGTTGAGCGTCGCAGTTCGTTTGAGAGCTTGTATTGACAAATTTTGGTACGGATCTGGTCAACTCAGATCGTGACATCGCCTCCAAACCCAACGGGACGCCTTGGTGGTTGGCCTTGTCTGCTCGCATGGTAAGGTAACAGCGCCATGACCTGATACAAGCGGCCCATTCCTTGCGGACTGCGGTCCACAAGTCGTTTCCAACCACTCTCCACTCTCTTGACGATCTCGGTAAGTTCCTTTTTATCCTTGCTCCCAGAGCCACCTCCACGCTCTTTGTCCACCGCCCGCTTGACCAGCTGCGCGGCCCTCTCCTCAATGCCCATGGCGGTGAGGAAGCGAGCTTGGTCGACAGGACCGTGAACCTCCACGCCCGGTGAGCCATTGATGGCGGCTTCCGCGAGAGCAAGGAAGTCGACATCAGCGCTCAGATCTACAGCGCCGGCAGCTTCGAAGGGAGAGACGATTTTGTGAGCACGGATTCCTCGCAAGGAGTTGGTCGGGATGTTTCCTGGTGGGCCATAGTCGATGATCAGAGCTGCACCGGAGGGCGTCTCTTTGTGTAGCGGCTCCTCGCTGCTACCAGATGCAACAACCTTGCCCGAGGCCGAGACTTTTCGGGGTTGGATGGCAGCATTGGGGTCAGAACCTCCTAGACGAATCGCAAAATCGCGGACGTAGGATTGGCTTTCTGGGCTGACTTCGATGACTGCACCATCCGTATCCTTGAGTGCAGTGTATCGAGGGGAAATCTCAGGTAGATACATTGAATGTGGTGTCGCGGATTTCGACAACGAAAGCTCGAATTCCGGCTCGCCTTCCTTGAGTCGATGTGGTGGTTTGGGCGTGATCTGCATCTCCTTCCAGAAGTTCTGCTTCGGTAGTCTCCTCTCCGGTCGAATAGGTCCGGTCGGTGTCTGGATAGTCACGTCCTCGCCAGGTGGAGGTGTCGCAGCTTGAAAGATGTGAATTGGCAAAGCGTCGAAGAATTCGTGGGCCACGATGAAGGGCGTCTTATCCGCCTTACGGGGGACGAAGCGCACATCTTCCGTCCAAACAATCTTGAGGTCATCATTGTGCCTGCTCTTACTCTCGTAACCGATCTCGTTCTTTACGAGGGGATGGTCTCCGCAAAGCAGACGATGTTGTGCTTGCCGCAGGTTCTCGCTCGCTTCAACAAGGTATACCGCCTCGATCGCTTGTGCCAATGGCTGGAAATTCCGAATCGTCCGTAGCATGTCATCCATCAGTGTACCACGGCCAGGCCCGACCTCCATCAAGTATACTCCATCACTCTTTCTCCCCTGCGCGATCCATTCTGCCACGAACCAGACTCCAATGAGCTCTCCAAATATCTGGCTGATCTCTGGCGAAGTCACAAAGTCGCCCTTTGCACCGAATTGATCGTGATCGGACAAGTTTGTGGGAGTGTAATATCCGCCGAGGTCAGATGTGAGGCATTGGCGCATGAACGACGCGACTGGAATTGGGCCTGTTGTCTAAAGCGCATAATTAATATGTTAGCATCTTGATTTTCTCTTGCAATGCGACGTGATTCCATACCGTGATTGCTTCAGCCAATTGCTTCGCCAATGGTGTTGACCACTTGTGGCCGCCGTCGTTGCTTTCTGTGGAATTCCATCTTACGCCAAAGACGCAATTTACTGCTGGCCTCACATAATAGTTATTACGAGCTGCAGTCCTCGCAATCGTCGTGAGAGATCGGCTCATTCTGCGATGAAAGCAAGGTGATGGTCTTTCACGATGGAATCAACAATTTCATGAAATACCGTCATCATCTGAAGCTCACCTCCGCGTCCGAGCTTCAACACATCGGCGCATCGGGGATAAGCATGAGTTGAGTTGCGCATTTCTTTCATTTAAGACAAAGGTCCAGGTACAATATCAGACTTCACCATGACATCGCGGTGGGCGGAAACTGCAGAAGACGCCGCCGAAGATGCGCGACGCAAGGCTGCCAAAGAAGAGAAGAAGCGACTCAAAGCAGCAAAACTCGAAGCCGAAGCAGCACGAGCAGCCGCCGCAGCGCAGAATGCCAAAACTTCCCGCGACGACGCCGCCGCTGTCGACGATGCTGATGATCGACCGGCAAAGCGCAGACGCGTGTCAAACTCTTCCGCGCGAGACCGTGACATTGTCGAAGAGCAAAGCGAAAAGTATCTCCTCCGATTCCCCAACCAGACCTGGCAACCCTGTCGCTCCATCGAACGCTTCGAGAGTCTGAATCACATCGAGGAAGGAAGTTATGGATACGTCTCGCGCGCGAGAGAAGAGGCGACAGGTACAATCGTGGCAGTGAAGAAATTGAAACTAGACCCCGCGCGAGATGGCGGGTTCGCAGTGACTGCGTTGCGCGAGATCCAATGCCTACAAGCGGCGCGCCATCGCCATGTGGTCGATCTACGGGAGGTCGTGACCGCGACGAATGGCGAGTCCGGACTCAACGTCTTCCTTGTCATGGAGTTTGTCGAGCATGACCTCAAGACGCTGCAGGAGGAAATGCAGGAACCCTTCTCACCGTCCGAAGTCAAGACGCTGCTGTTGCAGTTAGGAAGTGCTGTGGAGTTCTTGCACGATCACTGGATTCTACACCGAGATTTGAAAACTAGTAATATTCTCATGAACAACCGCGGAGAGATCAAGTTGGCGGATTTTGGCATGGCGCGATTTTGCGGCGATCCCCCGCCGGCGAATTTGACGCAGTTGGTGGTGACGTTGTGGTATCGAGCGCCGGAGCTTTTGCTTGGTACCACAACATATGATAAAGCTATTGATTGCTGGAGCATCGGATGCATCTTTGGCGAGCTGCTGTCCAAGAACGCGCTGATTCAAGGCAAGAACGAGGTCGATCAGTTGAGCAAGGTGAGTCTGTTGGTCTATTCATGAGGAGGTCCAGCGTGTAGATGAACAGCCATTGCGCGACATTGACTGTCCTATAGATCTTCGAGCTTTGTGGCATACCGACGGACGTCTCTTGGCCTGGTTTCAAGCGACTACCGAATGCTCGATCCCTCAAACTCCCGAACCAGAGCAGGACCAACCAAGGATCCAACATGCGATCGAGATTCCCAACAATGACGAATTCTGGTATCGCACTGATGGATGGCCTGCTCTCGCTCAACCCCGCAACAAGGTTGTCTGCTAAAGAGCTCTTAGACCATGCATACTTTCGTGAGAACCCTCGCCCCAAAGCCACTGCTATGTTCCCTACCTTCCCATCGAAGGCGGGTCAAGAGAAACGTCGGCGACGTGCGAGTCCAAACGCGCCCACGCGCGGCGCTGCTCCTAAGCTACAAGGTGACATTGACCTGGGGTCGATATTGAAAGAACGTGATGGAGTAGACAAGGAGGGTGGGTTTCAGCTGAAGCTTGCGTGATGACAGTACATCTAGCTCGCTTTAATGGAGTTTGATTTCGTGAGATCTAGCTTGCTGCCGACACCATCCATACTTAATGTAGTGGTGAGGCAAGACAAGTCTGTATTAGCTATCATGATTTATTGATCCTCCCATCATATCTCGTCCCTCTGTCGTTTGATCATGTTTCCTTCACCTGATCCATGATAACCTATTTCGCTTCGGCCTCAGCGACGACCTCGCCATCCTTGACAGTGAGCTCAGAGACTTCGCCGTCGACGACCTTCACACCATCACCAGCCTCGGCATCTGGCGGGGGAGCGGCCTTGTGGGAGCGGTCGACACCCTCGGAGGTGATCTACATATGGCGTCAGTGAGATCAGAAATAATCTCAGCTGCCTCGACGAGCATTGAGAAATGTGGAGAATCTTACGTTCTTGTCGCCGGTTCCGTGGACGATGGTGTCGCCAGTCTCGACGACGTTCTCGTTCTTGGCTTCGGAAGACATTGTGTGTGGTTTTGTGGTTTTTTGGGGTTTGAAAGAGGTTGTGATATTTGTTTCGCGTATGATGAGATCCGGAAGAAGATCAAGAACGAATGGAGACGAAAGTGGTGTAATATGTATGTTCTCGACGAGCACCGCACACGTGATCCATTGATGGGTATGACGTAAAGAGGGCCAATGACGCCGGTGGGACTTTTGAGAAGCTTGAGCTCGAAGTTGCGTAAAATAAGCGCGAGCACAATTTTGCCGCGATGCGCGCGGGCCGAGCCCGGAGCCGTTCCCTGGGATTCCTAGTTGCATATGCAATTCAGGGAGAAGTTCAAGAAAGTTTCGCAGCGGATCATCAACGAAATAAATACATCCACAAGATACCCCATTTTACGGCCATCAAGCATATTATATTTCATCGGATTCGGCACCGATTCACTCAGGTTCACAAGTTAGATCAATCAGGAACGATCTACCGAACTCAGATCCATCGAATGCTGGGTTATTTGGCGTCTCGGGTCATTTAATTATGCCATATCCACGGTTGCCACTTTCGACAAAAACATCAAATTGGCATCTCCTCATCAATGCGACAAGATGTAATGCGTGGGCGAGTCATGGGCTTCGTGCGAATCCGTCGTGTGCGAATCGCCTGTTATGCAAGGCTGTCAGACGTTCATATTCAAGTCTCGAGCAAAGTAGCACTGTTCGTGCGCCGGCGCATGAATGGAATCCATCGCTAGCCAAGAGGTCACAATCTTCCAGGGATTCTGAGCTACGGCCGAGTCCAAGGCCTGATGCTTCGCAAGCAGAATCTGCCAAATCAGAAAGTGAACGACCACCGAGGCTAACCGCTGCACGGAAACAAGCCGCACGGCATGAAGCTGCCCGGATTAAAGCTGTCGAGAAGAAGGTCGCTCGGCAGAAAGCTGCCCAGAAGAACGCCGCTCAAGCTTTACGCAGTGTAGGCACAGCGTCGGAACCACGATCCAACAAGTTTGTGAGCAAGAAATCTTCAATCACACAGCCCGTTGAAGATGTGGTCAAAAACTCAGAAGCGGGAAAACGACGACCTATCAACCCTCTCGAAGATTCTCTTACCATCGAGGAGTATCAAAAATTGCTCGTGATGCCGACCGCCGAAGATTATCCGCACGCACCTGCCCGGCTTTTCAAACCGGAAGATGCATTGTCTGCATTGCAAACACAGTGTTTTAGATTCGGCCTCGGTTTCAGTCACACTTACAAGAATCAGAAGGACAAGAAGGGTCTTAATACCAACCGACCCGACTATCACCCTGACGCCGCAGCTGGCAAAATATTTGTAACCCTTGGCGGCAACAAATATGATGGATTTGGAACGTTCACTGCCATGGGCGTTGGTTTGGGCGAATCCGGTAAGAAGCGCGCTGCAATGGCGCAAATGCTAGCCAAACTCCACGCCAACGGTGTTCTGAAGCGATTATTTGGAGCACAAAACTCACCGGATCGCGTCGTTATCTACAGTGAGGACAGGACCAAGTTCGACACGATAGATATGTCAGCAACCACGGACAGTACAAACTTGGACGCTTCGATTGACATCTACAACTTTGCGGCATCATTTGGCGACGTGCCTGTATTTTCGTCGACCAAGATGCCACCCTCCTTCCGTAAAGTTCTGCTCAAAGAGGGCATCGTACGAGGCGCAGCGTCATGGAAGGTCGACGTTAAGCTACCGGCACTCGATTTCATCGTTTCAGCAATCGACAAGGATCCTGTGCGAGCCGAGACGGCAGCGCTGTTGACTTTGAAGCGGCGTCTTGAAAAGCACTCTGCTCGGTTGGCAGAGTTGCGATCCTCCATGCCTGACTGGGGTACACTCACGGTCGACACTGCATCCGACTTTCTGACCTTCCTGAAATCGACTTGCCGTGACATGAATGTCGAACTTGACACTCCGGCTGGTAAACAGGGAACCCGGGACAATCCGATTGAGATCAACTTGAACGGCCAGATCGTCGAGCCACGTATCATCGGCCGGACAAAAAAGGATTCCCTCGCAGCCGCACGTCTGGTCGCTGCCGTGCATGTTTTGAAGACGAAACCTGAGTTGTACACTGAGTTCACTAAAGCGCTTGAAAGAGGCGGCGGGAAGATCATTCGACCGCAGCATCCTGTGAAGATACAGCTGTCCGAAAACACGCTCACTATCATGAACGACGCGATGCGGGAAGTTCGAAATGTCGGAAGAGTTAGCGAACGACAAGCTTTGCCCGTCGCAGAAGTAGAGAGAGCTGAATCGAGACCTTATCGCACCGCGCCGACAGAACAAGTGCGACTAGCTCTGAATAGCACACTGCAAGAGAGACAACAAGCGTTCAATGAAGACCCGACGACCGCCGCCATGCGTGAGATTCGGGCAAACCTCCCAATGTCCCAACACAGTGCCGCAGTACTCGAAATGATTTCGAACAACACGTATAGCATTGTTGTCGGTGCCACTGGAAGTGGAAAAACCACACAGGTTCCCCAGCTCATTCTCGACGATGCCATTGCAAAAGGTGAGGGTGGATTCTGCGACATCATTTGCACGCAACCTCGCCGAATCGCCGCGACGTCTGTCGCGCAGCGCGTTGCAGAAGAACGCGGGCAACGTCTCCAGGAACAAATCGGACATCACGTCCGCTTCGATGTCAAATTGGCGCCTTTGGGCGGCAGCATTAATTTCTGCACCAGCGGAATCCTGCTTGCCATTCTGAGGCATCACCCGGATAGTCTTTTGGACTCAGTCTCTCATTTGGTCCTTGATGAGGTCCACGAACGTGACATGATCATGGATGTGCTGCTGATCAATCTGAAGAGGGCTTTCGAGAACCGATTGGCGGTAGGGAAGAGCGTCCCCAAAATAGTCCTCATGTCGGCTACTCTCGACACGAATTTGTTCGCGGAGTATTTCGCGACAAAGAAAGACGGCGAATCACAGCCATGTCCTTCGGTGTCGGTGCCTGGCAGGACGTTTCCCGTCAAAGAGCGATATCTCAGTACAATCCTCGAAGATCTGCAGGCATCGCACAACGAAGAGCTCGAAAGTTTATTGCGTGAAAGTAAAAAAACTGCGGATTATATCGTAGCGGAGAAGCTTATGGACAAGCGAAGCACGAATTCGGCTGATGTGGAAGGTGAGGGGCCAATCGAGTGGAAACGCCGAGTGAAGCTGCAGAACTCAGAAGAGGACGAAGATGGCGATGATAACATGCCGAGAGATGCGCTAGAGGACCACGTACCTGTCGGCCTGGTCGCCGCGACAATCGCACGCGTGATTGAGACTAGCGCTGACGGTGCTGTACTTGTCTTCCTTCCCGGTCTAGAGGAGATCAAGGGCACAAATGAGTTGCTTCGGCGCCGACCTATATTTGGCATCGATTTCTCAGATTCCGACAAGTTTGACGTTCACATACTTCATTCGACTGTCCCACCTGCAGATCAGAGGCGAATCTTTGATCCCACCCCAGAAGGTCGTCGGAAGATCATTCTCGCCACCAACATCGCAGAAACCTCTATCACTGTGCCTGACGTCAAGCACGTCGTCGATGCTGGAAAGCTGCGCGAGAATCGATACGACGCCACGAAGCGCATCACCAGATTGGAGTGTGTCTGGGAAAGTCAATCTAACGCGAAGCAACGTGCCGGACGAGCTGGCCGTGTCTCTGACGGCAATTACTACGCACTCTTCTCCAAAGGTCGCAAATCGCTCATGCGGGCAGCCGGAAAACCAGAACTGCTCCGAAGCGATCTAGCAGAAGTGTGCCTGTCGATTAAAGCCCAAGGCTTCAACGAGCCGTTGGCGCAGTTCCTCGGAAGAGCCATTGAACCACCTTCACCAAGTGCACTTCGCAGCTCGATCAAATACCTCAAGTCCATGCAAGCTTTCACCGACCAGGAGGAGTTGACTGTTCTCGGCCAGGTCTTGGCGAAGATGCCCGTGCATCCCAGTCTCGGCAAGATGATCCTTCTTGGAATCATCTTCCGTTGCTTGGATCCGATGCTGCTTCTTGGATCTCTAGAACCCGGAAGGTCCTTGTTCACCTTCCCCCCAGGCACATCCAAGAAGGAGGTGTTGGCTGGCCACAAGATCTACAAGGGAGATTCCAGCGACCATATTGCCCTCTTGCGTGGCCTAGACAAGTTGAGATTGCTCGAAGCTCGGGGACTCGGCCACAATTCCGTGTTCGAGTTCGCGATGCGTGAGAACCTGCACATGGGCGTCTACAGAGAAGTCAGAAAGACCGCAACACAGATCGACGCGATTCTACAAGAGATCAAGCTTATCCCCGAGCGACGCGGACCAGGTCTGTATGGAGGCGAAGCGCTCAACGCCAACTCGACCAACTTGGAATTGATCAAATCTCTCGTTCTCGCTGGCTCCTACCCCAATCTCGCCGTCAAGAGCTTCGGCCGTGTCCACCGCACCGCACACGAAGAGACCGTCATCATACCCATGCAATCCGCCAACGTCGACACCGAGACCTCTCCGGGTGACCTCTTCGCCTTCGGCCAACTTTTCGAGTCCGGCGGCCAGATGCAAATGCGGGAAAGCACGCTCGTCAGCCCGCTGATGGTTCTGCTCTTCGGTGGCAAACTCGGCATGAACGATTTTGGGAAAATCGAAATGGATGACTGGCTGCCCTTCGCGATGACAAGTAGGCTGGGACCAGGTCTTGCCAACAAATCCGTCATCAACATGCGCAACGCTCTCGACCGCGTCCTCCACCAATCCCTCCTCCGCGTCCTCTCCACCGACAAGAGAGACTCCGAAGAAGAGCGTCTCCGCAAGAAATTCATGGGGCACGTCATCAGGATGTTGGAAAGCGATTACAAGTCTAGAACGTTTAGAAACAGAGGGCCGATTGGCGACAGCAACGAGGTGAGGGAAGACCGATCCATCGGACCCTCCTCCAGGCGAGTAGTACATGGACGGCCGTGATTGGACGGTCTCCGAGGCCGACGCATGCGATGAACCTCGCCTTTCGAGATTGGTTGACGTTGTGCGCGGCCATTCTCCTTCAAGTGGTATTTCGGGCGGCGCAAACCATCATTTCTACCAATTTTCACCTCATTGCATTCTTTCTGCGCGCATGGAGTACAGCAAAAGGGAGGGACAAGAGACCGGGATTCACTCTTCACTTTTTCACCAATTTTTTCGGACTGATTTGACGTTCGATTTTTTGTACTTCTACATTGTTCATTTCTTCATTGCATGATTTTTGTACCATAGCATAGATCTTTAGATTCGCTCAAGATACCCTTTCCACTCGACAGTTCTTTCCTCAGAGAAGCATTTTGTATATCTGATTTCTGAATTCGATAAGTTGAATTTACACGCTAGTCCACTCCGGGAGGATTTCGACCTGCAAATGTCGACCACACTTCAGGGCTTGTGCAGGTAGTAAGTCATCACATATTTCGGCATTGGATTCTTTTATTTTCTAGAAGTCGATTCTCCATTCACAAATCACGTTGTCTACCACAGAAGTGTCGCCATTCTGGGCTTCAGACGAAGACCCACAAGAAAATCCCAAACAACAATCCCAGGATCCACGAACACAACACCTTGAAAAAGATTTCCTCCGAAGAGTCCAAAATACAACGCCGCGAAGGCCTCCAACTGTTTCCCTCTCTTTACCTACGAACTTCGCGCACACCGAAAGTCTATAAGAGGAAATCATCCCTTCAAGATGTCACGAGGCGGTCGCGGAGGCCGCTTCGGCGGTGGCGGGGGCGCCGGCTCCATGGGCGGGCAAATGTTGCCCTTCGAAGTCGACATGGCCCTGGAATCCGAAATCAACGCCTATCGGGAGAAGGAAGGGCAGGATGAGGCCGATGAGTGGACGAAGCAGTTGTTTCCGGTGAGTTTGAGCGCCTTTTCGTTGTTCTATCCGAAATGTATAGAGGCAGAGACAGGGAAAACTGTTCTAGATGGTGAAGGGGAGCAGTCCAGCATAGAGATCCTTGTCCTGCAGGGATCTGTTCAGATCAACTCTTTGGAAGAACTTTCATTTCTCTTCGATCCGATTCTAACATAACATTCACCCTGAAAGAACATGAAAATCTACCCCCAACCGTCCGCAACCGCCTCCGAACGCCGGCTGATCCAAAAACGCCGCGAGCACCGCACCGCCATGCGCAACGGGCCCTTCTTCATCGATGCGCCGAAGAGCGGAAAACGCGACCTCTCCAGCTTTAACGCGTTCGAGGACCAAGCATCCTTTATCAACAAACGAGCAAAACGAACCCGCGGATTACCGAATTTGAAGAAATTGCCAATAGGTACGTACCGCCTCGGCGAGAAACCGAGTGCTTTTGTATGGACCATGCCTTCTTATTGCCCGTTTTTGTTTTCCGAAAAGAGCCCCACTCGAGAAAGGAGAAAGGAAGGACTAAAGCAAGGAATCCTGAACCTGAAGTCCCATTTGCACCATCCCACTGACACACAAATTTATCAACCCCGCAAAACAGTCCCAGGTTTCTTCCCCCCCGAACTGCACGACGTGATAACCACCACCACATCCACCGGCGACCCGCTGGACCCGCAGCAGCCACCGAAACGCAACCTCGACTGGTTGAAGAAGAAGCGCATCGACAAACTGGCGCAGTTCGACGAGAACGGAGCCCAGAACGATGACGACAACGATGACAACGACGATGTGCCCAAGGACGACGAGAACAACGGCGAGGACGACGTCGAGGAACCGCAGGATGACGATTTCTCCGAGGACGACGATGATCTAGGGAATGATTACAACGCGGAGAAGTACTTCGACGATGGGGAGGATGGAGATGGAGATGATGGAGGTGGGGATGAAGGGGGCGGGGAGGATGCGTGGTAGAGGAAGTGGGTTTCTGTTCTCCTTTCGAGCGGGTTTGGGACTTTCTTTTTGGAAGAAGTGTTTTATTTCATTTTCATATCTTTTCGGATTCCTCGGGGGAAGGGCGAGGACAAGGGAACAATGATTGCTTTGCTCAACAAGGGCACAGCGATTAATCTCGTCATGTGTATTCATTTCCTCAATCGTATGAAGAAAATAAACCGCAATGCCAACAACCATGGACATCTCCTCATGACCTTCGTAACTGTTCATCCCCATCTGCCTAGCACATGGACCACGCCCAGCCAATCGCCCAACCCAACAACGAAAATTTCACGCCCTTTCTAATATGTCCGTGCCAAATTCCTCAAATACCAGTCGACCAATCTCCGGCCGACCTTGGCCTCGGAAACGTGAATCAAGTCGCCCTCCATCGCATAGTCCAAATCACTCGAATTGACGACCTCGCCCTCGAGGAGACCGTTCTCGCTATGACGCACCTGGCGACTGCGCTGCTTGTTGACGAGCAGCCATCCGCGGAGGGTGTCGGAGTCGACCTCGAGGAAGCCGGCCAGTTTGGTCAGGTCCATTGTGGTGTAGAGCTTGAGGTAGCTGCGCAGGGTCGGGGTGAACATGTTGTTCTTGACCTCGTTCATGAAGATGTTGAGCTGGTGCTCGATGGGGTCCGGGTTGAGGTGCGGGTTTTCGAAGTCCGGAGGGGTCGGGGAGATGAATTTGGGGCAGGCGGCACGGAAGAGTTCCTCGAAGATCGGCAGGGCTTCGGGGCCGCCGCGTTGAATCCGCGTGAGCTGCTCGCCGTATTTCTCCTTCAGCGCGGTGTGGATGGTGTCGTCGAGCCGGGTCGGGTAGAAGGCGACGCAGATGGCGACGAGCGCGTACATCTGGTCGTTCTTCTTGGTGATGCTATCGTACTGGGCTCCCTTTTGGAAGTTCTTGGTGCGCGAGACATAGATGAGGATGTGGTTGAAGGCGCGCAGAGCATCGGCGTACCGGTGCATCATCATGTATGAGAAACCGATGTAGTAGTAGGTGGTGAAGTTGGCGGCCATGACACGGGCGAACATGGCCTTCTTGTTGAGTTCGATGTCATCGAGCGTCTTCAACGCGAGACTGAAGTCGCCCAACAAACAGTGCACGCGGAGCAGACCGATGATGGAAAAGTATCCCAGCATCTGGTACAGACTGCGATTGCCATACTCACCAGCGTAGGCAGCAGCGTCCTCTCCGCGCTTCTTAGCCGCGAGTTGTTCGCTGATCTGTGACCGCTGTATTAATGAATAGAGAACGTTAAGAACTGAATAGCAGCCCCATGTTCCAGGGTTTTCGCGGAGGACTGCTAACTCCTCCTCATCGATTGCGTTTGATGATCCCTGGTTCAGAGCGGCCTTTTGTCGGTATGAGCAGAATGAGTTGAATTGGTAGATGAACTCGTCAATGACATCCCACGCCCAGAAATACTAGATTAAACCTCGCGATCAGCCCAAGCACTCTCCAACCAACCCTTCGTCCCGGATAAGCTTACCGATGGCACTTCGATGTCTACCGGTCCGTCGCTGTTCAATATGAAGTGGAAAAGATTGCAGTAGCTGTCGTAGCTCTGCATCTTGGTCTCGAGTGTCGCGCCATATTCCAGAGGTGTCGCCGCCTGTTGCAGCTGTGCGTGCAGGTCCTGTTGCGCACCTCCCGCCGAGTCGAAATCCTCCTGGTGACCCTCCTGGTAGCCGACCTGTTCGCGATAGTCGTTGGCGAGCGCCTCTTCGTCGGAGTCGTCGTCGCGATGTTGCGCGGATGCGGCTGGCTGGTATGCCGGGGCTTGTCGGACACTCATGGTGGGCAATGTGTCTATGCGAGTGTTTCGGGAAGATGCAGCGGTTGATTTGATAGGCAAGTCGCTGCTTCCGCCGGGCAGGACTCTTTGGTAGTGGATTGCTATCGAGAGCCAGTCGTCGTCGTCGTCTTCGTCGTCTTCGTCGTCGCAGCCGCAGGGATGTCGCGGATTCTCGATGTATATGTGGAGGGAAATTTATCCAGCATACTAGCGTGCAGTGGTGGGGAGGGCGGAAATCTTGGCGTTGGTGATACCCTAACGATAACTATTCAGTGAGGGGCACGTGAGGGGAGAAGAGCCGCCATTTAATCCTCGAAGCAGTATTTCCCTATTACAGTATTATGATATATGTACTTCACGTGTATGAACAATCTTTATGATACACTCGAATGTGAATATCACGATACACGCTGAGAAACCCTCAATCGTCACTGAACGACGGAAATCGCACCGCAGATTACAGTCTCCGCCAGAATAGACTCTCTCCACCATGGCGCCGGTCTATAAGATCGCCGTCATCCAGATGTGGCCCAAGGTCAATCTCACCAACATCCTCACTAAGCCATGATCAAGAAGAAGAGGAAACAGAAAGAAAAGAACCAAACATAAGAAGACAAAATTCCACCATATACTGAGACCAAGCCTTCTCCTCCATAGCCGCTCTCCGCCACCGAAAACTTCCAAACCGCCAGCTCCTACATCCGCTCCGCCGCCTCACAAGGCGCCCACCTCGCCGTCCTCCCCGAATATCACCTACTAGGCTGGGTGCCGCACGAAGCCAGTTTCAGATCCCTCTGCTCCGACTGGGCGACGTATCTTGAAAGATACCGGATTCTCGCCCGAGAGTGTCGGATCAACATCGTCCCCGGGACACTCCTCGAATTACACGATGAGCACACTCCACGCGAGCGGCTCCTCAACGTCGCGTATTTCATCGACGACAAGGGCGCCGTCGTCGGGAAGTACGTGAAGAAGAACCTCTGGGGTCCGGTGGAAAGGCTACATCTCACGAGTAGCGCGAGCGATGCACATCCCGTATTCGAGACGCCGTTGGGTCGCGTCGGGTTGCTGATCTGTTGGGACTTGGCGTTCCCGGAGGCGTTCCGGGAGATGATTGCGCAAGGGGCGAAGATCATTGTGATTCCGACGTTTTGGACTCTGAAGGACAGCGGGGAGAAAGGAGGCAAGATCAATCCCAGTGCTGAGACGCTGTTTCTGGACAGTATCCTCACGGCGCGGGCTTTTGAAAACACTTGTGGTGAGTTTTTCTTTTCTCTAGAGGGTGGATAGCTTTTGTTTGTTGGTGAAAATCCCTGATTGTGCTTCAATGCTGACTAGGAAATCTCACAGCCATCGTCTTCGCCAACGCCGGAGGTCCGCCAGGCGAAGGCTATGCTGGTCTCTCACAGATCTGCGTGCCATTCGCAGGACCACTGACTCGTCTGGGTAGTTCCGCGGAGGGCATGGCGATAGTGGACGTGGATATGCAGATCATCGAAGACGCCGAGGAGAACTATGGGGTGCGTGCGGACCTGGCGAGGAGCGATTGGCATTATGACTATCGACACGACAAGTCAGACGATGTCGATTTACAAAGTTGATTCGAAACAGGTATGAACTGACCTTGGAGTGGACGTTTCTCTTCTCATCATCGTACAAACATGATTCTTCGTGGCGGTGAATTGTATCGTGACAGGTATCGCCGTCACTCTAATATGAAAGCAATGATCCAGCGTGCTTCGGACTGTTCGCAACGACTCAATCACTCAGGTGCTTCGTCGTTGTCATCCCGATCTTCCATATCCTCATCCTGTCCGCCGTCGTCCGCCTCAAGGCCGTCCTCATCATCCCACTCATCATCATCCTCATCAAATTCCTCCTCCTCGTCTTCATCGTCCTCGACCGTCTCTCCTCTCGCTCTCCTCTCCGCCTTTTTCCTCTCAACATTAGCCTTCTGTTCCGCTTTCCTAGCTTCCTTCTCCCTCCTCCTCTGCTCATGATATTTCTCCATCTCGCGGATCTCCTCCTTACTCTTATGGATATATTCATGCCACATGACTTTGCCCGAACAGACGCCCTCCTCGACTTTGGTCAATCGTAATTTCAGTCGAGGCCCGAGTTCGTGGAGTTTGATCGCTTTTCTCTGCACGTTGGCTTTCGCATCGCGTTTCTCCGCGCCTTCTTTGGCGGGCTTGCGTTTCGAGACCTTGCGCGCCACGGCCGCGGCGATCTCGACTTCGGCATCGGTGTCCGGTTCCGAGTCGGATCCGGATGTGAAGCCATCTGCGGCGTGGGGATCAAGGAGATAGTCTGAGACGTCTTTGAGGCCGCCGAGGTTGGGCAGACCGCCACGTTTGCGCTTTTGGCCCGCGTGGGTGAGTTTCTCAGCGGCATCGAGACGGCGGAGAGCTTTGGGGACCGATTTGGCGGTGCGGGTTTCGATCGCGTAATGTCGGAGGTTGAGAACGTACGTGGCTGCGTCGGAAGGGGAGTCTGTGTCGCGGAGACGGTCGGCGAGGAGGACACGCTTGATTCCTTTCAAGGGCGTGGCGGTGGGATTGATGGGCGGAAAAAGTGATTGGAAGACGCTGGTCGCGAGGGATTCGAGGTGTTTCGGTACACGAGGACCTTGTTTCTCGCCGCTCGCTTCATCTACGGCGGGAGAGTTGAAGTTGTTCATGACCAGCAACGGCGCGGTCAAATGCTCACTGCCACCACTCTTCGGCCTCTTCATGTTTTGTCGGATGTCCTTACATAAACTGTATTGCTCGACCCGGAAATGAAACGTCGGTCCTCGCGGCGTCAACGCCAGGCGCATATTGGTGTTGCCAGTATTGCTCCGGCTGAAGAGCATCAGATGTGTCACTCCCAACGGTCCTGCCATGGTGGTGTAGTCGCGCAACTTGTTACTCCTCCTCTCCTTCAATCGTGACGCCGTATCGGGCTCCATCATCGTTCGGACATCGCGCACCAGTTGCGATACACTCTGACCGACCTCGCTGGCGCCCACTCGAATAACCATACTCTTCGGCGGGCGCGTCCCGGATTTGGGCGCAGGTTTGCCTGTGCCATTGGCGGC
The DNA here is from genome assembly GCF_010015565.1 of Dissoconium aciculare CBS 342.82. Lineage (NCBI taxonomy): Eukaryota > Fungi > Ascomycota > Dothideomycetes > Mycosphaerellales > Dissoconiaceae > Dissoconium > Dissoconium aciculare. The sequence continues at coordinate 1,068,425 of NW_022984959.1, read as the reverse complement.
GCCGACATGCGTACGCTTCTTGACTCTTCTCTTGGCCATGATTGAGTATGTGGTGGAATGCAACAATAGTCGGGAATCATCGTAGAAGATCAATGTCCGCCTGTTGAAAATTCCCCATGACCAGGCAGGGCCCAAGCTTTCTCCAGAATTTCTTCGGGGACGCTTTTTTTTCGTCACCGGAATCGATAAGGATTTGCGACGGCGCTCCTGATGCGCATATCCCCGTCACTTGACTTCGCAGCTGGACATTCTATATACATTCGTCTCTATCTAGAGTACTAAACTCAACTAGACACTCTCACGATCTTCATTCCCTTGTGAAAACACGGGCGCGATACGATTCTTCATCATTGATCTCTCGGGGGTCCGATCTTTAGTTACAGGCCCTGCCAAGATTTCGGTTCAGAAGAGGCTATGAAGTAATCGCGACCCAGGAAATTCTACGTTGATCTTATCTTGTTGCATCTTGGACCAAGATTTTCAGTATCGGTCGAGTGGTTACAACCTCAATCCATACTACGCGATGTCGGCTTTCAAGAAACGCAAGACCGAACACGGCTCGACAAAAGAAGCTGTGCTAGCGCCGTCGACAAAATCCTCTCGACCCAAGACAGGCAAAGTCGCAACACCGACGAACAAGAAACGGGCACACGCTCAAGTGGAAATCGCCTCTGAAGATAGCGAAGAAGAGGAGGAGGACGACGAGGACGAGGAATTTGTGACTGCGATCGAACCTTCGTTCGAGGCCGAAGAAGCAGGTGCGAAAGAGGCGGAGAGGGAGGAGGACGACAACGATGAGGCACAAACCGGCAATGGGACGACAGGCCCGGAGAAGACTTTTGCGGATCTAGGGGTAACGGAGTCATTATGCGACGCTTGCACCTCGCTCGGGTTCAAGATGCCAACACCAATTCAACGAGAGTCAATACCAATCGCACTTGAGGGCAAAGATATCATAGGTCTAGCGGAGACGGGAAGTGGAAAGACAGCTGCATTCGCCCTGCCGATTCTGCAAGCACTTCTAGACAAACCTCAGCCCATGTTCGGACTCGTCCTGGCACCGACCCGCGAACTTGCATATCAGATCTCACAGCAATTTGAAGCACTAGGGAGTTTAATTAACGTGCGCTGCTCCGTCATCGTCGGTGGCATGGATATGGTCCCACAAGCGATCTCTCTCGCAAAGAAACCTCACATTGTTGTCGCCACACCAGGTCGTTTACTCGACCACCTCGAGAACACCAAAGGCTTCTCTCTCCGTCATTTGAAATACCTTGTCCTCGACGAAGCCGACCGACTCCTCGATCTCGACTTCGGCCCCATCCTCGACAAAATCCTCCAAGTCCTGCCCCGCGAGCGCCGCACCATGCTCTTCAGCGCCACGATGAACACCAAGCTCAACAACCTCACGCGGGCCGCGCTACAACAACCCGTGCGCGTCAGCGTCAGCGACAGCAACTACCAAACAGTGAAAAACCTCATGCAGCGCTACGTCTTCATCCCGCAGAAGTTCAAAGACATTTACCTCGTCTACCTGCTCAACAAATTCGCCGGCCGCATGTGCATCGTCTTCACCCGCACCATCCACGAGGCCGCGCGAATAGCCTACCTCCTGCGCGCCCTGGGCCTCAGCGCCATCCCGCTTCACGGCAAACTCTCCCAATCAGCGCGTCTCGGGGTGCTCAACAAATTCAAAGCCGGCGGCAAAGACATCCTGGTAAGCACGGACATCGCCGCGCGAGGTCTAGATATTCCCTCCGTCGACCTGGTCCTCAACTTCGACCTGCCATCCGACAGCAAGACCTACGTCCACCGCGTAGGGCGAACTGCTCGTGCGGGGAAATCAGGTTTCGCGATCAACATCGTCACACAGTATGACATCGAGGTCTTCCAGCGCATCGAACATGCCCTGGGTAAGAAACTGGAGGAATACCCCACGGAACGCGATGAGGTCATGGTGTTTGGACCCCGTGTGAACGAGGCGCAGAGGGTGGCGATTACGGAGTTGAAGAACGAGAATGATCGGCAGAATGGTGGTGGACGGAAAGGCGCTGGTGGTGGTGGGATTGGGGGTGGGAGGGGGAAGAAGGGCGGTTCAAGGAGGGATGGCATGGATCAGGATGAGGGATGATTTTAGAAGTAGGTTGGAATGGGTTTGGTTTTTTCGGGGGTTGACCTTGTTTTGTGAGTAATAGAGCGTTGTTTGATGATTATGTAAGTTCTGTATTGATGATACCCTTCTGTGTAGTGGTCCTGTTCTTGCGCTTCCGACTCTTCTTCAGCGGCTCGAGAGCTGGTATGCCCCCGGAGAGACCCTCGCTTGGAGAATGCCGTCGATTTAGGCGCCTTGCGCACAATGCCCGTTGCTGTGGTTAGCCTTTCTTGTCGGTGCCCTTGTTCACGCAACACTGCGAGAATTGATGGACCCGAGAAAGGAAAAATGTCTCAATGTGGGCAACACCGCTCAGCAGTGGCCCTACCTACGAACTACATGTGGGTAGCAGAGTGGACACGCTCAGTGTGGATAGCAGTTTTGCTTGCGAGACAGAAATTGCCCGGTGTAACGATTCAATTATCTAGGTGGACGACCAATTTTTCCAACACTGATCCTGACAAGGGCGTCCCCGTATACTGCACCAACAGGGTAACTGAGACACATCTAAATCCCGCCTGAATCGAAGCGGCAACGACGACATATCGTACCAGGGATCCTTGCTGCCTTCCTTTGGAGGCCAGAGAATCCGAAAGATGTACATCAAGCCCCATATTTTCTCTGGTGGATCTTGTGGTATTGATCGTCGATGATCCACATCAATGACCTCGGGCATCCTGTTGGCGTCGCCGGGGTTGCTGCGTGCGAGCCACTCGGGACAGACCAATCGATGAGGATGATCCCGACCGGTACGGCCATGATCGTAGTCGTGCAAGACCCGGACTGTCAGCGGCGACTCGCTCATCGTTCGATGGCCCATGATCTCTAGCCAGATTTGTCGCACGAGATCAGCATCGACAGCCATGTTGCACAAGTCTCGCGCCCCCTGAATGCCCCGTGAGGTGAGCCTTTGATCCAGGCCCCGGGCGCGGTCCCACAATTCCATAGGCGGAATATAAGGTTCCCGATGAGGCTTCCGACGATAAGTCATGATTAGAGCGACGGACCGGAGGGCCGGGAAATCCTTGAGAGCGGTGTAGACGTCTGTTTCGGGTGGCAGGGATAATGCGCGTTCCATATTGAAACGAATGGACTGTAAAGAAGGAATAAAGCTGGCCAACCGTTGGACGCTGGTCGCATCGAGGCAATTTTCGCTCAGGTCCAGATCGCACAATATCGCGCAAGATGCTTTAAAGACTGGTGGAATTCGTTCTAATGACTGGACATGAGACGATATATGCAGATGTTGAAGATTGACCAACCCGCTGATGAATTGTTCCATACTCCCTTGGTGTAAAACCCCGTCCCATGAGAGACGTTCCAGGAAAGGAAACTGGAAATCGGTGCTCAATTGGAGCAATTCACGCGCGCTATCAGGGGCCCTCGACCAGATTTCTAAAGCTTGAAGACGTTCTGGATTCAGATCGGTCAAGAATATTGGAAGGAGATGAGTTGGCGGACCGTCGTAACCAAAGGACAAAATGTTGGCGGGCTTCTCTTGGTTATTGGAAGTAGGACAGAAGATTTTTCGTTGCGACGGCAGTTTTGGCATCCAAGGCGAAAACCAATATTCGCCAGTTTCATCCCAAAGATGATCCCGATACTCGTGGTCTATTATGCGAACGTGCCGTAAGTTGGGCGCCGCCCCATTGATCATGTTGAAAACAGCGTCCCAGTTAAAATCGTAACGCTCTGGAACTCCAGCTCTGAGTCGGAGTATTATGCTATAAACGCAAGGCGAGCTTATGAGGGCCAGCTCACGTGGATTCGGCGCAGATTGCTCGAGACTGCGAAGTCTAAACTGCGGCATGTGCAGGCGGCATCTGGGATTAGTTCGATGCAGCACCTCCAGCGCGTCCGTGGGAAACTGGGTATGAACGTCGAAAATGAGATCCTGAAGTTTTGGTATTCGCTCCAGAAACTCCGGCAGAGATCTCCAGTGGCACTTCTCGGCAAGAGGTGGTAATAAGGGAGCCGCCAGATCACAACGTCGTGGCCGTTTATAGTTGTATTCTCCGCGCGCCATAGATCCACAGTATGGGTCAGACCCGCGCCAATGGTATAAAGATGGCTTCGTGAACTGCCGATCAAAGTCTACCATGATGAGAGCCTTGACGCTGAGCGCACAGTCATATTTGATGAGTATATCGCACAACTCGGCGATATCAGATACAAGATCATTGGAATTCGTGCATCTGATGCTGACTTCTCGGAACAGAATTGATGTGATCGGCTGACGAATCGTGGAATTAACCGAACTGAAATTGCGAAGACTTGGCAAATGAGAGTCGACGAGGAACTGGGCAATTTTCAGAATCAACTCCGCTGGCAATCGGTCCATGGTGATCCTAGTGATATGTGTGAAGTGGGTCTGATGTGATTATGTCCACTGCTGCCTGCGGGCCAAGTTTTCGTCGAAGTGCAAAACAGCGCAAATCGACATTTCAGAAGTTTAAACCGCATTTGTTTTTACAGAAAGCCATCGTTGGTCGTCCAGGAATCTGGTGCTGTAGGCGAAGCTAGACTACATCACGGCCCCGGGGGCGGAGGATGAGTCGGCGTGCGCCTCATGTACTCAAGTTTAGGCCGTGGCTCCGCCGTAGGGCTGTGTAAAGCAGCCCTTGACCGAATTCGTCCAAGTGCGCAGTTTCTACACATGCGAGAGTCGCCTGCTTTATATCCTCACTCGCTGTCATCGTCAGCGAACATGTCGATGTCTTTCTTTTCTTTCGGTGCTGGCGATGAGACCGCCTCCGTGACCTTTTTTGCCTCCGCGACCTTGGGCTGCGGAGGCACTACTGCTGCTGTGTCATCGGTAGCCGGAGCATCCACGAGTACCTCATCTGCTTCGTGCACTGCCGTACGTTGCTCTTCGAAGATAGGTCGATAGATCGCCTCGAGTTTTTCGTCGCTTGAATCGAACAACTGCCACGTTAGAGCTCCGTCTACGGCCTTCGCAATTCTAAGTCTTGTGAGATCGATCGGCACACCGTCGATCTCGCGATCATGATCGTCATCCTCGGAATCCTCGGAATTCAGGTCATCTACTTCACCAGTCGCGCCAAGTTCTGCGGCTTCCCGCTCCGCCATAACATCCTCGACGCTTTTGAAGATCGGCTTTGCCAGGGCGGCTTGATCGCCACTTTCATTCTTCTCCTCTGCCGCCTTCTTATGTCTTCCCGCGATCACCCCATCGAAAATCCTCCTGAAAGACTGAATCTCATCCATTGTGAAGCAGTTACACTCCTCCCAGACCTTGAATACTGCGCGTATCCTACGCTCCCAACGATCCGTTTTGATCATGCCCCAGCCGTATTCCGTCGGAGTCTCGGCGAGGCCCACTATTACTCCTGCTTCGAGGAAGGCTTCTGGGAAAAGCTTCCGGTAACGGTGGGAGCCAGGTGTCGCGGACTGGTAGGAGGCGACGCAGACGGCAGTGACAATGTCGAGACTAACTAATTTGGCGTCCGTGAGAATATCGGGTGGAGCTGGCGTGCGGGTGGCGGGGTTGTATGTCTGAGCAGTTATGGTCGTGGAAGAGTCTTGGTGAGAGCTCTCATCACCATTGGTTGGCAAGTCTTGGTGCATGAATTCGTCATCGTCTTCGTCGGAGTCCCCAGGTGGTGGAACAGCGATAGTAAAGCCAGACGCGTTGAACGGCCGGTTGATGTTCATCTGGATAATATCGACGATTTCCAGGGCACCACGTCCGGCGTGCTTCATGACAAAATTTTGAATCGGTGCCACATGACGCCGCTCGAGAAAGGCCCGGGAGGGTGGCAAACATGCCAGCATTCGTGAAAGTCGCGCACGCCGCAGAGGACCAAGCATATCTTCGTCTCCAGGGATAGGATCCTCTTCGCGATAGCCAGGCATGTCATCGTCGCATTCGTCATCAGAATCGAAATCGAGATGCTCCAAAATCTCGGAAATCTCGGTCACGTCAGAAAAGGGCATGTGAAGTGTGGGAGGAATCCAGTCAATGGGGACATCGTCGTGAATCCGGACTGGTGTGGAGTTGACGCGTTTGTGACCGCTAAGAGCGCCGAGACCTTGCGGATTCCACAAGAGCCAACGAAAGTAAACACCAGCGTCGCCGGTACAGTCGTATAGAAATGAGAAAAGAGGGTTGTTCTGGACTTGCGGGGCAGCCATCAGCTGGCTTTCCTTTTCCAGTGCGAGGTTCATGTCTTCTTGAGAATGATACCAACTTGCCATCAGATGTATGAGCTGTGTCACTTGCAGGTCCTTGGGAACACGAACTTGCACGACCGCTTCAGCTGGTGCATGGAAGACGTTCCCCGGCGGAATTCCTGCCTCGTAAGAACCTGGAGGCGCGAAATCAGAGGGTGGCGGCGCACGGCTGAGATTACCCATTGTTGAATTTGAAAAGTTCTGCTTCATGGGCCGGGCTCCGAATGGCGTGTCTACGGGAACAAAACTGTCGTCAGGCATGCCCTGATGTAGCACGTCTGACGGAAGATAGCGAGAAATGATGAGCGAGTAGCCACAGCCGAGGTATTTATCTTTCAGAACACTAGTAGCTTTCTCGATTGCCGTGGTTGTAGTACCTGTCTCGAGAACGACTACAGCAGTCATGGATCTACGGCCGACACCATGCACATTGGGCTGCTCCGTGATATCGATTGAGAAAACTTGAAGGTGTCCTCGGAGCAAATTCTTGATTTGACGTTCTGTGATAGATGGAGGCAAATTGGACAAGCGAACACTGTTCTTGGGCGCCGTCACGGTATCCCTTTCTTTTCGCCGATTCGGCGTATCGTGCCCAGCTTTTGAACCTGTGGCATAACCATCGGATTCCCGGGCGCGTGCAGCTTCATCCTCCTCCATCGCTCGTCGCCGCTTGCGCTCTTGTATCGATATCGGAGGCGCGGCGAGCCCTTCGAGACTTCCTGGACCACTCCGGCGAGGGCCTGGTGGAGGTTCATCGTAAAAAGATGCGCCAGGCGGTCCTCGACGAAACCCTGAGCCACCATGTCCCGGGCCGGATGGTGGATATCGCGACTGGAATTCCGATTGCCGAGATGGAGGAGCAACGCCAAAAGCCTCTTCGAACTCTCGTAGGGTCTCAGCCTGTAAAGCCTCCTCTTTCTTCTGCTTCTCCTCGGCGGCGCGTTTGTTCCGCTCCATCTCCGACATCTTTTTCGGCGCGGCGAGCTTTTGGGCCATGTTCGGGAACAGGCTGGAATCCTCGTCGCCAGCCATATTGTCTGTTTGAGAAGCGGTATGTTGCAAAGTCCGTTGATCAAGCTTTCGATCATCCAAAGTGGAGTCACAAACCGTGTGGAAAGTGATGAATTTAGCAAGAGCCGGTGCGCTCTTGTTGCTGCTAGCACTCAGCCCATAATTCCGAGAGAGTCGCAGAGCCGATGATCTGAAGGTCGCTGTCCAATGGATATAGTCTTGAGGGACAATGACTAGAGCCACTGCGTATTGCACGTTACGTGTGCTTGAACATCAAGGATCATGGTTCTCAGGAATCATGTACAGCTACTTAGGTAGGCACTCCATGGCTGGCAATGATCTTAGGGTCAGATAGACACTGCTCCGACGGTTCGGAACGTTATCTGATCAGTATGGAGAGCCGCAATGCGCGAGCCCCTCGTGTTGGTCGGTCCGCCCGGCATACCGAGAGGGCGATCAATTCAAGTCCCGCGTCAATTGATCACCTGGACGTCCCCAAGCAATCAAGCTTCGGCGGCCCTGCATCATCAATATACTACTACGACTTACCGCACACGACACTGTGGCGTTTTGCTTGCCCACGAACGACACAGTATCCACCTCGGCTCGACATACCAAGGTTTATCATATTCAATCGAGTTCCTGCGACCAATCGCGATTCACCCGCGGCGCGCGAACTGTCGCGACGGAGCAAGATTATGGGCAATCTCACTTGAAGGTCCGAAGCAAACTTCTGTGTACTCAGGAGATAGCTGGTCAACATGGCGTCCGCATTCCAGGAAGTGATGGAGGCTATCTTCACCGACCTCAAATCCAACAATGATTCCTTCCGACGCAATGCCGCAGGTCGCCTGCTCAGCCAGGTTCAAGCCGCCTTCCGCGAGCTTCACCCTGCTGAGTTCAACACGTTTTATGCAGATGTCAATAACAGCATGGTGAAGTTGATTCTCAACGGTGTCGACACTCACCAAAGGACGGGAGGATTCTACGCGATGAGCGCATTGATCGATTTCAAAGGAGACGAAGCAGGTCAGAAGGTCACCCGATTTTGTGGTTATATCCGGCGGACGTTGGAGGGCAATGATACGAGCACAATGGTCGTTGCTGCCAAATGTCTAGGCAAAATGGCTGTCCCGGGAGGTGCATGGACAGCCGAGCTTGTAGATGCCGAACTCAAGCGCGCTCTGGAGTGGTTGACATCGGAGCGAAACGAGAATCGGAGATTTGCGGCAGTTCTCGTATTGAAAGAGTTGGCACGAAACAGTCCGACGTTACTTTACACATACATCGCCAGCGTTCTCGCAAGCATATGGGAGGGACTGAGGGACCAGAAGGTCGTTATTCGTGAGACTGCTGCAGAGGTGGTCTTCCATTCCTTTCAAATACTTTCCGCACGTGATCCTCAGCATCGTTCCACATGCTTATCCCGAATGCTCGAAGGCGCCCAGGATGGTTTCAAGCGCAATACAGTGGAATGCATTCATGGATCATTCCTTGCCTACAAAGAGCTTCTTGTGCAGGGTGGCATCTTCATGCATGGTTCCAAGTACAAGGAAGTCTGCGAACGAGTGCTTGTTCAACAATACCGAGAGCATAGAGATCCTACAATAAGGAGGACTGTTGTCGATATTATACCGCTACTGGCAGCATATGCGCCACGCGAGTTCTGTCACCATTACCTTGCCCGATCCATGCAGCACCTCCAAACACTTCTCAAGGATCCGAAGCAAAGAAACATGGCTTTTGTTGCCATCGGAAAGATCGCGCATGCGGTGGGTTCCCAAGTTGCACCTTACCTGGACACTATCCTGTTACATATTCGGGATGCTCTTTCCGTAAAGAACCGATCGAAACAGTCTGACGAGGCGCCTATCTTCGAATGTATCAGCATGATTACCATCGCAGTTGGCCAAACACTCAGCAAATACATGGGAGCCCTGCTGGATCCTATCTTCGCTTGTGGGCTTTCTGATGCCCTGACACAAGCTTTGGTCGACATGGCATACTATATTCCACCCGTCAAAGCGACCATTCAAGATAAGCTTCTCGATTTGCTGAGCAAGACCTTGTGCGGCCAACCCTTTCAAACACTAGGACATCCATCTTCAGGAAAGGGGCTTCCGCCAATATACAACAAAGAATGGAGAGATCGACGCGATCCACAAAATCTTGAGCACAAAGATACGGAGATTGCGTTAGCGCTTCACACGCTGGGCTCTTTTGATTTCCGCGGTCATTTACTTAATGATTTCCTTCGCGATGTAGCAATCCGATATATCGAAGATGACGACGCGGAGATCCGTAGGGCAGCAGCACTGACTTGCTGTCAACTGTTCGTCAAAGACACGATTGTCCACCAATCAGATCACCACGCCATTCAGGTCGTGTCGGATGTGATTGAAAAGTTGCTTACAGTGGGTGTGGCTGACCCTCAAAAGGACATCAGACTGACCGTCCTGGTTTCCTTGGATGCTCGTTTTGACCGATACCTGGCAAAAGCCGAGCACGTTCGGACGCTGTTTTTGGCACTGAACGACGAGAACTTCCCCATCCGGGAGGCTGCTATCACCATCATTGGCAGGTTGACCGCAGTGAACCCAGCTTACGTCTTTCCCTCATTACGAAAAGTACTCATCCAGTTGCTGACCGAAATCGAGTACTCCAACAGTGCACAAAACAAGCGCGAATCAGCACAATTGATCAGCCATCTCGTCAAGGCCAGCAGCAAACTTATTACGCCATATGTGGACCCTATGGTCAAGGTCCTCCTACCCAAAGCTGCGGACGCTAATGCAGATGTTGCTGCAACCACGCTTCGAGCTCTTGGAGATCTTGCTGTTGTTGGCGGCGAAGGCATGAAAGAGTACATCCCAGATCTGATGAGCATCATCATCCGAAGCTTGCAAGATCTGGCATCGCCCAAGAAACGTGAAGCTGCGCTCTGCACTCTTGGACAGCTCGCTACTAACAGCGGCTATGTCATCGAGCCTTACAACGATCACCCAGAACTACTCACGATCTTAATCAATATCGTCAAGAATGAAGCTCCGGGTGATCTACGAAGGGAGACTATACGTCTCATGGGTATCCTCGGCGCTCTCGACCCGTACAAACATCAACAGGTCATCGAAGAATCCTCCGAGACAAATCTTCGAGCTGAAGCTGAAGCCGAATCTGATGTCACACTCATCATGAGAGGCATTACGCCTAGCAACGAAGAGTACTATCCCACGGTAGTCATCAACACATTAGTGGCTATGCTCAAGGAAGATACCCTCAAGCAATTTCACTCGAATGTCGTCGAGGCCATCATGAACATTTACACCACAATGGGAATCAAATGCGTACCGTTCCTTGGCACTGTCGTGCCCGGGATCGTGGGTGTGCTGAAAGATGCCACTTCTGACAACAGGCTGGAGAGCTATTTCAACCAACTCGGTTTGCTAGTCAAGATTGTGCGGCAGCATATCCGTCCCCACCTTCATATCATCCTTGAAGCCGTGTCAGATCATTGGCATCTGGGGAATCAGATCCAAATTACCATCCTGACCCTGATCGAAAGCATTGCCAAAAGTCTCGAAGGAGAGTTCAAAATCTACCTCGCGAACGTCCTGCCACTCCTGCTTGGTGTCCTTGATGCGGACACTCGATCTCCTGAGGGCAAGGCTGTCTCGCTACGTGTTCTTCATGCATTCCTCGTGTTCGGCTCAAGTGCTGAAGAATACATGCACCTCATCATCCCGGTGATAGTTCGAATGTTCGACTCCAGTGAAAGATATCGCGACAAGGAGGTAAGAAAAGCTGCCATCGGGACTATCGGTCGGATGAGCAAACAGGTAAACATTTCAGAGTTTGCTGCAAAGATTATTCATCCGCTCGCTCGCATCTTACAAGGCACCGATCCGTTCTTGAAGGCGACAGCGCTCGAGACGCTTTGTGCTCTTATTTTCCAGTTGGGACAGGACTACCTCCACTTTGTGCCCATGATCGACAAGATTCTTGTCCACCAACGTATCAACATGACAGCGTACAATCTCATCGTAAATAAGCTCAAGAAGCACGAGCCATTGCCTCAGGATCTCAGCCCTGACGAGCGTTACGGAGACGAGGACGATGATCAGTATCCTACCGAGATCGCCACGAAGAAACTTGCCGTCAACCAGCAACATCTGAAGAATGCTTGGGAGGCGAGCTCAAAGCTGACGAAGGATGATTGGCAAGAATGGATGCGTCGCTTCTCAGTTGAGCTGCTCAAGGAAAGTCCACAGCAAGCACTCCGAGCTTGTGCCAATCTTGCGAGTATCCACGCGCCTCTTGCTCGCAGCCTGTTCAACAGCGCATTCGTCAGCTGCTGGACTGAGCTCTACGATCAATATCAAGAAGAGCTTGTGCGTGCCATTGAAGTGGCATTAACAAGTCCTAACATTCCCCCAGAGATTCTACAGGTACTTCTCAACCTTGCCGAGTTCATGGAACACGACGACAAGGCTCTTCCCATTGACGTTCGGACTCTTGGAATGTACGCGGCTAAATGCCATGCATTTGCCAAGGCTCTTCACTACAAGGAGTTGGAGTTTACCGCAGAACAAAATGCAAGCGCTGTCGAAGCGCTAATTTCCATCAACAATCAACTCCAGCAGACGGATGCTGCTTTTGGTATCTTGAGGAAAGCGCAGGGCTACAACGATGTCAATTTGAAAGAGACGTGGTTCGAAAAGCTGCAACGATGGGAAGAGGCTCTTGTCGCTTACCAAGCTCGCGAAGAAGCCGAAGGCGGTCCGCAAAATGCTTCTTTCGAAGTAGTGATGGGTAAGATGAGGTGTCTTCACGCCTTGGGAGAATGGGACACCCTGTCCATGATCGCTCAAGACCAGTGGAACCATGCCTCGAGCGAGCACAAGAGGAATATCGCGCCACTCGCAGCAGCTGCCGCATGGGGTATGGGTCAATGGGATACTATGGACGACTATCTCAGCGTCATGAAGCAGAACACACCTGATCGCAGCTTCTTTGGTGCTATCCTTGCGCTCCATCGCAACCAGTTCGAAGATGCACACGCACATATCACTAAAGCTCGCGATGGCCTGGACACCGAACTTAGTGCCTTACTTGGCGAGAGTTACGCTCGAGCTTATTCTGTCATCGTGCGAGTTCAGATGCTGGCTGAACTCGAGGAGATTATCGCATACAAACAATTCCACAATGATCCCGCCAAACAAGAGCGAATGCGAAAGACATGGACAGAACGCCTGAAGGGCTGCCAACGAAATGTCGACATTTGGCAGCGGATGCTCAAGGTTCGTGCCCTGGTCATCACACCACAGGAGAATGTGGATATGTACATCAAGTTCGCATCCATCTGTCGCAAAGCGCAACGTACCGGTCTAGCGGAGAAGAGCCTGAATAGCCTGCTCGGTGGTGGAAATGGAAGTGGTAGTTTGACGGACCCGCAAAATTGGTCTCTCGTCAAGACTGCACCCTACACGGTGCAATATGCTGTCTTCAAATTTTTGTGGGCTAACAACCAGCAGCACGCTGCACTGCACGCACTGTCAGAATTCACCGTGCGGCTCAAGGTCGCAGTAGACGAGAGATGGACTCTCCACGAGGCTATCAAAAACGGTATTCCAGATGCACATGCGCGACTCAGTGAGCTCACACACGGAAGCCAAATGAATGGAATACACAGTACAGGACCTTTTGGTCCCCAAGGGCTTCGTGAGGTTCCTAAAGAGGAGCGGAAGAAGACTGATGAATGGCAGATGCTGCTCGCTCGGTGCTACCTCAAGCAGGGTGATTGGCAGATCAAGCTCCACAAGGGCGACTGGCGCGCGGATCACGTACAAGATGTGCTTGTGTCATACTCGGCTGCAACGCGACATAATGATTCGTGGTACAAGGCATGGCACGCTTGGGCGCTCGCCAACTTCGAGGTCGTGACCGCCGCCAGTTCCGTCGATCCCGGAAACAACAGCCTGCCAGATTATATAATCACCGAGCACGTTATTCCCGCGATCAAGGGCTTCTTCCGCAGCATCGGTCTTTCAAAGACCAGCTCACTTCAGGATATTCTACGCCTACTGACTTTGTGGTTCTCCCACGGACATCAACCTGAAGTCGCACGGACGATCAATGAGAGCATCAAGTCATTGGCTACAGAGACATGGTTGGAGGTCATCCCACAGCTGATTGCTCGTATCAACCAGCCCAATCGCATCGTCCGGGAGGGTGTACACGCGCTTCTTATCGATGTGGGACGCACGCATCCTCAAGCTTTGGTGTACCCTCTCACTGTTAGCAAGAAGAGCGATACCGGTCCTCGCTCCAGAGCAGCAGCAGCAATCATGGAGAACTTGCGAAGCAATGGACCTATATTGATCGAGCAAGCAGACTTGGTCAGTCACGAGCTGATTAGAATCGCTGTCCTTTGGCACGAGCAATGGCATGAAGGACTCGAGGAAGCTTCGAGATTATACTTTGGCGATCAGAATATTGCGGGCATGATGGCCACCCTCGAGCCTCTCCATGCAATGTTGAGGAATGGTCCAGAAACACTGCGTGAAATCTCATTCATCCAATCTTTTGGCCGCGATCTGAACGAGGCACGCGACTGGTGTGAAGCATGGAAGACGACTGGCGAGATTGGAGACCTCAATCAAGCATGGGATTTGTACTACGGCGTGTTCAAACGAATCGCTCGCCAGCTGCCACAGCTTGTCAGCCTCGAGTTGCAATATGTCTCGCCGCGTCTCAAGGATGCCCGAGATCTTGAGCTTGCGGTCCCGGGAACATACCAGAGCCACAAACCTGTGGTCAAGATCCAGAGCTTCGAGCCAGTCTCTTCGGTCATCGCTTCGAAACAGAGGCCCAGAAAGCTTGGTCTTAAGGGTGACGATGGCAACCGCTACGATTACCTCCTCAAGGGACATGAGGACATCCGACAGGACGAGCGTGTCATGCAGCTGTTTGGCTTGGTCAACACTCTGCTTTCGACAGACCCGGAATGCTTCAAACGACATCTCAACATCCAGCGTTATGCAGCTATTCCACTGTCTACTCAATCCGGTCTTTTGAGCTGGGTGCCCAATTCTGATACGCTGCACGTCATCATCAGGGAATACCGCGAGAGCCGAAAGATTCTCCTGAACATCGAACACCGTATCATGCTGCAAATGGCGCCAGATTATGATAATTTGACTTTGATGCAGAAAGTGGAGGTATTCGGCTATGCGCTCGACAACACCACCGGTCAAGATCTGTATCGTGTCCTGTGGCTGAAGAGTAAATCCTCCGAGGCTTGGTTGGATCGCCGAACCAACTACACTCGCAGTCTCGGTGTCATGTCAATGGTTGGATACATCCTCGGTCTCGGCGATCGTCACCCGAGCAATTTAATGCTTGACCGAATCACCGGCAAGATCATCCACATCGATTTCGGCGATTGCTTCGAGGTCGCCATGCACCGCGAGAAATACCCCGAACGCGTCCCCTTCCGCCTCACCCGGATGTTGACCTTTGCAATGGAAGTCAGCAACATCGAAGGCTCCTTCCGCACCACCTGCGAGCACGTCATGCGCCTGCTCCGCGCGAACAAAGAATCCCTCATGGCCGTCCTCGAAGCCTTCATCCACGACCCGCTCCTCACCTGGCGTCTCAACAACCGCGAATCCCCCGCCGAGACCTCCTTCCCCTCCGAACGCCGCACCAGCATCATGGGGCCCGCCGCCGCCGACGCCGAGGCCGCCACCGGCACCGTCGCCCGCCGCATGTCCGTCATGGGCGCCGACTCCAACGCCCACCCGGGCACCGGCTCCTACCGGCCCTCCGCCCAACAACAACGTCCCGGCGCCTACCACCGCTCCAGCGCCAACGGCAGCAGCATCGGCACCGTGGGCGTCGGCCACCTCATCGCGCCGGGCGACCCGCAACAGACGCAGCTTCAGCAGCAGGCGCAGATGCAGCAACACGAAGTTGAGCAGAAGGAGGTGCAGAACGCACGGGCGCTGCAAGTGCTCGATCGCGTCAAGGAGAAGCTGACGGGTTGCGATTTCAAGAGGGACAAGGAGCTCGATGTGCAGAGCCAGGTGGAGAAATTGTTGAGCGAGGCGACGAACCTGGAGAATCTCTGTCAGCATTACATCGGCTGGTGCAGTTTCTGGTAGGACGCTATCCTTTTTCGCTGGGTTTTGCCGGCTCTTTACCTTTTCTCTATTGAGTTCAAACGGATGGTTTTCGCAAAGGGAGATGGACCGGGAGGGCCGAGCGGGAATTTCCCCATCCTTGTGTACTGATTTGAACGGACTCTCACACAAGGTAGTGATCATGCATAGGGGAAGATTGGGCAGTGGAGCTCAATTTCGGCGTTTGTCGGCGTTCTACCCCCTTTTTCTTTCAAGCAAGAGAGAGGGGGGGTTGGTGTTGCGTATCTTCGAGCGGGAGAGGACGATAAATTACTGTATTACCATCATTCAACAAATCCATGATCTTCGAAGCATACCCCGTTTGTTTATTTCTTGAACTCTTCCCACTTTCGAATATAACACTCGATGAACTTGCTTTCGAAATTCCTGAATTTGGCCGAAAAGAATTTCTCCTCGATGGTCCGGGCCTCGGGATATCTTTCCCGAATGGAAATAGAATGATAATGTACAATCCTGATCTGGGGGAGAAACGTCGCAACATTGATCATCTCGTTATGACTGTAACTCCCGCCATCAGAGTTTCAGGACGGAATTTCTTCGCTCTCGAAAAGAAAGAAAGACGAAGAAGAAGAACACGATTCCATTTCGAGTGCCCCCTTCATTCCTCTCCATCCCCCACTAACTAAAAAGAAATCAAAGGGGCAGACGAACCCGCTCCTCTCATCTCCTCCAGGAATGATTCCACGGCTCATGCCCGGGCGTCTCGGTCTGGATGCGGGCGTATTCGATCGGCACGCCCTTCCAGATCTCATGCTTCAGCATAGCGATGCGATAGAGCCGGCCGATCTCCTTGCTGCCGTTGGGATGCGGGGCGAGGCCGGCCAGGGATTCGCGGTCGGACTCGGTGAAGCCGTCGTTGTCCATCAGCCGCAGGGCCTCGCACGCCGAATACATGCTGTTGTACTGCCGCTCGAGCGAGCGTTCCTGCGCTTCGAAACGGTTCCGCTGCGCGAGTTTCCAGGCGCGGTGGATGGTCCAGTGGCGGAGGGCGCGGTTTCTGTTGTTTTGCGAGATTGGGCGGTTAGAGCCTTGTTCGGGGGAGAAGAAGTGAAAAGTGGAGGGGGCTGGGCGAAACTTACCGGGAGAAGCGCAGCGCTCGGGGTGTGAGGGGGTGGTAGAGGTAGTATCGGATGTGTGCTACAATTTGTCAAATTCCTGTCAGCCCAAACGATATCCTCATCACTCGTCATTTCTCGTTTGTTCAATCCCTATTGATTCCTTGAATCCT
Source organism: Dissoconium aciculare CBS 342.82 (assembly GCF_010015565.1). Lineage (NCBI taxonomy): Eukaryota > Fungi > Ascomycota > Dothideomycetes > Mycosphaerellales > Dissoconiaceae > Dissoconium > Dissoconium aciculare. The sequence goes on along the minus strand of NW_022984959.1, from coordinate 1,051,639 downwards.
CGGACGAAGTCCTATCGCCTAGATCTCTCTTTCCCTCTTCCTTCCTGCGTTAATCTCTCCTTCACTCCCCATCACACATTCTCTCTCCGTCTCTTTCGAATCCCGAATCTCAAAAAAGGCAAAAGGAGGATGCAACGTACTGATACGGGGTTCCTTCCTAGCCTTCTGCTTCCTCTTCATCCTCTGAGGCGTGGCGGAGAACGCGCGTAGGGATTGCAGGTTTTGTAGTGACGACGGTCGTTGTAGTGCTTGCTGCTGTGAAGGGAAAACCACATTCCGACATGTTGCCGTTATCGCTCGGTGTGTGAGGATCGTACTGCGGCTGCTGCTGCCGATGTTGCTGATGCCGCGCGGCGATAACATGCGGAGGAGATGCGCCATTGAGGGCGGCGTTGGTGTCGTCGCCGTCGGGGCTGTGGTACACGGATTTGCTCTTTTCTTTCTTTCCGACGAGATTTCGGTGACGTTTTGAGAAAGTGAGTCGTGGTAGGTGAGATGGAGACTGATGCGGTGAGGGAACGAATGTGTGGTCCCCGGTTTGCGATGGAGTTGGAGTTGAGGTCGCGCGATCAAATCTCAATCCCGAAAGTTGAAATGCTCGTCCGCTTGGGGAATGATGGAGAGGACACCCCCGAGGACGCCGCAGTGTGAGTGTCGGGACTACGGGATACTTTTCGGACGGGATACCGTAGCGATCTCTCTCTCTTTGTTTCTATCACCTGAGACTTGCATTTCCAAACGTACATCGTCTCTTGAAGAACACAACCTCGTTTGAATTACGGCAAAGGTACATTCTATGCACTTCAGGCCGGACATACAGCGAAAGGAAAGGAAGACAGAATGAAAAAAACAAAGTCAACTTTTATCATTTTCCAAACGAAACAAATGAGGAAAAGGGAAAAACGATTCCTCCTGGATTCATCTGCCTGCAAAGAGAGATGCCGGAGCTCGTCATGGGTAGTAGTAGTTTCATAAAACATCAAAGATGATGATGAGAGAAGAAGGGGATCACCTCCACCCTCCGCTTTCTCTCGTCATCATCATCAGCAGCAGCAGCAGGATCACATCCCTCCACTTGTTCTTCACGCATAGTTGTTCTTTACGTGATTCTGGATCAAGAACCCAATCGTCTGCATCATATGGTCGACATCATATGCATGGAACGCCTCGCCATAGACGCGGACCGCATCCTCCGTGCCGGAAGCTCTCACAAAGCAGCGGCCGGAGCCATACTTCGCGACCTCGGCATCGATCCGTCGCTGGAGACCCACAGGCGTCGCGAGTTTCTGCTCTGCACTGCCGGGCACAGTGGTGAAATCCTCACGGCGGGGGACGACGTGTTTGGCGAGGCGGCTGGGCATGTCGGTGTAGGTGGCGAGCCAGTCGCGGACGGTCCAGGCTTTGTGCGCGAGGATGGCTTCGACGAGCAGGAAGTCGGAGATGGCGTCGCCGACGGTCTGGTTGATGAGGTCGACGATGGCGCGGAGGGTCTCGAGGGCTTCGAGCTGGCCGGTGGATTGGGGTTCTTGCTTCTCGATGGCTTTGAGGGCGGTCGGGGAGAAGAGGATGGTTCCGTGGCCGTTGGCTTCGAAGTAGACGCCGATGTCGTAGCGGAGCGCGGCGTGGTGGAGATGTTTGACGCCTGTGTTGGTGAACTCGGCTTTCAGACGGAGCCGGTCTTTGATGTAGTGTGTGCTGGAACCGTTGGCGTATGCGGTCTGGACCACGCCGAGTTTGATCTTCTCCGCGAGACCACACTTCTCGACCAGTTCTCCCAAGAACGAGGCAGCCAGAGTCGCGATTCGGTCGCCGTCGAGCATGCGGAAGATGTTGCCCGGCTCTGTGAAGAAGTAGATGATGCGATCGGCATCACCATCGAACGCGGCATATCGCGCATAGGCGGCACCACTGAAACCCGCAGGGACCTTCTGCTTGGTCTTGACGTAGTCCGCGCCCGAATCCTTGTTCAGCATCTCCGGCTCTTCAATGCGATCATTCTCGATGTTGACTTCCAGACCGGTCTCGGACACAGGCGGGAGGTATTTGAGCATCTCTTTCAGTTTAGGTGCGCCGACACCGTTCGCGCAGTCCACCGTGACCGGGCTGGTGACCTTGACGTATTGCATGACCACCTTGAAGGCGTTGGCCAGCTTCTTGTAGTAGCCCTCCTCCGACACCTCACCATATGGGATCTTATCGTTTTGGGTGTTTGTGGCGCGGACGAGGTAGTGCAATTGCGGCGTGGTGAGGATGCCATAGTCCTGATATTCCACATCGGTGGCCTTGAGACCAGCCTCCAGGGCATGCACCAACCGCGATCCTGAAGGACGAGTATCCCGAGCGAAGATGACCCGAGCAGGCTTCTCGTGCAAGATGTCAAACTTCTTCACCCCATCGTTGTATGCAGCGAGGGTCTCTTCGGGGGTCTTTCCATTGACAATGTGGGTGGCCCACTGTTCCCAATCCTGCTCCAACATCTCGCCCAAGGGATCTACGAGCTTCACACCGTTGTCCTCGGCGGGGTTGTGCGAGGCGGTGATCATGACTCCGATGGTCTGGCCGCCGAGTTTGCGGGATCGCAGGCCTGCGAGGAGACCCATTCCGTACATGACATGGTCGAGGAGATCCGCCTTCATGCGAAAGCCGGCGGTGCCATAGGTGTACTTGATGTCGGCAGGTGGTGGGTAATTGGGAACGCTTTCGAGGATGGCGGCGTCGGTCTTGGGCGCAGCGCGACCTGCTGCGGGCGGAGCCATGATTGCGGTGAATGAATGAACGTGTTTGTGTGTGTGTGTGTGTGCGTGCGTGTGCGTGTGCGTGTGCGTGTGCGTGTGTGTATGTCTGAATGAGAGTGGATATGAGGCGACGATATTGTGAGTGTTGGCGGTGATGAAAGTGTTTCTCGTCGACAGACTGAGAGAAGTGATCATGAAAGAGAGAGAGTCGAGGAGGAGGAGAAGGAGAGAAGTTGGGACAACAAGTCAAGAGATGTGCAGTGAAGGTATTCCAAGGTCGTCAGTTACTAAACAGCTATGAATAGACAGACCCTGATGTCCTCTCAGAGGAGAAGGCGGCGCAATACAATACAACGCATCTATAATATATATATAATACAATACAACGCAGCTATGGTAGTAGTATACTTAGCTATCTTACGATACAACGTAGCCATACTGGTATATTTACAGTACAACGCAGCTATATCAATCTACCGTCTCTATCTCTATGCTCAATACTATACTCGGTTGGGAGATATGGCAGTAATTGGCCAGATCTGGGAGAGGGAAAGAGGCTCAGAGAGCTAAGGTACCTAGATAGATAGACAGAGAGAGAAAAGACCCTGACGTAACTTGACTTGCGAATGTCGACAGACAACCTTGCAACCTTGGAACCTTTACTGTATAGTACAAATAGCTGTGGAGGTTCGTATCTGGACCCGACATGCACCTGGGCATACAAATTTCCTCTATCTACCTAGGTAGGGAACGTGGGGCTCAGTCCGAGAATATCTTCCGAAACATGAGGGGCGCGAGAGGGTAAATTTAGAGTGCGGGCGGGCGGGCGGCGTCTAAATTAGGGTTGAACCCTTTATCCAATGTTGAAGCCCAGGGTTGCTGTCTCCTGTGAGAGAAGGTCGACGAGGTATACATGTACATATATGCATATATACCTAGGTGTATAGATATATTTGCCCAGGTGTGTCTTCGTTTGTGCCGTAAATTGATTAAGTTTATTATTACCAGATGCCCAAAACTTCATCGACTATGTGAGACGCGGAAAGAGAGTCGACCAAGATGATAATATGATCGCGACACACTCGCGACGTGTTTCGTTCGGGCCCGGAACACAAGTAGCGTTTGGGAAAACACCAGCGCCAGAGGGAAATAGAACCCGTTGATTATCATCAAATTAGGAACCAAACATCAAACATCAAACATCAAACATCAAACATCAGACATCAAAAAATCAGACATTAAACGAGCTTCTCCAATTCCTCCTTGACTCCGGCGATCAATGCCTCTCCTTCGTCGAGCCCCAGCATTTCCTGCGGCGCGAACAGACCAAAGTCCAATCCCCCATCATCTGTGATCGTCATCTCGATATCGATGGCATGCTGTAAAAAAGGTGAAGAAAAGTGGTCAGTAAATGTGTGAAGTGGAGATCTGCCTTGTGTGATCGGGAAAGATCTTGGGAGGATGGGACGTACCTGATATGCCTTTCCGGTATGGAATGTTTCGCGGGTAGTGGTAGCAGTAGCAGTTGCAGCAGCAGCAGAGGTTGTGCTGTCCTGGTGAGACGACTCGACCTTCTCGAGACGACTCCGAGGCATGCGTCTCTCGCCGTCGACTTCCGAGATCTGCGAGCGTGACTCCGCATCGCTGTCCCCATCTCCCTGCGAGGATCGCTCGGGAAGTTTCAAATAATTCAGGAACAGATCGACTTGGATTCCCGTCCATTGTTCAATCTCCCACAACGCCGTGGTGGAATTCTCTACGGTTCCGATCTGCGCGAGGCCGGAGGAGATCTGTCGTGCCACTTCCATGAGGTCGGATTGGACGACATTTCGGATGCAGAGAGGGACCAGGTTGAGGGTGGGGTACGCCAATTGGTCGAGGTCGGGCAGATGGCCGCGGTTGGATAGATAGATGCCCAGCACGAGATCCGTGGCATCGGTGGATCCGCGCCGCTCGCCGGTGGTCAGACGCTGGGCGTGGAGTTTGGCGTAGGTGGCGAAGAGGATCGATTGGATGCTGATGTTGTTCTGACGCGCGAGGGTCTCGAGTTTGCCGCAAGAGGCTGTGAGTCGTGGCTGGAAGATCTCCACTTTGTTCTGTGCACCTTGTTGTTGCGTGGGTTGCTGCGAAATTATGGGCTTCAGGTCGCTGAAGTACGACGTCCAGAATTTCTTGCGTGAAAGTTGAGCCTCTCTCGTTAGGGGAAGGGCGAGGAAGTCCTCGGCTCCAATGCTGGGTAAAGGTGTAGGGAGCTTGTCCAGAAGATTTTGAAGACTCTGGAGCAGGAGTGGCAATGAGACGGCATCGTAGAGCGCATGGTGGATCTTCAAATCCACATCATAACCATCGGAGACGCGCGTGGCATGCAGAGATGCATAACATTGTTGTTGCTGTTGTTCCTGATTCGATGTCATGTCGGTCTTCTCGCCTGCCACCGAGAAGCTCTGTGTTCCCTCCTTGAGGACAACCTGAAGTACAGGGACAGAAGTATTGTCAGACTGGACGAAGATGGTTCGAAGAATGGCCTGTTGCTTGACGAGGCGATTCCAGGCTGTGCGAACTTCTTCCGCCGATCGCTGGGTCTTCACGTGGAACTTGAATGTCGGATAGAAAAGCTGACCGCCGGTCGCGCGCCAGAGATTGAGCATGTAAACCTGCCCAGCTGTTGCAGGTAGAATGGACTCGATGGTGGATTGTGGGACTTGTGCTTTGTTGGAGATATTGGCAACATGAATATTCTTGACAGCTGTTGCAATGACATCCTTCGAGTATATATTCTGTTCAGTCGAAACGCTGCTACTCTGTGCTTGGATCGCTTCCGCCATACGTCGTGGCGTTTTCGCTTTGAGCATCTGACTGACGGAGATCTTGACATCTTGTTTGCGCAGAAGGCTGCTGACTTTGATTGCGGAGATGGAGTCGATTCCGATGCTGTCGAAAGCGGTATCGCGACTCATTGTCGTGTCTAATTTTGCAACCTCGGAGATTACCTTGCAAATCGTGTCCATCGTGGGATTCTCATTGTCCTCCTCACCCGAGACATCTCCTTCGACTTCTTCCTGAGGAGCGCTGGGTTCTGTCTGGTAGAGCTTGAAAGCCGGCATACCGAGGATAGAAACCTCATCCCCAGAGAAGCCAATGACTGATTGCTCAGGGGAACCGACGAGTGACCTCAAGATATTATCGAATTGCTCAAGTAGATGAGCAGTCTCTTGCTCACTCAGGACGATATTCTTGCTGGCAACGCGGACGATCAATTGTTGCTTAACAACCTGCAGCTCGACAGCGAGCGGATACTCGATCTCTGCAGCACCATCGATCGAATCGTAAAGATCCGGCTCAGCTTCGCTCTCTTGGCTTGCAGTCTGCTGGTAAATAAACAGCGCATCGAAAAGTCCAGCTCCAGCCTCAGCAGCTCGTGAATCCACAACGCTCGCGCTTGCCGCTTGGATCGTCCGAAGTGGAGTCCTTTGGAACGGTAGAATGTCATTCGAAATGCCCTGAACATGTCGGAGGATCTCTGAACCTGATCCGTGCAGGAGAATTCGGAGTGGAACAGTGTTCATCGTCGGGAAGATGACACTTTCAGCCTCCTCGCTGTCACGACATCCCAGGACAATGCCGAACACCACATCGAGTGTCTTTGAATGCCCAGCTAGAAGCAGTGCGAACGTTGCCTGGGCCAAGGTCTGCATGGAAACTCCCAATTTCTGGCAAAGATGACGGGCGGAATCGGCCGTCGTCGAGCAAACTCGCTCTTCACGGCACGTTCGAGTGGGCATTACGTCCTTCTTGCGCTCGATTGAACATGGTTTGGCGTCACTCAATAAGGTCTGCCAAAATTGTCTTGCCTCGGGAGCATTTGCTTGAAGACTGGCCTCGATTGTGGAATCGTACGACGGTCGGGAAGCAATCTCACCATAGTAGGCTTTCGCCACATCTTCATGCAGAGCAGATAGACTATGGCCGTCGTACAGGGCATGCGCGAGGGACAAAATGAGGTAACGCTTATCGTCACACTTAATAAGCCTCAGGCATAGCAAAGGACTGCTGTCCAAATTCGACCCCTGGAAATCTGTCTTGATCTGGTCAAGAGTCTGTGGAATCTCCTCCACATTTTTGAGGTCCATGGGCTGTAAGTTGATCTTGACCGGACGGTGCACGACTTGTGCATATACGACGTCTAGTTCCGAGCTGCTGATTTCGATAAAGGAAGTCCGCCAAATGGGACTTGCATTGAGAACAGTCTCCCACGCTTGTCGTAGCTTTTCCATATCGACGGATTCTTGTAGGAGAAGTACATCATGGTTGAAATACTGTTCGAAACCAGATCGAAGCATATCTGCAACCATGCCTTCTTGTGCAGGAGTGGCTGGAAGAATCCTCTCCACATCGTCGCGTTTTAGTAGCGAGGCAAGTTCTGGAAGAGCTTCAAGCTTCGATTGAAGCGTGCTCAACATGCTTTTTTCTTGTACTTGAGTGCCGGTGCTGCTTCTCGTTTGAACAAGCTCCAGCATCTTGGGTAGTGTCTGAGCTTGCAGGATTTTGCTCACCGGTAGTGCTAGACCTGCGCGCTTGAACCGGGACGAGAGCTTGACTGCGTCGATACTATCGAGTCCTAGCGTGTAGATTGTAGTCTCGGGAGTGACACTATCAGGAGCACAGTTGGCCAGGGTTGATATGATCTCTTGCATCTTTCTGGCCTCTGTGGTCCATTGGAAGTCTGAGGCCTGGTTATTATCCGTGACGTCTTCGGAAAGACGGCGACTGTCGACGCGATCCTCTGTGGTGGAAATTGAGAATTTGTCACCCACACGCTGCTTCGAATCACTTCCGATGGCTTTGAGCACTTCCTCGAATTGCGTCACAAATTGCGACAGCGATATTTCTCCCTTGACGTTGCCTGCAGTGGCAGCTGTGATATTAATAGAACCCGCTTCGTCGAACTCCACCTCGAAAGCCATTGGGAATTCGGCATGCACCTGTGAGTCCCTCACCTTGAAGTATTTTGATGACAGTCGCTCAGAAGTATTATCAACACTCTGGCAGACCAACAGAACATCAAATACCGGATCAGCTGGTGTGCGACCGCAAAATTTCTTGATGTCGCGCAACGATGAGTGCTGAAAAGGCAACAGTGCAGTGTTTCTTTCATGACAGCGCTGTAACAGTTGAGTCCAATCCTCGCTCGCGTCAAGATCGACGACAAATGGCACCGTGTTGAACATGGGCCCGAGGACAACATCTGCGTTTTCAAAAGCGACGGACCGACCAGATAGGACATTTCCATAGGTTCGAGTGTGTGGGGAGAATTGGTGAAGAACGACCACAAAGGCAGCTTGGAAGATGGCTTGGTGTGAAACTCCGAGACTTCGTCGTGCCTGTTCCAGCCCAGCATCTCCCGAGATCGCTTTTTGACACACGACATCCCCAGTGCTCGCCGTGGAGCTCGAAGCAAGAGGCAGTGCAGTGAATGTAGCCTTTTTGAGGTAATCAGCCCAGAATGGTTTCGCATCTGATCGTTGAAGTAAGGGTCCGTATGGTAACGCATCGATGAAGTTAGGACCGAGGCTCATAGGTTTCCCCAAGTAAAAGGATGCCAGGTGATCCATCGTGAGTTCCCATGAGATGCCGTCGTAAATGGAGTGATGAGCATGGAAGATTAGAACAAGCTTTGATGGAGTTCGGACCAGTGTAGCCTCAAAAGGTTGGATGAAGTCTTGTCGATCTGCTTGCGACTTCCAGAAAGCCAAATGGTCGCCGTGCCAATTCTCGAAGTCATCATCTTGCTGTAATTCGTGGCGAGTAATTTTGAAGTCGTTCTCCCGTAGAACAACTTGAGCGTATCCCTCATCAGTCTGGACAAAAACTGTCCTCAAGATAGGTGTCGAGCCATGTAGTTCAACAAGCGCCTGTTCCAGTCTCTGTGCATCAACGTCGATCAAGTCATAGGCGAAGTTGTTATAGTACGGCCTCTCAGAGTTCTTGGCGGACTCGGTCAGGAGACCTGCTTGTAAAGGTGTGCACGGAGCGATAGACTCGATATCGGATGAGTTTCTTGATATGGATCGAGCGATGACATTGCGATAGCGCTGCGAGAAGGCAGAGATAGACAGCTTGGCCTGTTGGGTGGCGTTCAGTTCTACTTTGCCATCGGTTGTAGTATTTGCCAAAGCATTGGCCAGTCGTTCGATAGTAGGACTTTTCATGACTGTGGCAACGTTGGCGTTTTCGAATCCGCCACGCTTCAAAGCCGTGGCGAACGAAATGGCCGACACGGAAGTCAAGCCAAGAGAAAACACATTCGATTGCGGCGTCATATCGGAAGCAGTTACGGAGAGGACTCGGCTGAGGACATTTGCCAATTTCCTTTCAGCTGTATTGAGTTCTCGAGTTTCCGTAGGAGTGTTCCTGAGTCCTTGAAGATCACGCGGCGTCAGCTCTGAGAAAAGCGCAACCAGCCGCTTCGAGTCGACTTTGTTATTGACGGTGAGCGGTAATTTTGAAATTGGAAGAATGTGCGTGGGGACCATGTACCCGGGAAGGTGATCACGGCAAGCCTGGTCCGCTACATGTACAAGCTTCGAGGCATGTTCGGAAGTTTGCACACGTAGCTCACGACTCTTCTCAGCCTCATGAACAATGAACGAGACTAGAGTTTCCCGGTTGGCCTCTCCGACCTTGATGACGAGTGATGCAACCTCAGAAATGCCCTCGGTGGACGACTGAATGACAGCATCGATCTCATCAATCTCCAGTCGCTGCCCTCGAAGTTTGGCCTGCGTATCCTTGCGGCCGATGAAAGAAAACGAGCCGTCCGAAAGCATTCGGACAAGATCACCAGTGCGATAGAAGCGTTCGCCATGTCGCTCAAGGTATGGAAACGCCTTGGCCGTGAGATCCGGACGGTTAAGATAGCCCTTGCCCACAAGTTTGCCAAAGACACAGAGCTCGCCGACAGCACCGCGCCAGACTGGCTCATCGGTATCGGGCCGGAAGACATAGGCGCCGACATTATCGAAGGCAGGTCCGATGTTGGTAGGTTTGGCGTCAGTGCCAACAAATGGGTTCATCGTCACACCGATAGTCGCCTCAGTGGGGCCATATCCGTTGCAGACAGTGACTTTAGGACCCCACGCATCGATAATTTCCTGCTTGAGGGCTTCACCGCCAGTGATGAAGACGCCACCGCATAGACAGGGGACATCTTCCGGCGTAAGGATACGCGCCAAAGACGGAGTGAGATCGATGTGAGTGATTTCCACCGTTCGGATGAACTCGGCGAGGTCTTCAAGCACAAGATCCCGGGGCGCACCGACCAATGTGATGCCGACGCTCCAGCTCCAGAACTGCTCTAGCACAGAGACATCAAACCAGTAGCTGGCGAATTGAAGCCATCGTGAGGAGTCCGTCCATCGGCCCGCGAAAAGCCTTTGGAAAGACATCATGGCCTGAACGGCGTTCTCGTGAGTCAACTCGCAGCCCTTCGGTGTACCCGTTGTACCACTAGTATACAGGCAGTAGCTAGTAGCGCTTGGATCGATACCAGCGGGCTCGCTCAACAGCGGAGACTCGTGAATGATTGTACTTTCAATGCACTCCACAACTCTCGTGGTGGAAGGCGCTTCGGGCATGGTCGCACCCGAATCCACAAAGAGAACCTTCGCATTCGAATCCTCCAGAATGAAAGTCTTGCGAGCAATGGGAAGATCGGGGTCCATAGCAAGGAATGCGCAACCAGCCTTGAGGATTCCCAGAAATGCAAAAGTCGCCTCAGGGGACTTGCTCATGCACACTGCGATCATATTTCCCGAGCCAATTCCCCAATTGCGAATCATGTTTGCAATCTGATTACCGCGCTCGTCAAGTTCGCGATAAGTCCAGACTTTTCGCGTGCCTGGATCTTCGAGGGAGTACACAAATTCCAGAGCGGGCTTTTCTGGATGCTGTCTGGCGGCATACTCGACAAACTCGTGGAGTAATTTGACGGGGGTTTCAATCGATCTTTCCTTGGGCGGTAGTGCTGCGAGTAGCGGACTGAATGACTCCACGGGAATATCCTTCTCCGCTAAAGCCTCGGCCAAGATATGATCGAGCTGGCGAAGCATGAGCGAAGCATGAGCCTGCGGCAATACTCGAGTATCAAACGTGAGACGGAAATGAACCTGTCCATTGGAAGTGACTTCCAATTCCAACGAGACCGTATAATCGACCGCGGCAGTCTCATACAATATCGGCCAGTCCAGCTGGTGAGAGGAAGAGGAGGCCTCTGCGCTCTTCTGATAGACAAACACTGTATCGAACAATGCCCGACCGGAGTGTCCAGCATGTCGCTGGATCTCCGCCAAAGGGGTAAATCGATATCGTTGGATCTCGGAATTGTAAGCTACCATGTCACGGATTGTGGCGAGAAGTCCTTGATTCGTGTTACAGGCGACGGGGATGGTGGTGATGGTCGGGAATGCGACTGGCTTAGAGTCGTCGTTGTTGCCGGAGAGGACTGTGCCGAACGTGACGGAAGGCTCGCCGATGTAAGTCGCTAGTAGTGAGCCCCACAGGCCTTGACCTAGAGCCTGTAATGTTGCTCCTTCTTTGCGGCAAAAGGCGAGGATTGAATCGTAGGAGGCCGATGAAATGATTTGCTCGACTTCAGTTTTGCCGTCAGTCACGGCCGTGGGGGTCAGGCTTGGGAATTTTGCGATCGCAGCCTTCTCCATCTTCTGCTTCCAGAAAGCCCCTTCATCCTTTTGCGCTCTGGTTGCCCCGTCGAGGATATAAGCCAGGACGGTATCAATGGTCGTCGCCGGACTGCCATCCTCTCCTGCAATCGCCGCTGCGAAGTCAGACAAAATAAATTGAAGCGAATTAGCATCGTATAGTGCATGGTGGATCGAGAGGCACATTTTCGACTGCTGGCCGGCCCCTTTGATAAGCTTGACCCGCCAAGCAGGAAGATCGAAATTTTGGACAATGTCGGTGCTCGTATGGCTGGTGAGGTCTTCTAGAGAACGATCCTCTTCCTCGACGGTGAAAACGTTTTTGGAAGCCGCTTCGTCCAGAATGACCATTGCAAAAGGACTAAGCGGGTCTTCAACCTGTTGGAATGCCATACGGAGCACTTGATGCTTGCGCTGTACACGGTCCCATGCGAGTCGAACTTCGTCAAGATTGTGGTCTTCGGGTAAAGTGTAGACCACGTGGTTGATGTAGAGCTTGCCATTAGATTGAATAGATTGCGAAAGCATGCCACTCTGCGCGGCGGTGCAAGGTCGAATCGCTTCGACATTGACACTGTCAAAGTTACCGTTGCTGAGAATGTGCTCTTTGTGCTTATTCTCGAAAGCGACAAGATCGATCGAGGCTTGCGGCTCATTCTGATCTTTTTTCGAAGCTGAAGAAACAAATTCAGCCAAAGCAATCGGCGTCATCAGGCGCATGACATCCGCGGTATCGACCATCAATTTCTGCTTGCGCATCTTGGAGGCGACTTGCACCGCGTTCAAACTGTCAAGACCGAGTCGATACAGCGATGTAGATTTCGAAATTTTTGATCTGTCGACCTGTGCCAGTTCGGCGAAGATCGCACGGATGATCTCTTCCTCGGCAGTCCATGGCTCTGCGTCGCTCGAGGTTTTGCTCTGGTTACCAGGATTGGAGGTCTTGACAGGTACCAATTTGCCAGCGATGTTTGCACGATCGTAGTCGAGGAAGTGCTCCGGGTGACTCGAGGGATACCTGAGAGATGACGAGAGCGCTGCATCGAACGCGGCTCCGATCTCATTTGCTAGCGCTGTAGAAACTCTAGAGTCAAGGAAGTAGAGTTTGAGATCGAAGCGGTCATTGTGAGGAACAATTTCAACGACAAGTGGAAGACCCATGGAGCCAACATCGTCCTGCACAGTCCATATAGAGCCATCCAATGACGTTGAAGGCGGCTGCAGCAAGAGCAGCGTATCGAAAAGATGCAATTCTGGGCTTTGAGAGAACTTCTGGATGCGCCTCAACGCAGTCAGCTGGAAGGAGGATGCCTCGACGTTGGCACGGTGAAGATGCCGGGTGAGATCGATGTTGCTGCGCACAGTCTCGAGGTTCACTCTTGAGGGAATCGTGTTGAAGCAAGGCGCGATCAGATTCTCGACGTCTGCAACAGCGACGGTGCGACCGCTGACGACATTTCCCATGCAGACATCCGAGATTTCCTGCAAGGAGGCAAGGGTCTTGATCCATGCGGCTTGGACGACACCCAGGACGGTCACGGAGTGACGTTCACAGAACGTGTTGACATCAGCAGGCGTGGCTTTGAGGGTAGATAAAATGCAGTCCTCTTTCTTTCCAGCCGAGCCTTCAATCGCAGGAATGGAGTGAGGTGTGAAGTCCGCAAATTTGTTGCGCCAGAAATCCATGGAGCCCGCCTGGTTGTGTTTGATGACCTCTTGGAGGAACGGCGCAAACGAAGCAGGACCGGATAATGTCGTCCCGTCGTTATAAAAGTTCTGAACTTCCTTGTACAGATTCTCCATCGAGATACCGTCATAGATGGCATGGTGCATGAGCAGATACAAATCAACCTCACCAGGCTCTCTCCTGTCGACGACAATCTTGAAAGGTTCAGCGTGGCTGATGGTCACATCCCTGCTGCTCTTGACGCTCGTGCCGTCGACGAGAACGACAGGCGTAGCGATGCGGTCCTGCACGATCTGAGCATACGGATATTCCGAAGACTGCGTCTCCACGAAACTCGTGCGGAGAATTGCATGCCGTTGGGTAACTTCCTCCCAAGCCTTGATCAAGCGATCCAAATCTCCAGAAATCTTCAATCGCACAGAGTTGGAGTAGGATCCATTTTCTTGTGTCACGCTCGCCGACAGCATGGCTTCCTGTAGCGGCGTGCAAGGCCAAATAGCCTCGACTTTCGACTTTCTGGCAGAAAATTCAACCGCGATTCGGTCCTTGAATTCCGCGTTGTAGAGCTCTGAGAGATCGACATCGGGTTGAGCATTCGTAGAGCTAGGTTCATCCTTCTTGAGCAGGAACTGTGCAAGACGAGCGGCGCTGGGATTTTTCATGATAGTCGAGACACCGAGACGTGCTTGAGACTTCTGCTCGAGGGATCGCGCCAGACTAATGGCATTGAGTGAGTTCAGACCGAGGCCGAAGAAAGACGAGTGTCTGCTGATATTCGCTACCGGAATCTGGAGAAGATCCGCGAGTGCGGATGCGATGATTTGCTCGGTTGAGTTCAAAGGCTCTTGGTCATCTGCGGCCTCGGAATGATGGGAGAAAAGTTCCTTCGTGGAGCTATCTAGGTCGTTGTAGATGCTCTTGAGAAGGCGTTTGTCAAGTTTGCCTTGGGTTGTGAGAGGGAGACGGGTGATGGGGAGAAGAACGCTGGGAATCATGTATGCGGGTAGGGTCTCTTCGATACGGGTGAATAGTGCTGAGATACGCTTTGGATCTTGATCCACGATAGGTGCGATTCCTGAATCGTTCCTTGCTACTTGCTCGCGTGGTACCCAGAACGTCGCAAGTAGCTGCTCGGCGCTCTTTTCTCCGATCATGAGCGTTGCGCAATCTGCCACAGCCTCATCCTTGATTACCACGGCGCTGATCTCGCCGAGCTCGACGCGGTTTCCGCGAATCTTGACTTGATCGTCCAAACGGCCGGAGATGAGCAGAGTGCCGTCATGAAGAATTCGACCCATGTCTCCACTACGATAGACACGGCCGTACGTAGGATGATCGATGATCTTTTGTGCATTCAGCTTGTCCATGCCGATGTACCCGCGGAAGACCTGTTCGCCACCAAAGGCGTACTCTCCGTAGCAGCCCGAAGGGAGGATGCGCAAAGGGTCTTCTTCGGGAGCGAGGACAAAGGCGGAGGTGTTCCGAAATGGCGGACCGATGTTTCCCAGGACATCGTCGGGAGTGACGCGCATGTTGATGGTGCAGATATTGGTAGTTTCCGAGGGACCGTAGCCCTGGTTGAGGCCTTTCCCGGCCCACAGTTTGTGAACTCTTTCCGTGACAGCTTCTCCGGCGGTGACGAGGAACTTCACATCGGGCACGTTGGCTGGGTCGACGAGGGCCGCGACGGTCGGGGTCAGGGAGAGATGAGTGGCGCCAAAAGCGCGAATGCTGTGTTCGAAGTCACGGAAAATGACATCCTTGACTGCGGAGCAGAGACAGAGGCCGCTGTAAAAGGCGTAAAAGATTTCAAAAACGCTGACATCGAAGGCCTGTGAGCAGGACTGTAGTAGTCGATCGCCTG
The DNA here is from genome assembly GCF_010015565.1 of Dissoconium aciculare CBS 342.82. Lineage (NCBI taxonomy): Eukaryota > Fungi > Ascomycota > Dothideomycetes > Mycosphaerellales > Dissoconiaceae > Dissoconium > Dissoconium aciculare. Next base: position 1,036,636 of record NW_022984959.1, on the reverse strand, counting down.
GCTTGGTTTGATACAGCTCTGCCAGGACCGCCAAGTTCCCGTGAAGGTTCTCGACAGTCACGGCAACACCCTTAGGCGTGCCGGTACTCCCACTAGTATAGACTGCATATGCGATCCTCTGGCGGTCCTGGGGAACATCTGGTGCAGTGCCGTTCTGAATGCCTTGTTCTAGCGTAGTCTTGTCCACGACCTTGATGCTCGTAACAGATTTGAAGTCAGGGATCAAACCGCCATCAACCACACATAGTGCAGGTTTTGCTTGCTGGAGCACATTCTCGACTCGTGAAAGCGGCGTCTCGGGCACAAGGGGAAGATAACCCGCTCCAGCCTTGAGCGAAGCTAAGAACATAACATACATCTCGATCGACTTTTCCATGCAGACACAAACGAGATCATTCGGCCGAAGACCGGCGACGATCATGGCGTTTGCAGCTTTGTTGGCGGCCTCGTCGAGTTCGGCGAAGGTGATAGATTTGAACACAGCCTTGCCAGGCTCGAGAGATTGCGCAAAGGAAATGGCCGTGGCGGAAGGGACGGAAGAAGCCTGTTTCTCAATCATGTGTACGAGGGATGCCTCATCAGCGACATTTTCAAAGTCGGGATTAGCAATAGAGAGCAGTTCAGCTGGAAGCGTGCTGGTGATGGTCGAGATACTGTCATCAGTGTGTTTGAGGAGACTTGCAACAAGGTCATTGATCTGCGCGAGAAGGATGTCGACTTGTTCTCGCGAGATGAGACTTGCTTGATAAGTCGCACGAGCCTTGAGTGTGTCGCCCAAAGGCTCGAATTCCAAAACGAGGTTGAATTCTAATTGATCTGCCGAGTCGACAATTTTGACTTTCTGAGCCGACTCCGATTCAAAGCTGTTCTCCTGCCACACGAATAAAGTGTCAAAGAGGCTGCTACCCGGACTGACACCCGCCGCGCGCTTGATGGCCGTGGGTGGCGTGAGAACGAATTCCTGGATGGCGCGATTCTGATCGGTGATCGTCCGGAGAAGATCACCACAGGTGCGCACACTTGCGACATCTACGCGCAGCGGCAAAGTTGCAAGACAAGGGCCGAATACGCGCTCGATGTCTGGAACAGCGATGGTGCGGCCAGAGAAGACGGAGCCGAAGGTTATGTCGGCAACGCCGGTGTATTGGCTGAGCAGTATGGCGAGTGCAGCTTGGAAGATTGCGGGACTGCTACAGCCGAGAGCGCGGGCTTGAGATTTGAGGGCAGATGAAGGAGTACTTAGGTCAATCCACGACGACCTTTGGAGTTCAGAGGGTACTTTCTGGGCTCGTAGGAGTGGGAGCGTTGTTGGAGCGACATTTCTGAGTTGATTTTGCCAGAACTCGGATGCGACTGATGTTGAGTCATCATCTGTAATCGACTGGTGATATGCTGCTACGGAAGCAAACGAGCTCTTTTCGTGGAGCTCTTCTCCTTCTAATAATCGTTGAAGATCGCTTCGGAGGATGTCAACCGACCACTGATCGTAAGTAGCATGGTGTAACTTGAGGAGCAACTTGATGCCATCTGTTCCATGGGAGATTTGAAACTCGCAAGGTCGCAGTAGCTTCTCCTCGGAGTCTATCCGGAAGTCATGGCTGAATAGCTTGCCGGAGACTACCTGGGCATCGGAGAGATCTGCCCAAACTACTACGGCATACCCCCATGAGCAATCAGCAGAGGTGATGAAACCAGAGCGGAGCATTTCATGATGTTGTGCAAGCTTGCGAATCGCCCCGGTAACTTTTCCGACGTCTTGCGAGCCGCTCAACGAGAATTCTATCCAATTGCAATATGCTGAAGTGTTCTTCGACGTCTCGTTGAGCATCGCCGCTTGCACAGCGGTACAAGCATAGGCGCCACTGATGGAGTCCGAGGAGTTTCGGAGGAGTGGTGAATTGGAGATGCTGTCTAGAAGTCGTTTATCATCAGCATCCGGAACGTCTTTTGAGCTCACCGTCGTTTTTGTAGCCTGAGAAATGAGTGTTTGTAAGTCCTTGGGTGTTCTCGCTGCGAGAATGCGGCTCGCGTCAAGTCTTGGAAAACCCTCCTTGGACAAGTATGACGCCAATCTGATCGCGGAAATGGAGTCAAGACCGACCGTGGCGAGACCTGTGTTGGAATTGATCGCCGCGGTACCGAGGACATTCCGAATGACTTCCAGGATCCTCTTGGTCTCAGGATCTTGAGATTCAGCGTCATCGCCCTGCCCTTCTGAGTCGCGCTTTGCAAAATTCTCCCGCAGAAGTTTCCGATCGAGTTTGCCCGATGCCAGATACGGCAGAGCCTCCATGACCACGATATCACCAGGCACCATATACGTTGGAAGCCACTTCCGACATGTCGCGACCACGTCTTCTGCGCTCGCAGCACCTGCATCTAGGGCGCAAAATGCCACCAGGATTCCACCGATGACATCTGCCACGACGTCTGAGCAGCCAGGGGTCTTTGATGCCGCGTGTTCGATCTCGCCGAGCTCAATGCGCTGGCCGCGCAGCTTCACTTGGCCGGCAGAGATGCGGCCGAGACATTCGAAGCGACCGTCTGGCAGCATTTTCGCGCGGTCGCCGGTACGATATAACCGGCCGTGCTCAGGGTGCGTGATGAAGGCTTTGCGCGTCTGCTCTTCACGGTTGAGATATCCATCTGCGAGCTGATAGCCGCCAACGGCGAGTTCTCCTTCTTCCTCGAGGGGGAGGATTTCGGGATCGGCGTCTTTGGCTTCGTCTCCTGTTTCGGGACGCACGATGAATGCAGATACGGTATCTAGAGGAATTCCAATGCTCCCGCAGGACATGGACTTTTCGAAATTGGGCTGGAGAGTACAATGGATGGTGGCTTCTGTGGGTCCATACATTCCCTGAAGGATCGAGGGAGTTTCGGCGTCTCCGCCAAACTCCTCAACAACGCCAGGCTTGAGCATTTCGCCGATTGTCAAGAGAACCTTGAGCAAGGGCACATTGCTTCGCTTTCGCAGGAGACTGCCTGCCACCGAAGGTGTCAGTTCTGCCGCATCTACGCGAAGACGGTTCATCGTGCTGGGTAGATCATTGAGGAGCTCCCTCCGATCGCAACAGACGAGAGTCTGGCCGCGGAAGAGAGGGAAGAAGATTTCAAATACGGAGACGTCGAAAGTTGGACTGGCGAATTGGAGAAATCGCGAGAAGTCGGGAATGTATTTATCATGCGCAAGCAGTGCCTGGGTCGCTGCGCCATGGGACAGCAGCACACCCTTGGGTTGACCGGTACTGCCGCTTGTATACATGACATACGCGGCATTCTGACTTGAGAGAGGTAGGGATAGCGTAGATGCCTGGCTTTTGGTGAGATCTTCTCGATCGACTGCGATAACAGCGATGTTCTCTAGTCTGGGCAACGATGCGGCAACATTGGAATGCGTGAGGAGTACGCGAGCTCCGATATCATTCAGAATAAAGCGTAGACGCTCTTCTGGCACGTCGAGAACGATGGGACAAAACGCTCCTCCGGCCTTGAGGATCGCGAGCTGTGAAATATAGAGATCCGGGCATTGCGGGATCAGGAGCGGGACGATCAATCTTTCGGGACTTGGTGAGGATGATGACGATGGTGGACATTGCGAGATGATCCGCTGCGCCAGAACATCGGCTTGTCGATGTAATTGCTCGTAAGTCAATTGACGAGACGAAGAAGGATCTGTTGCAATGTAGTCGATCGCGATGTGGTTTCCTTGTTGCCCTGTCGGTGGGACGAGGTCGTGTAGCAATTCCGGGCCCGCGAGCTTGCGCGGTTGAGGGTTCGAGATGGAAAGTTTTCCAGCCATGATGAACACGTATATTCTCGTCTTGATATTATGGTATGAGATTCAGGATAAAGTTTCTAGATATCCTATCAAGGACAATGTATGTGAGGAGTAAATTGTACAGACAATAACGAGAGCAATGCCGACAATGAGACAGCGACGAGAAGGATGTCACGACGCTTTCATGTTTAGTAGAGGCGGTAGGCCAAGGGGAGATGATATGGTATTATTATTATGGAGTCGTGATCCTCGATCCACCATCACAGCGACATTAACGGCGCACACATGAGACGGCCAGCCATAAACATTAATAGCCGCACATACCATGTACGCGCGCACCGAGAACGAGCCATACACACGGACGGGCACGACAATGACAACAAAGACTACACAGACACAAGCCATCATTCACCACCGTATCAGATCCGCGCTCGAAGGGTGGGTGCGAGTGGCAGGATTTTCTGACGTGGGCGCGAGCATGGGCGACGATGCGTCCACATCTGGGTGACATCCATGGATGCTGGACATATGTACCGATCACCCGATCCGAACAGGCCCAAAGCCCGGTCTGCGGCAACGGTGATGGTTGCAGTCGTGACTCCTGGGTAGGTAGTTGAGCGTAGAGTCAGGATAGTGTCCGTGATGATCAGTAGTGGCGATGTCCTGGTAGTGGGCAGTAGTGATGGCCGGCGGGACGAGGAACTTTGTTAGAGCATTTTCCTGACATTCGCCAATGTCGACATCATCGACCATGGACCGTTTCTACGGGACATTGCACACGCATTTACAGCTGGAGTACTCTATACGCTCCATACTTTATTTTTGTTCTGATTTTAACCTGTACGTGTCCGTCGAGCCGAATGTTGACCGACGCCTTACGTCTCGGCTGCGTGGGGTACTACAGTATTGTACTCTCCCATCCCTAGCAGGAAGAGCTGCAGTAGGAGATGGGCCCGAACGAGATCGATGACAAGCAAAATTCGCGATCCAATTTCTAAAGCCCGAGGACAATCCACCCTACACCGAGGCAGAGACACATGCATTTAGGGCGTTCGGCTGCGACTCGTTCAGTCAGCACTGGACGGGCGCCCAGACATGGAAGCGAATCGTCCCACGAGGGACGCAGACCCAATGACAATGAGAAGCAGATGCCAGTGGTAACAACAGAAGCCATCACGGTTCGGTCTCCTGTTCCTCCGAAGCATAATGGCAATACCCACGCACAGTACAGTACAGTAGCATTAGTTAATGTGTTAAACCGTCGCTCCTCCTCGCCAAATGCACCACCACTGCAAGCGCGATGGCGTGGTCTGCTCGGCATTGGCCTGGAAAGTTTCCACCATCTCAATGCAGCAGCAGGAATATTGAGAATTGATGAGCGTTGGGGCTGAACGTCTGCGAGGTGTGGATACCTGGCTCATCTGTGCGCCGATACAGTCGTGACAGTACATGTGTTCGTGCGCGTGGAGAGTGAAACCACCTCGGGCTGGAGAGAACCACAGGACAGGACACGGCATATAAAGAGCAGACCACCTAACTTCTTTGGGAAGGCTGCCGGTGAACCGATATCGCAGCCGTCTCGCCCATTCCATCGTGGATTTTCAACGTCTTTTTGCACTGCCTAGGTGTATACACGATCTCTTCACACCACGATCAGTGCTAATAGGACAAGCATAAATGCAGAAATGCGGCCACCAGCATTGCGGTCACCGGTGATGCTCAACCGCATGGTGGATCGTCTACGAACTCAACATATTATGAGCACTGTGATCGTGGAAACCCAAACCACTATACATAAGCAACCTCGAGATGTCAAATTTTTGGCGAAATGACGTAAAATCACCTCGTATCAGATCCGTATCAGATCCTTATTTCCGTTCGCGCTTTGTCCCTCACATCATCTCCCTCCTTGCTCAAGCCACCCGCGAAAGTGGCAGAGGCAGCTAAGACAGCGACGATGCAAATCCTTCCAATTTCACGACTGTGCGCAATCCTGTGGAGTCGAATATGGATCGTGAAGCGACGCTCTCAGCTACCGCAGTTCTGCCATTGCATAAAAAAACCCTGGAATGGAAAATTTCGACACTCTCCCACGCATGCCAAGGCAGAAGCGATGAAGCGATTGAAAATTTCTCGCCTTGTTCAAAGACGGTGATAAGGAAACGGTGGCAGAAACTCCACATCCCACGAGCCCGATGACGTCCGATTCGCTTATCACGAAATCTGATTGCATGGATCAGTGGTGATGGTGCGACGCCATTCTGACACCCTCGTCTATTTCTCCCACACACTTGAACTTCTTCTGCTACAGCGCACGCACACTCCATCGGCCGTTGGACAAGTCCACAAGTCATCCACATGCTTTCATCTTTTACAGCCTAGGAAATATGCATCGATCGGCGCCTCTAGACCCTGCTTTTTGGCTTTCGGCCCTTGTGACTCTAATGCAACGCCACGAGCACCTTCTTTCTCCTGTCTAGTGTCCCCAGAAGCATTGGAGGGAAAAGACAACGATGGGCTACATTGGTGGGTCATCTTTCTGGTGACGATCGTCCCCACCCGGAGCAGTGGCTCCCCGACTTTTTGTTGTCGCCATGGTGCAGCTGTTGCGGAGACCGTAGCGAATGTCGTGAACTGGCGTGTAACCTTGCCCATCGGTACCGACGCGCGCCCGTCTTACTGCGCAGTATTCCCTCATCCACCTCTGGGCCTCCTCCATCAAGCCCAGCAAGCCTCTTCTCGATACATACCGAGTCCCTGCGTCTCCGTGCTAAACAACGTCATTTGACTCGAGCATCATGTCGACTCTCCAAATATAGTGTATATCTCGGAACAGAAAGTCTTCAATGGCCGTGAGAGATGTTTACGCTACTTGCAACGGCCGTGGGACGCTGCACGTAGGAAGTTCATCACAGATTCGGCCAAGATCGTCGCCCATTCATTTGTTATTTCCCTTGTAGTATTTTTGTTCCTCTTCGCATTAGCCCTGGTCAGAACACACCCACGATTTGAATCTGCAATTCTCTTGGCTGTTTGAACTTTCCTTCGCGGACGGCATTCAGAGTTCCGTTCGAACGCTACATCGTCCTTAGTGCTTTCTTGGAATGCGTCTCGCCTACCTCTGCAAGGTTTCGCGTGGCTTTCTCGATAATGCCCTCCAGACTTGAGAGGTGATCTTCACGTCCTGCTATCTCAGGCATCCAAATCGTCGTGTTCCACCACGCGATTCGCGACATCAACATCAAGATGGATACCGTATCGACTCTGGGGAATCAAAAGGCCCAGAATGACTTTGCCAGTGTATCAGGTCCCCAACAGAGACCTGGAAAGGTATACGAGTTCCCTAGCCAGGCCTTCCGTCGGCTGGCTGGACTCAATCCCTTCAAGACAACATATTTCAGTCTGTACGATTCTTTAGATTCGATATTTGACAGGGCCGTAGCATGGTCCGGAGTTCTCTTCGCAATCGCGGCCGGCGTGCCTCTACCTCTAATCGGATTGATCTTTGGCAAGATCATCAATCAATTTCCGCCCACCGAAGCCGACATTGAAACGAGGATAACACAATTAATCGGAGTCGCCATCGCATACTTTGGCGTGACCGCTTTGTACGCGACCGCCTTCGGTATAACGAGCGAAAAGGTCTCTGTTCGACTACGGGAGAGATTACTCAATTGCCTGCTCCATCTCGATCAAGCATACCTCGACACCCACGACCTTGATGTCAATTCCCTCATTTCCGAGAAGATCGATGTCATCCAAGCTGGAACGTCCGAGAAGGTCGGCATCTTCATCCAATCCATGTCCTACTTCGTAGCCGCCTTTACCGTCGGCTTCATCCTAGACGCGAGATTGACCGGAATCCTTCTGGCGTCTGCAATTCCCGCTATCTCGTTGGCATTCTTCCTGCTTTCTCCCCTGATCACCAAATTCAGCCGCGCGACCGCCGCTAAAAATGAGGAAGCGAACAGCATCGTGGAGAACTCCCTACGCGCAGTCCGTGTCGTGCAAGCGTATGACATGATTGCGGCGATCTGCAAACAGCACTCCATCTGTGTGGGCGAGTCCTCCAAGCTCGCCGTCAAAAAGGCCATGATGTCTGCGTTGCAGACCGGTCTGATTTTCTTCATCGCATACTCGGCCAACGGTCTTGCCTTCTTCCTTGGGAGCCAGCAGCTCGATGGAGGAAACGCTGGTACTGTCTACGCCGTCGTCTTTCTTATCATTGACGCCTCATTCGTCGTGGGCCAATTCGCGCCTTTCCTGGAAATTTTCACGCGCGCTGCTGCAGCTAGGAGCGATATTCAGGACCTATTCGACGCGCAGACTGCATCCACCAGTGCGGGCGTGAGCACCCGGTCGAATTTGAAGCCTGACCTTCGAGGACGCGACGTCCACTTTCAGAACATTCAATTTTCCTACCCTGCGCGTCCCGCCGTCAAGGCACTGAACAATCTGTCCCTCTCGTTGAAGGCGGGCAAATTCACTGCGTTGGTCGGAACGTCCGGAGGTGGCAAGTCAACCATGGTCTCGCTTCTTCTTGGTGCATATGATTTCGAAGGATCGATTATGATTGGCGAAGATGAGCTTCGTTCAATCGATGGCTTACACCGTCGTTCTCAGTTCGCCGTCCTCGAACAGGAATGTATTCTCTTCTCGGGGACTGTTTTCGAAAATATCTGCCATGGTCTTATTGGTCAAGATCTCAGCGAAGAAGAGAAGAGGGTTCGTTGCGACGAAGCCGTCAAGGATGCTGCAGTCGACTTCCTTCATCTCCTTCCGGATGGCCTCAACACACGCATCAGCAACGAGGTCCAACTTTCAGGTGGCCAAAAACAGAGAATCTGTCTCGCTCGTGCCTTGATCAAGAAACCCGCGCTTCTAATCCTCGATGAGCCCACCAGTGCTCTCGATGCGAGAAGTGAAGTCCTGGTCATGGATTCCGTCAAAAAGGCCACAGCGGCCGGAACCACCGTCATTATGGTCGCCCACCGTCTTTCCACCGTCCTCGACGCCGACCACATCATTGTCATGGGAGAAGGCCGAGTTCTTGAGGAAGGCACGCCCGAGGAACTTTCCCAGTCCCCTTCGGTCTTCAGCAAACTGCTCAAGACGCAAAACACAAACTTCATGTCCCGCAACCCGTCCCTCGAGTCGACGGAAACACTGTTCACAAAGTCGAGCGAGATTGAGAATGAATTGGACACAAAGCTCCAGAAGATCGCAAGCGCCCCTGATGCTGATCTTGAGGAGCAGAAAGTCGCTCCGCCGATGGGTCTGTGGACTCTCACACGGCGTATTGGAGCGATGATCAAGCCTCAGTTTTGGATCGTGCTCATCGGTATCCTAGGTTCAATCGCCGCAGGAGGTATCTTACTCGGCGAATCAGTCATTTTTGGAAGCTTGGTCGAGGTACGTGACTTCGGTAGGATTCGGAAAGGGCGCTGGACTAACCATCACTTTCACAGCTACTGAATGAGGTCTCGACCACTGTGGATCGCAACCGTACCGACTTCTACTGCCTATTGTTCTTTATTTTGGGATGCATCGCCTTCGTGGCATATATCAGCAGTGGTACGGCATTCGGTGTGACATCTACAAAGCTCACCTCGTCCATCCGAGTGCGGACGCTTCATCGCCTGCTGCATCTTGACATCTCGTGGTTCTCGCAGCAGGACCACTCCGTTCACGGTAAGTCCTGTCCTCCGCTAGCTTGTCTGATCATTTCCCTTACTCATTCGATATAGACCTCATGGCCGCTTTCACCAAGGACCCAGGTGATCTTTCCAGCCTCTCAGGAATCGCTTTGGGAACCATCTTCACTGTTATCACATCCGTTTTCGGTGGTATCATCCTCGCCCACGTCGTGGCCTGGAAGATTGCAATTGTACTGCTCGCTGCCGTTCCCATCATGGTGGTCGCCGGCTTTCTTCGGCTCCGCACATTGACGCTCTCTGAGATCCGTCACCGGGAAGCATACAAAGGTGCCAACACGCTTGCCGCCGAGGCATGTCGAAGCCGTAAGACTGTTGCCGCCCTCGGAATGGAGGAGAGACTCCTGGAGGACTACCGTGCCGCCTTGAACAAGCCTCTCAAGGCGATTCGTCGTTTCACCATCGTGTCCAGTTTCTTGCTCGCCTTCTGCTTGGCAATTTCGTACTTCGTCTACGCTCTCGCATATTGGTGGGGTTCGAAACAGGTTCGCGAGGGTAACTACTCAACACGTCAATTCTTCACTGTCCTTCCGGCTCTGTTGTTCTCTGCACAAGCTGCAGGACAACTCTTCAGTTTGAGCCCTGAAATCGCCAGAGCCAAGACAGCAGCTCGAAGCATCTTTTCACTGCTCGAAGCCAAGTCTACCATTCTGGAAATGGATTGCGATGGCGAGAAGACAGCAGTCGCCTCGAGTGCATCGACTCTCCGCGATGTCACGATCAACGACAAATCGAAAGCTTATCCCAAATTACAATTCGATTCCGTCAGCCTTTCTTATCCCGGTAACCGGACCAAGAAGGCACTGAAGAAAATTAACATGTCCATCATGACCGGGCAAAGCGTGGCCTTCGTCGGCCCCTCCGGTGGAGGAAAATCCTCCACCATTGCCCTCATCGAGCGCTTCTTCGACCCAACCGAGGGCACCGTCCTCCTCGACGGGATCGACATCCGCGAAATGGACGTTCGCAACCTCCGCAAAACAATGGGTCTGGTGGCCCAAGAACCCGACCTCTTCCCGGGCACAATCTCCTACAACGTCTCCCTCGGCGCCGCTCCAGGCACCACCGTCACTCAGGACGCTATCGAAGCCGCCTGCAGGAAGTGCGGCCTGCACGACTTCATTATCTCCCTCCCCGACGGCTACAACACCCCCTGCGGCTCCGGCGGAACCTCCAAGCTCTCCGGCGGGCAGAAACAGCGTCTTGCCATCGCCCGCGCGCTCGTCCGCGACCCACCCATCCTCCTCCTCGACGAACCCACCAGCGCGCTCGACGCCCACAGCGAAGCTCACGTGCAAGCTGCATTGACGGAGGCCGCCAGGGGCCGAACTACGATCATCGTCGCGCATCGCCTCGCGAGCGTGACGAGGGCAGATCGCATTTTCGTGTTCGATGAGGGCAGGGTCATCGCGGGAGGCACGCATCAGCAACTCATGCAAAAATGTGGTCTCTATGCGGGCATGGCTAAGGCGCAGTCGTTGGCATGATCTGCGAGATCTGCTGTTGAGCGCACGACTCCTCTGGGCGGTTTTCTCTTGGGACTTTCACTTCTACATACAGCGGGCGTGGCATAATTGATTTTTTTTCTCTTCATTTCATTAACGCGTTCAAACGTTCTTGCTGCATTTTCGATTTACACATTTTACTCCACTGATTTCCCCAGCTGAATAAACACATGCCGACCCATCCGTAGACAATTTTGGTCATTGGGACAATGTCGTCGACGCGACGCGTACATCTTCAATTTAGGCTCCTCGCGGAAGCTACAGTATGGGTAACGAATGAACTATTTCACAGATCTGCCATTAATATCCATCGCCGCCGTCGAAGCGCGCGCGCTATGATGCGGAAATAGAAAGACTTGTTGAATTGATGGGTCGACGATCCAAACTCTCTTGAATGTCACTCGGCATTGGAATTCCGGCGGTGCGCACGGAGTTTTCTTCGGTTTTTTGTGTTTATAATCAGCAGAAAAAGTCGTTGACGACAGATCAGATATCTTCTCCTCTTTTGCGAATTACCGGACAAATTCGTGATCGCAAGTGTCCGCAACACGCGCTGGATTCGAAGCCGTTCATTCGACGCTTTCAGAATCCGAATCGCGCAAACGGTTGACGTGCATGGATGTCCTCTTGCAAATAACAGGCGTTCATCATCATTTTCGGGCGGTTGGAGATGATCGTGGAATGTCACTGCTGCATATGCCGCTATATTGATCGTCAAATGGTGAAAATGTGATTCAGGGGGGAACTTTGTCGGAAAAGGCACGAGCGTGTCGACGTCATTTCGACGTCGTCTTCTACCACACATACATTTCCGTCCTATTGTTCAATCGGCTGGAAAAACGTGACCAGGTAGGGACTGCATGCTGTAACCGTACACAGAGAGAACAAAGGAGCCGAACGAAAAGCCACCGTCTCATCATTCAAGAACACAAAATTGCATGGTGAGGGTCCTTCATGCACGCCCGCCGCGCGCATCTCTCGCACGAGAGGAACCGAACAGAGAGAAAGAAAAGAAATCCACGAGAAATGAATCGTGGGAATAATGGATGGGATTTATTGCTACGGGGCAGTACATCTCGACCTCCTCTTCTTTCGGATCCACGAACCTCCCACGCCGCTGGGATGAACTGGCCGAACTTCGGAGGCCCGCTCGCTCGAGCACGTACCAGGAATCATTCTGCCTCGTTTGATGGCTGCGCTCTTCCACAGCACTCACCACAACATCATCATCTTCCCACATGGCGCGATGATGGGCAGCAGGATTGGAGACGGCGGCGGCGGCGGCGACGGCGGTTTCTTGGTGGGAAAATGTGGGTCAAATGCTACTGCTTGCTGCTTGCTGCCGCTCCGCTTCCTTTTCGAACACGGACTCTCGATCTACTGTCCTACTATAGTGGCTACAGCTACAGCCATGGTGCGAGGTCTCGTCGGCCTCTTTTCTGTGTTTGCGCGCCTGTGGTGGGATCTGATAACGTTAATCGCACGACCATCTACTGTGTTGTCGCTGTTGCGCTCGGTTCGGCCGGTCGTCGGCGAATCATCGTGTGTTTTCAGCAGTGTTGCATTTTCCATGTCTGTGGTTGAAAATTCGAGTTTTCCGCGCTCGACATCGATGTCAGGGGAGTGAGCGATGCGCGGCAGCAGACGAGATGGGCCGTGATGCTCTGTAGCGGGAGGAGCTGAGGCGGCGATTCCAGCTCTCTCAGCGCCTCTTCTGTGCTGATCGGACGTTCAGCCTGATTTGCTTCCTGTTGCTCCTGAAGTCGGCCGTCCAGTCCACATGACTGCCCAGGTGAGATCCAATCTCAGCTCTGCTTGGATTTTCTTCATTCGTTATTACACGAGAGCGAGGAGGATCGGACTGAATGCTATGCTCAGGGTCCAGCACCTTGGTGATGTGTTCGTCCAATCCGCCGCCATTTGCACGGTGATGGAGATCTCCAGAAAGGTAGCGAGGCCCGCCGTGGACGGGGTAAGTCATGATGGCGGCATGCGTGCTTGCGCAGGTTGATGATGACGGCGGTGCGCACGCGCGCACTCCGTCTCATCTCGCCAAAAGGATTCGTGCCCGGTACATCTTCTTCTACCCACGCTCCTCAGCGTCCACTCGCCTTGCGCACCTCCACCTCCACGGCGACGGTTGATCATGTTACATGCCCACCATCACCGTCGGCGATGCTATTGCCGCTGTAGCCTGCGAGCCCCGTCCGAGAGCATTCAGCCACATTCGAACCACGTCAGACGGACCCTTGGCCAAGCGTGGTCGGCCGTGTTGTCTCCGCCTGTGAAATACGTCGGAGGAGAATCCTGATCTGATAATTTTTCCCTGCTAGTTGGCCCTCCACCAGCTGCACTGCTTCTGCCCTGCCAAGCTGGGCGCGGGACGATCGCGAGATTCACCGGACTACGGCTTGGAAAAAGCTCGATTCGCTACTGAGAAAGGTTGACCCACACCACTACTTCTTCCAATTTGAATTTCTGGTTACGCTCGGTACAGTGGTACACACGTGTGGATGGTGCATTCCTGGTAGTCGTCGTCTCTCCCGCGTGGGCGGAATGAGTAGTTGTCACCACTTTTCCGGACTAGACCGCTATAGCTGTGGACTACTGAGGTAATCGATTGTCGTCGTCGTGGCCATCGTTCCCTCTGTCGGTCGCCGACTTGGGTAAGTGATTCGACGAGCCTTGATCCTCGTTGGCGATGCGCTTGTGCGTACACTGCTGATGGCTGGGTGTGTAAGGAGAAGCCCGGTTGCCATGCTGCATACGCTGTTACTTGGTTGCCCGTCCGCACACTCTTCGCGTTCCCTCCATGCGTGTGCTTGACGCATTACAGTATATTTTCTTTCGTATCGGATCGGCGAAGATCGCTGGCGAAAACAACATAAAGGTGACGGCGCCTCCCGCACTGTATATCTTTCTCATTCGTAGCATCTGTGTTCTGTTTTTGATCTCGTGAATACATATTGCTTTTCCCTCGATATCATCTTCTATCACGTTGACATCACCTCGTCATACACTCCCATTTGTATTGCCAAAAACGTCAAACATACGTCAAGCTTGACCGTTGTATCACTACGACTGGAAAACTGAACGGATATTCGAATCAACAACACGACAGCGCACAACAGCAAGATTTCAATATCTCGAATTGAAAAGATCAGTGTGGTCTCTAATCGACTTGACCGCCACCATGTCGCCTCACGCACTCGCACCCTCAGATGATGGCGATAGCATCCAATTCGAGACTTCAAGCCGCAGGCACGAATATGAAGACGTTCCTGAATCATTGCTGCAACGATTCCCCGACGATGAGGTCCATGATCTTGTCTGCGTCGGATTTGGCCCAGCGTCATTAGCCATCGCTGTAGCCCTTCACGATGCTCTGGAGCTCAACGCCTCGAAGCTGTCCACCGAGGCACCCAAAGTCCGTTTCCTAGAGCGTCAAGACGGCTTCGCCTGGCACGCAGGCATGCTCCTACCCGGAGCCAAGATGCAAATCACCTTCATCAAGGACATGGCGACTCTACGAAACCCGCGAAGCGATTTCACTTTCCTCAACTACTTACACCAAAACGACCGATTGGTCTCCTTCACAAATCTTGGTACATTCCTCCCGCAACGAGTAGAATATGAAGACTACATGCGGTGGTGCGCGGCCCACTTCTCCACCGTGGCCGATTACAGCCAGGACGTGCAGAAGATTGAAATCGGCAAGGTCAACCCCAACACCGGCGCGATCGAGAACTTCCAGATCTCGTCCGTAGACCACCGAACCAGCCGTCTGACGAAACTTTACGCCAAGAACGTCGTCGTCGCCGCGGGCGGTCGTCCTAACATCCCCAAGCCTCTCCCACAATACCACCCGAGAATCCTGCACTCCTCGCAATACGCCACTCAAGTCCACAAGCTCTTCCCCGAAGGCACCAGCCCGAAACGCGTCGTCGTCATCGGCGGCGGACAGAGTGCTGCAGAGGTCTGGTACAACATCCCATCACGCTTCCCAGGAGCACAATCACTCCTGGTCATCCGCGGAGCAGCTCTCAAGCCCAGCGATGACTCTCCCTTGTAAGTGAATTTCCAACCTGACCTATAAACCCAGAAAAGGAACACCCCCGACTAAACCTCCATACAGCGTCAACGAAGTCTTCAACCCCGAAAAGGTCAACGACATCTTCTCCCAAACCCCCGAAATCCGCTCCAAGCTCATCGCCCACGATAAAGCGACCAACTACGGCGTGGTGCGCCTGGAACTCCTCGAGGAAATCTACAACACGATGTACACCTACCGCATCCAGCGCCTCCCGGAATCCTCCTGGCCGCTCCGCATCCTGAACCACCGCCGCCTCGTCAGCGTCGCCGATGGTCCAGGTCCGGCCGGCGGCAAGGGCCTCCAGCTCGAAGTCCAGGACGACTCGGCGCTGTACTGCGCGAACATGGAGTTGCGTCGGGAGGTTCTGTCCGCAGACCTCGTCGTCGTGGCCACGGGCTACTCGCGCAATGCGCACGAGGACATGATGCACGAGCTCCGTGAGTTCATGCCCGGCGGCGATGCCGAGGGTAAGCGCTGGAGTGTCGGAAGGGACTATGGTGTGCAATTTGAGGAGGGGACGGTTGCGCCTGGTGCGGGGATTTATTTGCAGGGATGTAATGAGCAGACGCATGGTCTGGCGGATTCGTTGTTGTCGATTTTGTCGGTGCGGGGAGGGGAGATGGTGGATACTATCTTTGGAGGCGAGAAGGTCGCTGTGGCGTAGATTGAGATGATGTTATAATCTAAGGAGGGACGAAGAACATTGATGCATTTGCATGATCTGCTGGATCTAGATATCAAGAGATAGCGGCAGAGGTCGAGATTTTTTTTTCTGAGTTATACATGGGTCATCTGAATGCTTCAAATGAGAGGATGGAAACGTGAGGGGTGAAAGAGTTGCAAGTTTGGCATCTTGATGAGTGGCATGCTACATCCCAGGATCAGGAAGTCATTCACAACACAATGCATGGATTTTCAACATGTCAATGGATATCATTTCAATTACTTATTCGCCCAAATCATTCATCGTCGCTGTCATCGTCAATAATGAATCCCGCGCGAGTATTGCGCCTGGCGGCAGGTTTGGCCGCGGGCGCATCATCGTCCTGTTCATCATCATTTATCGCAAGCTTCGCGACGGCATTCCCAGAGAGTTCCCTCAGTGGTGGTGTTGGTTTTGCTGTATTTCGTCTTCGGGAGGTTGGCACATCCTCTTCTGATAGGACGGCATCATCGTCATCATCATCATCAGTGAGCAGGGCCTCGTCCTCGCTGGAGGACGTGTTTGCGTCGGAAATGTCGATCGTCTCTGTATGAGCATTTCTCGAGCCATCGCCGACCGCATCATGCGCATCTGGCATCTCATCGTCGCTGCTTTCTGGTCGCTTGGTCTTCTTCCGTGCAGTAGGCTTCTTCCGCTGCATTGTCTCGCCAGCAGAATCATCCTCGTCAATGTCGTCGGTCCTCTTTATCAACGCCTCCTTGATGAGACCTGCCGTCTTCCTCCGACGCTCTTCTTCTAATCGGAAGAATTCCGCATCTCCTTCAGCATCACTCTCATCATCACTCTCAGTGACAAACAGCTTCGATTTGATCTTGGCATTCTTCTCCTGCTCCTTCTTCCGTCGCATCTTTGCACGATCTCGGAGCTCCTCCTCGGTAAGCTCGATACCGTTTTGCTTGCGGCGTTTTCGCGGACGTTCATCTTTGTCATCTTTCCGCCTCCGCTTCTCCTTGAGGTTTGGGGGAAACATTGCATCGTTCAAGACGCCGTCATCGTCGTCGTCGTCGGAATGATCCGAGAACATCTCTCCACGACGTCCAAGTGATTTTGGCCGTATCAACTGCGCAGCAGTCTTCTCGCCCTCGAATGTGGGCGGATCAAATTCAGCCTTCTGAATTTGCTCCAAGCCTGTGGTAAGTTTGTCCGAGGTCAGTGTCGGGGGAAAGACCCAGCTAGCATCAACGTCATCCGCATCGCCTATTCGCTGTAGACCAAGGACGGTTAGAAGTAGTCGCAGGTGCTTGTCTTTGAAGAGCGAGTCTTTGTGTTGATCATTGCCAGGGACGAGGAATATTGTTGGAGATTCGGGGACTTCAGCAGGGGGCTCGTCCTCAGCAGTCTCCGCGTCACGACTTGCATTGGCATCTTCCCAAGCTTTACGTTCATCGGCCGCTTCAGAGATCTTCTTCTTCAGCCAATCCAATAAGTCGCTTTTTGCTTGTTCAATCAGGATTGAGACAGCGACCGCTACTCTCTGCTCAGCAGGTACGGAAGCCTTGACTTCGAGCTCGGCTGGAGGCCTGGGAGCTCGCTTCTGCACGACCTTCTCGTAACCATTCTGCAGGTAGTGGATACTGTTTGGAATCTTGCTGAACAACATCTCAACTACGGCTGCTTCTTTCCAACCTTGACCCTCAGAGAGGCGGTCCATCCATTTGAAGCATTGTCGGAAGATGTGCTGAACTAGCTGCTCCCATTCCTTGAAGCCCTCGAGAGCTGGGGGAAGTCCTCCGGGACCTTTGACCAGCTTGTTGAGCAAATGCAGAATGTCGACCCGGAAGAGCATGACTGACAATTCATGCTTGAATGCTAATCTGTACATGTATCGATGACAGCGCTTCAGCTGTGCAGGGTTGAGATCGGCGTGGAACCGAAGCATAGCAATAAATGTGTCGACACACGGTTGACTGAGAAATTTAGCAGAGAAACGGGCGAAGTCGAACTTGCGCTCGGAGATAGTCTCGTGTGCTTCCCGTTCATCCTGAATTCGCTCTGCTGCATCTCCTTCTTCCTCATTGTTGCCCTCGATGGCCTGCGCTGTAGCCTTCTTCCTCGCTCTTCTCTTCGAGCGCACTTGTAGATCGACATTCTGTTTGCTGTATCGCTCCAGCATGCGGACAAAGACATGTACACACTCGGTGATAGCATCTAAATACGCAAATCCCTGACTCGTGTATCCGCGCAAGATCTGCACCATACGATCATGGGTCGCTTCCTCGTAGAAGATGCGATTCTGGATATTCTCCGCGATCTCTTGATCTTCTTCGTCTTTGCTTTCCGACATGTACTGCACAGTCTGCAGAATTTGAGTGAAGCACATCAATGTTGATTGTAATTCTTGCCATTCCTTGTTGTCAAAAGCGGCTTGCATCTTGCGGTTGAGTAGCACGAAGGTCTCTTGATCGAGGACAGATGCAATGTATGCAAAACAGTTGTCTTCGGGCATGGATGGCGCTGCCGCGTCTGTGCCCGTTGCGATATTCGTCGGCTTTTGTTCACGTCTTGCCGCCTCAGCAGATAGAAACCATGAAATGAGGTAAAAATACTGTTTGTTGTGAATTGTCTCTTGCAGACGGTCCGCTTCGCTTTCTATTGCTCTACGAAGACTTGCAAAAAGCGGGTTGAATGACGAATCAAGGAAATCCTCAACAAAGCTTTTGAGATGGCCGCGAGCGCTTTCAGTGAGATCGATGCGTGCTCCAATATCTGATTGTTCACTCGAGTCCTGTGCTTTCTTTCCACGATTCCGTGGCTTATTGAACTTTTTACTCGCGTCCATTTGATGTAATGTCGAAGTCTCGTCTGTGATACTTGTCTGGCCAGAAACAGTTGACACTTTGAGTTCATCCCGCTTCACCCAGATCATTGTGCCAAATCGATTGTGCCGTGTGGGTGCGTGCTTCTTGTAGCTGCTGTGCATTGCTTTCTCCCGAGCAATCAGACTCTGGAGCTCGTTGATCTCCGAAGAGGCCAATTGAGCTTTCTTCATAAACAACTTCTTGGCATCAACGCCTTTGACGAGATGAAACAAAATCTCGAGAAGTAGCACATCTTGCTCCTTGAACTCATCACCCATGTTTGATCCCAGGGTAAGGAGAAGTGTGAACACATCTTGCGCGTGGAAAGCGTCGATTGTTGCAGACCGACTAATTTCATTCTCGTCACCTTGGGATGGAAGTGTCTGCGGTTGTGTAATCATGGCCATGTTGCGGAAGAAGTATAGCCCAAGCTTGATGATGCCTTCATCACGTCTACTCCGATCTCTTCTCACCTGCGACATGGCCGGGAGGACAATACGGACCACCGTCCGCAAGATCTTCGCATGCTCATGTTGCAGGACTGCGCGTTTGTATCCCACCTGCGCCAATTGTAGATACGGAACGTGCCGATGGTGGTTCATAGTTGCCTTCTCGACATCCAGCTCCAGAGGCCATGATAGCGGCACCAGCAGCTCCAGACAAGCAAGCGCAAGTCGGCTCTTCGATTTGTGATTTGTTGCATCCTCCGGCCACAACGCGAGGATTTCCAATAAATCGCCCTTCACTAGATTTGCTTCCGCCAGACATCTCTTCACATCCATCCGGCCAGTCTTCTCGTCGTATAGCTTGAGCCATCGCGCCAGGTCTTTGAGGACAGCGAGGGCATCGTCACCGATTGAATAATTGTTGTCGTAGGTCGAACTGCCACCAACGGCATTGACGAGCGAATAGACGTATGCGCGCACTTCCGGGTCCACGGTCTCGCTCTTGGTCCAGGGATCCATGATTTTAATGTCGCTGCCGACTCAGAATGTCCTCAATGTCTTCGTATCATATCAATTGTACTTTGCTGCCTACGTCCGACAGTCCTTTGGTGTAATCGCCGTATGGTAGCATGATGTTCAATATTTCGATATACGCGACTAGCTACCCCAACGATGGAGACGCGCCGCGCGTGTCGCGATTCCATCATGGCTACGAAATTTTGAGCACGGCTTTGTCACGACTTCGACTCCCATCACGTGGCCCAGGATACAGTGATTACTATATCAGCATTGTGATTGGCCATTTGGACGACATTTATCAGATCATGCGAGCAAATGCCATAGTGCGCCATTGAGTAAATACGTTGCCTAGCGCGCCATCTTCAAGCCTCATTGTGCGATTACCACCTCGATGATAGGCTGGCGAGGTGTACTCGTCATGCAGTTCCCAGAGCATAGATCACTTCACTTCGCTCAGCGTCGGACCGAACGCGTTCCAAATGTGTTCACCGCTACGGATTTTACACTTCGATACGGAGTAATCGCCATCATGTGCCGGCGCGATGATCTCCATACCGAGGCACACGAACTCAAAGGATTACGATGTTCGTCGTCATCGTCAGGACAGTGTTGGTGATGACCATACAGGAGTGACATTCGCGCGCTGCGTGATTCGACCGCTGAGAGCAAGCCATGACACATTCAATTTCATCTGGTCAACGCTGGTTTCCGGAATGCTTCGTCGAAGGCGCTCGCTTGCAGCGCCACGATCGTGGTCTGATGCTAATTCTCCAGATCGTCATTTTCGGTCTCCTTGGCGGGAAAGCTTATGGAAGGCGTGGTGCAAGGCACAGATCTGGTAGGAGCGGAAGAGCGGAGATGGTGTGGAGGTGTGCTGTTTATCAACTCCGCAGTCACTTCGTTCGCGACGCCGGTATCGCTCATGTCCCATCGATACGATCGATTGATGAGATGCCATCGGTGGCTTGAAAAGGTACCCGCAATGTAAGCTTATTGTCGACCCATTCAGCCGATGGATCATCAAGGCGATCCGAGAAGATCTAGTGATTATGTCGATTGGTGCTCAAGGCAATGTTTTGGGAATGACGTCGCGAATACTGATCGACGCTGGGTTGAGAGACTACAGCTCGTCATCGGGGCTATGATGCTATCTTGGCATTCAGTTGTAATGGCATGAAGACATTTCACGACTTCACTTACACACGCAGAGCATCACTGGATCCGAGATCGATATTATTCAATCACACCTGAGGATGCAATTCGAAATCGCAGGTTGGTCACTGCCTTGGATGATCAGATAAGATCAGATATCACCAACCCTCGACCTCGTCGAATTGTAACCACATTCCGTTCGCGGCCTTAGTGGTGTAAATGCCAGCAGGATAATACTTGCTCTTATTCCTTGTGATTCGAATCTCATATCTTCCAACGATCGCTGCAACAAGGCACTTCAGTTGTGCCCGAGCAAAGCTGGAAGGGAGCGGGAAGTCAGCAGTCTGGACTGATTGATAAACTGGCCAGCGACATATGATCGACTTACTCTTGGCCAATGCAAGCTCTGGGGCCGTGCAAGAATGTCATGATGTTATAGTTGTTCTTCAAGCCAGCCGTCTTGTTCGGCCTGCCGTTCTTGTCGATCCATCTCTGTGGAATGAACTCTTCGGCGTCTTCGCCCCAGATGCTCGTCGAGCGATTGATGGCCCATGGAGAGATGAATACAGTGGTTCCAGCTGGAACCTCGTGTGGCCCGACTCGTGTGTCCCGAACTGCCTTGCGAGTCGTGACAGGGATCGTCGGATACAAGCGCAAAGTTTCGTTGGTGACACCGTTTAGAAGTGCCAAGGGATCGATCATTGCCGCTGTGAGACGCTCGCCGGCAGGACCGCGAGGTGATGGTAGGTGGGCGCGGATCTCGGCGCGAAGTTGGTCTTGTATGATGGGATTCTCTCCAAGAAGATAGATGCACCAGGCGACGGTGAGGGACGTGGATTCGTGACCTGCAGCCATCATTGTCAAAGCTTGATTCGCGAGATCGCGATCAGACAAATTCGAATTTCGAATCAGCAAAGAAAGAATATCCCTCCGCTTGTTGCGCTCAAGTTCAGCAGTGCGCGTATTGGCAAGCTCTGCTCGTCGCTGTGCAGCCATGTCTTGTGCCCAACCCAGTAGATGTGCCGAGATTCTAGCCATCTCCTTGGCCGCACTGAGTCCAGGGATGTGGGCTTGAATTTCAGGATCAAAGACAATTCCCAGCATGAAGAGCACGAACACATTCGACGAAGGCTTGACCAGAGCTTGGTAGTCCTGCACGATCAGGTCGTGTCGGTTCTTTTTGAGTGACTCAAAGTCCTTGCCAAAGCCT
Organism: Dissoconium aciculare CBS 342.82; assembly: GCF_010015565.1. NCBI lineage: Eukaryota > Fungi > Ascomycota > Dothideomycetes > Mycosphaerellales > Dissoconiaceae > Dissoconium > Dissoconium aciculare. Next base: position 1,014,694 of record NW_022984959.1, on the reverse strand, counting down.
GCTGTACCCATGATGTCCAAAGTGACGCGAGTACACCAAGTGGTAAAGTCGAATTCGGCCTTGGGAACTTCTTCCTTGATCATGCTGATCAATTCCAGCGCCTTGGCCCAGATGAGAGGGTACAAGTCTCGAGTGACCTGAATTGAGAACGACGAGGCCATCTGCTTTCTCTGAGATTTATGGTCATCGCCCTCTGACAGGAGCAGACCTCCGCCAAGAACTTGTCTGAACATGCTCGTCACTCGGGGTTGCTTCTCGTAGTCATAGGCATTGTCGTGGAGAATGGTCTTGATCATGGCCTCATTTGTCGGAATTATCGCGTCTGCGCCCAGGATGTAACGTGCTCGGAGGAGACCCTCGTTGGGTATCGTTTCCATCCATTTGCTGAGCTGCGCACCTGGTGGCGAGCTTAGTCGAATCGGAACAAATTGCCCGGTAAAGAGATGTCCACCCGACGGTCCAGGCACATTCCGCAGAGGAGAAATGAATCGCGGGTATATTATGATCAAATAGAAGAGTAAAGCGATAGCATTGAAGAGCAAGAATTGACAAAGCATCCGCATTACTCCACCAAAAGGTCGCAGAAAAGGAACAAATTGGGGAATCAGGATCGCTTCGATCAATGTTGCGACCGTGAGGCCCGCGAGTGCGGCGTAAGCCTTCATCTTGATACACTCCCCGGTTAGAGCTCTTTTGCAAGTAGAAAGCTGATGATCCTCGATAATTTAGTGTCCGTCTCGGGGTTCCTGTTCACAGCATCCCGTTACCAGAAACTTTTGAGGGTCGTTGCTCGGAGATTTATCTTGGTTCATGGAAACCGTTCCTTCTCGGCCTTCTTCCGTCGTTGAAATTCTTCCGGCGTGACCACAGCGATAGACTTCCTGCACATTCCATCACTCGGCCATAATTGAAATACGTGTCAATTGCAACGACTGTGGTGATGCCGAGGCGGTAAATCGATATACACATGGGCAGGATGAGGACAGCGAATCTCATGTGTGTGCGCCCCCGGATTTCGCATTGCCAGACTAACCCGCATTGGCCCTCCGGCGCGATTGGTGTTCGTTGCCCTGAAATGATTGACGAACATTAAAAGTTCACGCTATGTTTTATGATCATTCCAATAGGGAGAAATTTTGGTGGGGAAGACGCGCCGCAAACGCGTCGGACAAAGTTCGTCATCCAGACTTCCAAAGCTTCTAGCTGCATGCGTGTCTGGCTGAATGGGGTCGTGGTTTCAGGTACGACGGTAACAATCCTACCGGGTGAGACCTGAATCCTTTTCCGACAATAACAATACAACGTTGTCTCCTCGACTGTCACAGCAACAAGCCACATGATCCAGGGCGTTCGCCTGCATCTACTGTCTCATCTGAGATGATCGCCAACTGAGGGCGCCCAGTCTCTCCTGGAGGTGCATTGTGAAGACCATGCTGCGACCGCGTTATCCAACCATTTCCAGGGCCTCACGAACGCATCACATTCTGCGGAGCGCATAGCGGCAGACATGGTCGTCATCCGCGAATCACCTCGTGCGAAACGATCTCCCGATAAAAATGACGCCGAGTGGCCGCCGAGATCGCCGTTCCAGGCTCTACTGTCATCACCAAGCGGACGCAAGAGATGGCAGGAGCACCAAAGTCGAGCTGGCGCCCGCTCGCCGTCACCATCCCCGATGCGAAAACAGACATCGTCTTCGCAGACGCTACAACGCATGCTAGATGATGCGACTGGGGGTGCGAGTGAAGAGGAGGAAGCCGACGAGGAAGATGAAGAAGACGAGGAGACTTTGCAATTACGTCTGCAGCAGATAGAGACCCGCCTCAAATTGAAGAAACTGCAGCAAAAGACGCAGAAGGATACATTGTCGAGACAGAAGCGTACGGACTCACCTCGCAAATTACTACCGCCTCGGTCTGCGCCCCCAGAGACAGAACGAGTGGAGGTGCCGCTCTCGCCGGTCCGCAAGGTGGGGCCGCTCATCGAGCAAGTATCACCAGCGCGACGGCGCCTGGGCTTGGACGCTCCATTCAGAGAGCAAGAGATCTCGTTGAAGCGTGCGCGACCGGTCCCAGCATCTCTCCGTCGCTCAACAGCCGAGGTGAATGTGCCCAGGCCAAAGAGCTTTAGCGAACGTCTCCTGGAAAGCAAAGAAAAGGAACTTCAACAAGAGGCTCGCAAGGAGCATTTGGAGGAATTGCGGAGCTCGGCATTCGGAGTATCGCGATCCCGCACACCCACTGCAGAAGAACAGTCCGCGCAAAAGACGAGTAGAACTCAAGAAAACGGTCGCGGTACGATCACATCAAGAATTGGTTCTGTACGCCAGGCAAGGGCAACCAAGGAGGTCCCTCATTCGTCTTCAAACTCCTCCACAGCCAAAGCTCCAAGCGAAAATGAAACTTCGGACGCCGCGTACGATCCCTTCTCTAAGATACACCTCAGCAAACGGCTCATTGCACATTCGGATGTCGCTCGTGAAATGTCAGACAAGGAAATTTACACTCTTCCTCGGCTCCTGAAAGAGGTCAAATCGCCGGATTACGAAGCACCGGACTGCGAATCAGATTATGTCGTGTTCGCCGTGCTCTCGTCAAAATCGGATCCGTTTGACGTTGCTCAGACTCACAAACAGACCGATAGTCGGTCCAACGATAGTACAGAGGCGCCTCGTAACAAGTTCATGGTTCTACATCTGACAGATCTCAAATGGGAAATGGATCTATTCCTGTTCGGTACAGCGTTCAACCAATTTTGGAAATTGACTCCAGGCACTCTCTTGGCAATCTTGAACCCGGCAATCATGCCTCCGAGAGGTAACCAGCATACCGGCCGCTTCTCTCTCAAGCTGGGGAGCTCGGACGATGCCGTCATGGAGATCGGAAAGGCACGCGATCTTGGGTACTGCTCAAGTATCAAGAAGAACGGGCAGCAATGCGGTGACTGGATCGACAAGCGCAAAACAACCGTGTGCGAATTTCACATCAACCTACAAGTTGCCAAAAGCCGGAAAGATCGCATGGAGGTCAATTCCATGTTTCGTGGCACAGCAGACTCACCCGATGGTAGGAAACGAGTCCTTTCTAAGAAGGCGCCCGCGCCAGGTGCGAAGAAGTTCCATCACGGAGATTATGGGACACTCTACTCTGTTTCCGCCGACATGGGTCGCAGTGCTGCAACTCTTCTCGATGCCGACGACACTGATGCTCTACACAGCATGACTCGGGAAGAGGCTTCACGGAAACGTATTGCTGCAGCACAAAAGGAGCGCGACCTAGCCCGTCAACTTGTGGAAATGGGACGAGGTGCAGGGGCCGAGTACTTACGTGCCAGTCATCCTTCAATCGCCGATGCACTCGATCGCAACGACGCTGCGGCTCAAGCTCGATCGGCACTTTTCGACAAACCCACCATAGCATCCTTGGGACTCGGTGCGAAGAACGCCCACGAAGCACGCCTCTCCCCTGCCAAAGACCGCAAGAGGCATTTCGGTCTAGGAGAGATGACCACCGCCACCGCACGTAAACGCGATCTGCCCATGGGATGGGGCGGTGCTAAGCAAGCGGGTCTCGCCCTCGTGTCACGAAAGTCACACGATCAGAACCCATCGGCATCTACATTACCACGGGAGAGAGGCCAGACTCTCATCTCTCAACCACAACAACAGCAAGAGGCAGACACGGCAAATACGTCCTTCTCATCTGCCTCCCACTCGGCAGAATCTTCCTCACATGCCGCGAGGGCGGGACAAGTGCGACCACGCTCTCAGGGAAGTAGTATTCGCAGTGGAGGAAGCACCAGTCCGGTCAAGAAGAGAGCACGGTTTGCCTTATCGAAGGGCATTCGGGAACCCGGGAGAGAGAGTTTACCAGGCGATGCCCGCACTGCTGTGGAGGATGTTTTCCTTTTTCATGATGACGATGACGACGACGATGATTTGGAGATTGTATAGTAACGTAAGGGAGGGGCGCTGTTCTACTTTTTTATTCTCTACAGGATAGGCATGGGTTGGGTCAAATCACCAACCTCCATAAACGGACTTGTCTAACAATTAGAATCCCAATGACGTCTGTCAAGGCACCAAAAATAGTCGCTTTAGCTCACTTGGGAGAGCGCCAGACTGAAGTTCACTTCGGTCTCACAGCATTCTGTGCGGTATCTGGAGGTACTGTGTTCGATCCACAGAAGCGACATTTGTTTTGCAAATCGAGAGGTGCCTTGGAAGCTCGAATTTGATTGTGGGCTTTCATTTTGGCAGGCGTTCGGCGGCGTCAGGCTGTACGGTTGAAATTTTGTCCCTGGCTTGGCTTTCTCCTTCATCATTGAGCAACATTTCGGATTGAGCACGATGAAACTGGCGAGCACGATGATAATGAGAGGGACGTTGTAAAATTCGAAATGAGTCGCTCGAACTTAAAAGGCAAATCATCCATGGTTGCCAGGATTATCTCTTGCAATAGATTGTATTCACAATGTACATTCAATTTTGATCGTCTCAGGGTTATGGACGTTGCCCTACACAAACCCTATTGAACAGCGAGCTTGGCTCAGGCTTGACCTGGACAGATGAAGGCCTTCCATACTATTCGACGAAATTACACCATGATGGATGTCGAAGTCCGACAATCCAAGCTCGTAGGCGGAGGCCGCGGTCTCTTCGCCAAGAAGTCATTCGATACGGGTGATGTCGTGTACACTACCAGTCGTCCTTTCGTTGCCGAGTTAGACACAACCCGGCTGCAGGACACATGTGCATGGTGTTTCCGACAGCCAAGATGCAATGATGAGAGTGCCAACGAGGAAACTGCTGTCCTCCCCTGCGCCGCTTGTAAACGAGTGCGATATTGCTCCAAGACCTGCCAAAGCAAAGCCTGGAAGCGCGAGCACAAATACGAATGTAAAGCGATTGCACCACAAGACCGTCCAGATCTCCCTCACGGCGTGCGAGCGGTGATCAAATTGCTCGGCAGGCTCCAGGCGGACCCGCAGGGCAAGGACGAGCAGCTCATTGATATCCTGCGCTTCCAACCGTATGCTGATGAGGGGCTGCTGGCGGCTATGAAGAAGGCCAAACCGCAGCGCTGCGAGGACTTCGATATGCTGGCGTATGGTGCGTGGAAGTACGCGGGCGAGCCGAAGATTGGCGATGTTGATTCACTGGGACTGGCCAAGGGTTTCTTCTATAATGTAGGTAGATTGAACAAAGAGAATGTGAGTTTCCTCCTCTTAGCTAATGCGTTTCTTCTCGCGGTAGGTGATGAACAATACCGTTTCGCTGAGCGGGATGGAGGACGTTTCACTCGGCACCGGCTTCGATCCGATTGTGTGCAGCGCAAATCACTCCTGTGACCCCAACACGATTGTGGTCTTCAACCAGCCTACGCTGGTCGTACGCGCACTGCGACCGATACCTGCTGGCGAGGAAATCTGCATCAAGTACATCGACATCACGAACCCACGCAGCGTACGTCAAGCGGAGCTCCACGATCAGTATTACTTTGAATGCAAATGCAGCAGATGTGAACAAGGAAGCGAAGCACGCGAAGATCGCTTCCTCAAACCAATTGACCAGTTGAACCCCACTTTCTCCAAGGTCGCTGACGGCCTCATCCAACGACACACGAAGCAACTCGAACGCTTCGCCATCGGCGACAATGCCTCTCCTGCACAGCAACGCCTAGCCGCGATTTCGGCGGAGGCGTTCTCCGTAAGCGGCACCACATTCGACTTCAACAAGGGCAACGAGCACGCCAGCGAGGACGAGACGCGCGATGCGCTCCGCCTCTGCCTGAACTCCGGCATGTGGGACTGGGCGCGACAGCCCGTGCCGCACCTACTCCGCCAGCTCCTCGTAGCGAAGCTTTCGACGGGACAAACCTATGCCGCCTGGCGCATCGCCGCGAAGATGCACTTCCTCACCGCACCGATCCTCTTCCCGACCCCGTCATACCCGGACCGTCTGCTCGACGCATGGACGCTGGCGAACATCACGAACCAGCTCATCTCCCCCGACGACGACGCGCTCTACCGCGAGATTCTCCGCGGAGGGCTGGATCTGAGGATCGTCTCTGCGGGACTTATCCTTGAAGTGCACGAGCATGTTACCGGCTCATACGGTCGCGATTCGCCGCTGGGCAGGGCGGTGGAGGCGGCCCATCGGCAGTTGACAGCGGCGATGCAGATCTCGAATGAGGAGTTGAGGGAGGAGATCCGGAGGACGTGGCCGAAGTTTGAGGCTGTCGCGAGGAGCGCGGATGTGTTAAATGTGTGATCAGGCCTTCCATTTCGATATGAGGAAGACTCATGCCACGAGGTCGCGGGAGGTGTGCCTGCTGTAGCTGCGTCGTGAATGTGCCACTGAGGCTCCACAGTGGCTTTTCCAATCTGCTGGAACATGTCAATGCAATCTGGGGAGCAAAGATTGCGAAACTATTCTAGGGTGCTCACAGTGCGTAAGGGCTAGGAAAAAAGTACGCTAGTAAGAGGGTAATCGAAAGAGGATTTTACGGAAAAACCGAGGAAAATCGAGAGCTGGAAGGCCAGTGCTCAACAACGCGGCGTCGTGCCTACGTAAAACTTGTAGAAGCTTTTCTATATATATAGGTCTCGGTCCGTATAGCGTTTTTATAGATATATCGACGTTATTCGTCGCAGAAACCTTAGAAAACTGAAAACAAATTCCTTTAGAAATCTAAAGATTTAAGAAAACCCTACTTTTTAAAAAAAGCTCGAAAAATCGACGTTTTTTAGTATCTCGAGGTTTTCGCGACGAATAACGTCGATATATCTATAAAAACGCTATACGGACCGAGACCTATATATATAGAAAAGCTTCTACGAGTTTTAAGTAGGTACGACGCCGCGTTGTTGAGTACTGGCCTTCGAGCTCTCCATTTCCCTCGATTTTTCGACTCGAAATCCTCGAAATAGGCCTTCTTACTAGCGCGCTTTTTTCCAGATTTTCCCAGCCCTTACGCACCCTAGAATAGACCGTGGCAGCTGAGGCACAGGCACCTCGTCTGACCCGTCGGCATCATCCCTTCGATGCCGACGCATGATTCATTCCAAATCAGAACATCCGAACGCTGCGACAATTATACGACATGAATATTCGGATGGCGAGTGTGATGGCAGAGTTTGCCGACATGTCCCTTTGATATTTGAGTAGAGCACTGACACTGAGCGCTTCAGTCCCGCTTTCGACGTTGTAACTTGATGCTCACTCTCTGGTGTGATGGAACGACTTCCGACCGAGATCTCTCTAGAGATTGTGAACTATCTTTCGGACACACATATGTCTAGCTTGCGCAGCTTCAGCCTGGTCAATTCTAGGTTTCACAAGTTGGCCACATCAGGACTCTTCCGAACTCTATACATACTATGTGATAGCACTCTTGACCTATCCGAGGATGTACAAACGGCTGGGAAGATCCTGGCGAAGTACGACTGCGCTTCCGTGGTCAAGACTTTGTTTGTAGAGGACTTCTGGCGAGCTGAGTACAAGCCTGTAAGGTACCATTGGGAGACATCCGATCCGTACTGTGGTTCCATAGCAGAGGATTGCCATAAGAAGACCGTGGACGGTCGTGATTATCAGTGGGCTAGATTGCCAGAGCCAGCCGATGAGGCTGCATTTTGGGAGAGTTTTGCTGTGCTACTTGACAGTCTGCCAGCCCTCAAAGATGTGATCTTTGATGCCTATGCCCAGTTTCCATTATGTGCTCTGGAAGTTCTCCACCGCCGAAGCCCACACTGCCGTCTGCACATGCCAAAATTCAGGCTCCGCAGTCTGAGCGAGGCGAAAGTTGACCCGCGCGAGCTCACCCTCATGACTTCGCCATGCTTGTTCAGCATAACCGCGCACATCACGGACAACTTCAACCAATCGTCATACGATTTCAACTGGGACGCGGTTTTCGAAATGGCGGAAGGTGCAACGCCAAATTTAGAGCATGTGCGACTTGTGGAGTATGACACAATACCTCTGTCGTGGGAGTGGGATCCGAACGCTTTTCGAAAGCGGCGAGGCGTGCCTGCGCGGCAGGCAAGATTTTGCAACTCGCCCGTCGATCGAGCAAAAGCCAGCAAGCTCAGAGGTCTCGGCTTCACAGGACCATTGCGTGACTTGAAGCCCAGGTTATGCGGTGTGATGAAAACGAGAAGGCTGCATGCGTTGGAGATCGCTGTCCTGTGTCAAAGCGACTTAGACTTTTTGGCCGAGCTGAGTAGCTTTGAAGAGCTCGAATTTATCACACGCCTTAAATTTCGAATCAACTCTCAGCCCGGAGCATCAATCAATTTGGCTCTGGAGCGATTCCTCGGTCATCTGCCGAATCTAAATTACCTCGAGGTCCCTTCGTTCCATGACGGACCCAAGTATCCTGCGCCCGCCTTGAAGATCCGCGGCTGTGTGCTGCAGGAACTGGACGTCGGCTGCCATACATTGGATGCAGATGCTGTATTGATGTTGCAAGAAGACCTTCCACAATTGCGGAGTATTTGTTTCAGGATGATTCGTTCACTGTCATTGCCTCCAGAGACCGACATATATACAGCGCTCTCTACCTTTCCAAACCTCAGAAATGCTGCTCTGACGTTGAGCCCTCTCCAAAGATCTGTCGTACCGTTGCAGCTATGGGATAACGGAAGGTCTCTAGGTAGCAAGTTAGATCGCGAGGATATATTCGACGCAAGGGATCTCTCGAACATGGCCGTAGATGCAGAGCTGACGCGGCAGATCTGGAATGAGGTGACCCGTGGTAAACCAAAACCTGCAAAGTTCACGCTTCGAGTACATTGCGATCTGCTTGGCTGCGGACACCTTGAATTCTTGTTTCTGAGCCCGCATTGGTCTTTCTGCGGGAATAACCGACCGGGTACGAACGAACCAGAGGTTAAAAACATAACCCCTGGGAACATGACGTATTACCATAAAAAGGAACCAAAGCAAAGACCTGGCCCAAACGGGAGGAAATCTGAGCTGGACATATTTAAGATCCTCTGGCCACGAAAACGCGGGAGCAGTAGCTATCTGGACGATTGGCATTCATTGCCTCTACGCTTCAGGCGCGACCTGGAGGAGTGAACTTCACTTTGCGGGCGTCACTGGAGTTGTTGCGATCGGACTTCGCCCTGTCATCTTCGCGGCACTGTTTAACTTCCGATGTTGCCAAACGACAGACTGACCCTGGGAAACTGGTTAGGCCGTCCGAGAAACAGTGACTGTCACCAATGGAGACGTTGAGTTTCGCTTGGTCCTTCCAGGCGACGGTGAGGACAACGCCGCCACCATATACGAAACTATACGTACCCGCACGATAGGTCATACGAACCTCGCTTCGTGAATGGCACGTACTGCATGTCACCCCTATGCATGGTCAATTTCATGGGAGGGATTTCATTCTCCATCTCATGCCTCTCAGAAGCCAGGAGCAGAGGAGCAGATCACGGTGATGTGTGTGAGACAAGCTTCCCCTGGGAAGGACATCCCTTGCGTCCCAGCGGGGTGTACACAGTGAGTGTGGTACAAATTCACATTCCTCGACGAGGGCGTTTTCCAAGGGCGCGAGCGTCCTCATTGCCTCTTTTTTCTTCCCGCGCGCGAGTCGGAAAGATTTCGAAGTTCTGTCCGGATCTATTGAAGGACAGGCAGGCGGGCAGACAGGCGTGCGGTGCTTGCATTAGCTGGCTGGCTGGCTGGTCCCAGGAAAGGGAGGAAGGCATGTGAGAAGGAAGACGAAGAAGCAGGGAAAAGAGGAAGGAAAGAGGGGTCAATGCAGGCGCCTTGTTCTTTTTTTTTTTTGCGTTCCGAATTCGTGTGTGAGACTCTCGCGTGCTATTGTTGTCATCCATGGACCATTATCATTGCGACGTTTCGTGATGTCGATGTTCGCTCTCGGGCTCCCCGGATCGTATTTCTCGACCGCCGCCGTCGTCGTCGTCATCCTAAGCGAACCGGCTGCGGCGATGATACATGACGGTCACCGTCAGCCAAGAAAAACCCCCCGATTTTGTAGTCTATTTGATGAACGATCTTGGAAAACCCGAGGCCAAGCACAACACGGAAGGAATAAATATAGAAACGAGGGCATCGATCCCAATACGGGAAGGGGCGTGCGTGTGGTCTTCACGTGTGGCGGCGAACGGAGGAAACGGCTGATCCGAGGGAGCTCCTCCCCAGGGCTGTTCTATTCCTGAAGAAGGGAATGATCGGCGGAATGGTGGATTGAGTCAGATTGAGTCGTCAGGCGCGAGTTTGATTGGTTCAGAGGCCGGAATGGGCAGAAGGGCCCAAACAACCCTGGAAGACACGGAAATCCTTCTGGAATGTGGAATGTGGAATGTGGAATGTCGGAATACATGGGGGAGTGATGGATGGCTGAGCAAATGGCGTGTGTGCCCAGGTCCTGACCCGATCATTCAATTTGTCTGTGCAGTGCGGCACGATACGATACGGGACGGTTCGATACGATACGATACTGGAGGAGAGATACACTTTTCGCTTGTCCTGTCTTGTCCTGTCCTGTCCTGTCCTGTCCTGCCGCCCTCTCTCTCCGCGCCTCTCTCTCCGCCTCTCTCTCTCTCCGCGCCTCCACCGTCCTGCCCGTTTGGGGACCTGTCGCATGACCAGATACTCCATCTGTCCTGTCCATTGGGTGATCCCCACGGCTCTACCCAGTAATGTTTTTACGGGTCGGGATTTCGATATCAAGGCCAAACGGGCGATACATGGTTCATCGATCAATGCAGGCGTGGGAGTAGTGCGAGCGGAAGGTTATGATTGTTATGACAATTATGGTTGTTATGATAATTATGATAATTATTTTCATCGTGCTGCAAGTGTTGTGCCACTGCCCGTGAATGGATAGATACTAGAGACTGTAGATTAGATAGCGAGCACAGTAGACAGCTCCAGACCTGCTGATCCAGCGAGTAAGTGAGTGAGTGATACCTGCGTCCATCGTGGTGTGTCTCTTTGTATCCTCATCCATCGTCCGTTCTCATCATACATAAAACACAGCCGAGACACCTGCCTTGCTTCCGCTTCGTCTCCCTCTCCTCCTTCTCCTCCTCCTCTTCTCCGTCTCTTCTATCTGTTGCAACGCGCCGGCGACGATAACCTCCACCGTCAAGGCGGACCACAGCAAACCCGCGTCACATCCAGTACACACCCACCACCCGCCTCACCACCCAACATCAATCGACTGGGGAGGCTCCCCACACCGAACCGCCATTCCGCGCACAGTCGCACCCAAACAAACCGCTCCCACCGCCGTCACTGCTCTCTCTTCCTCTCCCACCGAGCGCATCACCACCATGGCGGACGTCATTCGAGAAAAGTCCTCGGCGCCCGTCGACACGCGCTCCACCGACTCGCCGCTCGACCAATCCAGCACCCACGAACAGTCCGCGCCTCTCACAGGATGGCTGTACAAGAGTTGGAAGATCGGTCCTCTCACCGTGCCCCACTATGCCAGTCCTAAGATGCAGTTGTTGATGGTCTCGTTCGTCTGCTTTCTATGTCCGGGTAGGTCTCTTCATCTCAACTAGGATACACTGCGGTTTGCGCCCGTTGGATATGGTCGCGTGCGCATGCAATAAATCAAAGAGGCACATGGGAGCTGACGAAACGATTCTTTCTCTCCCACACAGGAATGTTCAATGCGCTCAATGGTCTCGGAGGCGGTGGGCAGGTCACCGGCGTCGCCAGCAGCGACTCCAACACCGCCCTCTACTCCACCTTCGCCGTGGTCGGTTTCTTCGCAGGTTCCGTCGTCAACCGGGTAGGCGTCAAATGGTCGCTCGCATTCGGCGGGATGGGCTACTGCATCTACGTCTCCGCCTGGCTCGTCTACAACTTCGTGCCCGTCTACGATCAGACCACCGGCGCTCTCAAAACCCCTGGCCCCGTCTCCGAACAGGCGGGAATCGGCTACATCACCTTCGCCGGCGCCCTGCTGGGGATCTGTGCGGGTATCCTGTGGACCGCCCAGGGCACCATCATGATGGCCTACCCGCTCGAGGCCGACAAGGGCAAGTACGTCTCGACCTTCTGGATCATCTTCAACCTTGGCGGCGTCATCGGCAGTCTCGTTCCCTTGGGCATCAACATCAACACCGCCACCAAGGCATCCGTCTCCAACGGCACCTACATCGGCTTTCTCATCCTCACCATCATCGGTGGTTTGCTCGCCTGGACCATGCTCGACGCTTCCAAGGTCGTCCGCGCCGACGGCTCCCGCGTCATCCTGATGAAACACCCCTCGGTGAGCTCGGAGTTCCTCGGCCTCTACCAGACCCTGCGCCGGGACCTCTGGATCGTCGGTCTGTTCCCCATGTTCTTCGCCAGCAACTGGTTCTACACCTACCACTTCAACGGGGTCAACGCCGCCGTCTTCACCACCCGCACCCGCGCCCTCAACGGCGTCCTCTACTGGTCCGCCCAGATCGTCGGCGCCGGCTTCATCGGGCCCCTGCTCGATTACCGCGGCATCCGTCGCTCGGTGCGCGCGAGGATCATGTGGGCGACGCTGTTCGTCCTCACCATGGCGATCTGGGGCGGCGGCTACGTCTTCCAGCGAGGCTATACCCGGGAGTCGACGGATCCGGATGTCTATCCGGGTATGGACTGGACGACGCCGGGCTACGTCGGCCCGATGTTTCTGTATATCTGCTACGGGCTGTATGACGCCATCTGGCAGACTTGCACTTACTGGTAAGCTCTCTTTCTCTTTTTATCATTTTATATAAATTCTCCCCCATCTCCCATCACCTCAGAAATTCTTTCCGCGCGCGCGCGAGAGAGAGGGGAGGATGTATTTCTCCCGATCGACTTTCGACTGACCTCACATCTCCTCACACAGGCTGATCGGCTCCCTGACGAACAACGCCCGCCGCCTCGCCAACTACGCCGGTTTCTACAAGGGCCTGCAGTCCGCCGGCTCGGCCATCATGTGGCGCATGGACGGCCTGTTCGTGCCCTACATGACCATCTTCGCCTCCTGCTGGGGCCTGCTCGCCGCCAGCTTGGTCATCGCCCTCCCCGTGGTCTGGCTCCAGGTCCGCGACACGGTGGCCCTCGAGGACGACCTCCAGTTCACGGACGAGGGCGTCGCGGATGTCCTCGGCGCGAAACCCGTCGCGGCCCTGGAGGCCGAGGAGAGGAGGGATGTACTTGGCGGTGGGAAGGCGTGAAATCGGTTGTTGTTTTTTAATGAAATCTTTTGCTTCTTTTTTGGGTTGGATTCCCTCTTTTTTATTTTCTTGATGAGAAAAGAGAAGGGAGGAAAGCGGAAGCGGAATCGGTGTCTGGATTTTGTTTTGGATTTATTTCTCCCTCATGCTAGGGGGGTTTTTCCGTTGATGGGTTTATTGAATTCTCGACGATGAATGATTATGATACCTCCTCCCCCAATTGATTTTCCTTCTTTCCAATTTTTCTTTCCCGATTTCTCCTGTCTCCTGTCTCCATGTCCTCGCTCTCCCGCTCTCTCCTCAAGGACAAGGCATCCCCTCCAGTTTCCTCTCTCATCTCGCCGTCCTGCACCACCGTCGAAACGAGAATCCGGATAACCATCGCATGTTAGAATTTGAGAAAAAAAAGAAAGAACAACAACAACAACAACAACAACAACAACAACAACAACAACAACAACAACAACAACAACAACAACAACAACAACAACAACAACAACAACAACA